>NC_136700.1:23551678-23704178 GCF_947650265.1 Symphodus melops | reverse complement strand
AACACTCTAAGGTTGAATTTTTGAATTTCAATGTATTTGAATGAGTGCCTTATAAAGGGTTGAGCAGCTTTACAGGCTGCATGAAGTCATCTAATCAAAGTTATGTCTCAGGCTTGCATACAAATAAATAAATTAAAAAATATTCCTCATGCCAAAAGTTGTCTTTACAATTAACTGCAATTCTGGTTATTTTACTGTACCTTATCAGTCAACATGGTACTTTGGTTTATCACTGCACCGCCCCCGTGGTTGTCAACATTTGTTGTCTGTGATGATGAGGCTTGGTGGACGCCAAAGTGCACCAAACCAAATTCCTACATAAATCTGCTTCAAGTTGTTTTCTTTTTTGGGGGGGGCAAAATAACCAGCTCACTTTCATAAACATTAGACTGCATCACCATCTGTTGGAATAACCAATCACCTTCTTTTAAAGCAGATGACTCAAGATGAACAACACTGTTGACTGTTTGTGTCGAGGTTTATAGCTCGCTAATGAATGCAGAACTGCATTTCTCCTCCTCTCTCTCAGCCGCCTGTGGAGGTTTGATGAGGAACGTCACAGTCGGTCGGATCGTCTCTCCGGGGTTTCCCAGCAACTACAGCAACAACCTGACCTGCCACTGGCTGCTGGAGGCCCCCGAGGGCCACAAACTGCACGTCCACTTTGAGAAGGTGGCTCTGGCTGAGGATGACGATCGGTGAGCAGGCCGTTCAGCTTAAATTTGTCTGACACAAATCCAGTACCTGTGTTTGCAGTGAAGTTGTGATTCTTTAATTTATAAGAATTTTCTCTGTTAGTGTTCACGAATTTAGAAAGCAAGGTGGATTTCCAAATCAAGATAATTTAAGAACAAGTTTTGAGGAGACTACTGCATAAAATATTTAATAGCCCCACCTCTGCACCTTCTTTTTTAATCACAGTCTCTCTTGTTAAACATGGAAATGGTCCAAATTGATGATGTTAGATAATGCTCGAACATGTGAGCTACTTTCAGATCAGTGTAAGTGCAGTCTCCTGGTTCATTCTCTGTTAACAGTGATATATCACCATCCTCTCCTCTCGTGCACGTTCCTTCACTTATGTGCAATCATCGTGCCTCTCATTCTTCGTACCCTCTGCTTTGTCCCTGCGAGAACATTATTTCTGAGGGCTCTGCAGGGTAACAACTGGCTGTCAACGCGCTGACAGTACAGTGTCATTTTAGCAGCATGGGGCTCTCATTACAGAGGCCTGAAAGAAGGAGCCACAGGGGGGAAATTAGCTGAATAATCCATTTTGTAGAGCAGCCAATAGCTGCTGTGGGCTGCTCTTATTCTCCGGCTACAAATAAAGAGCTCACAGATATAAAGAGACATCTGGACGGCTGTGAGGAAACCGAGAGATCACAAACAAGAGGAGACTTGGCTCGAGTGTAAAAGGAAATGGAAGAACAAGAATGTCTTGCAAGCAGCCATCTGCTTTTTTTGGTCACTTGTACGTTCGACTTTGAGGACTTTTAATGTTGTTCCAATGCTTCATGAAATAAACATCACCCAAAAAATAAAAATAAAAACCTTTGATTAATTTCTGGCTCCATCCATAGATTCAAAGTTTACAATTTACAAGCTGTTATTTTATTTTAGTCATCTTCCGATCTTAATCTCAGTTATTACACATTTGCTACCTGGACAGTTTTGCAAACTTTGGAGACCCGTGTTTGGTAACTTATCAAGAGAAACAAGATGCAGCTGATGTCTATCAAGTTATTCAATTTGTCACATTTCAGCGACACAGATGGCAAATTCTGTGGCAATATGTACAAAAATAATCGACATTTAATGATCTATTTTAAAGCGATGTCTCGGTTTTCAGGTAGATACTTAAGGTTTATTATCAAGATGTACAAAGGCCCTAAGCAGGTGGGCGTCCATACATTATATTTACATGAGATATGTCGTTACTATGGGAACACTAATCATTCCAGGGTTTTTTTTCTTGAGATCTTAATTGTGTTATCTGGATATCTTGATTTAACAACAGTTTTTTCCTGAGATAAAAGTGCATTCATTTTTCTAGCTCCCAACTTATCTCTGTCGTTTTTTCAAGTTCACAACACTGCGTGGTTTTTCTCTTAATTATCAATTGCTTTTTGTTTGTCTCGTCTTATTTATCTCATTATCTTGAATCTTGTTGTTCAGTGGGAGAGGTCTCCCAAAGGTAATAAAGTAGCTTATGTCCGATGTGTTGTTTTTTTCCAATCTGTGTCTGTGCAATAAAGAAGAAGAGATGTTGAGAGGAAAAACCCAAATGCAAAAGGATCATGTAACTAGACTGCAATAGAATATGTTTAAATTCAACAATATTTCATTCTTTATAAAAATTGTTTTTAAGGAAGGAAACTCTTCACCATTAAAAAGAAATAAACCTACAAGAAAAAAAAGACGTTCAAACCTCCATCTGAGTTCAGTAAGTGTAAACAGAAGCATAAAAAATAAATGTAAATATAGATTTTACGTTGACATCAAGGCTCCACGGTGCTGTGTTTCTCTCTCTCCGGCTACCTGAGCAGAATAATTTACGTGATCAAAGGCAGAGCGAGGAGGGATCCATGCACGGCACCATGGGAGAGAGCACGAGGCAGCAGAGCCACAGGTGGAGGAGGCTGCTGTGACAATGTTTAACGAGACCTCCAACCCCGAAACATGAAGCATCACACGGGTCACGTTTGTCTTGCAGGCTTTTTTCTCATACCACAGCCAAGCTTCACCGCAGGAGACGATATTCCTCCTTTTAGATGTCATGACTCTATGAAACATGAACATAGTCTCAGTGACGTCACCCATTATGTTTCTGAGCTGCAGATTTGAAGCCCAACGATGGCAGTCTCCAGATTGAAAATGCTGTCTCAACTACGCTTTCAGTCAAACTAACATCTGGCCAAGAAGTGGAGCTGAGGCAGGGCTGAAGCTACCTGACAAACTGTTAGAAGAAGATACAGTATACTTGATACAGCAAAGCAAAATTCAGCTTGTATACTGTTGTTGAACATGCTACACACACATGCACAAACAAGATTCTTTAGACATGTACTAAAGGAGAAACGTTGGAGTGAAGGGGCACTCCATGAGCTGAGGGAAGCCACCTTGGGCAGCAAGTTGCCTTGCTCAAGGGCACCGCGGAAGTGCTTGGGAAGTGATCTGGCACCTCTCTAGCTACCATAGCAATTTCCAGATGAGCACTGGGACTTGAACGGATGTCTAGTTCCCAACACAAGTCCCCATGGACTGAGCTACCGTTACATCGCAGTCGATCAGTCACACCACTAATTATGCAAAACTCGTATCCGTCGTGAAATCAAAACGGATGAGCTACTCAGACCTAACTTGTTTTTATTCACCAGGCTGTAAACGTGTTTATTTCTGTTGGGTATTAATTAGACCTCCAGGTCTTCTGCTGTCATTTACCATAATTTCCGCTTCATTTTTGAACACCAGAGGTCATTTCTTCTCCAACGTGCAATTATACGAAATCCTGAGAAGTAGTTCTTTAAGAGTCAAAGATCATTATAGGTTGTTTTTGTGGACAAAGTTATCTTTTTTATTTGATTTAGTTATCGTTCCAACTATTTGTTTCCACATAAAAAAAACCTTTCATTCCAAAAAGCCAATTTTAGGATTGGTCCTTCAAGCCAGTGAAATCTAAAACCAACAACGGCCTTCAAACTGTTAAACTTCTTTATTTTCTGAAATAGTTATCTGAAAAAATCTGTAGGAATAGGTTTTAATCTAAATTCAAGATATTGATGTTTTTAGTTTCTGGAAATGTTTCTTATATCGGGTTTTCATTTTGTTGAGTTCAATGCAAATAATTTAAACTTAATTAATTCAGCCACTCCTTCCACCCTAACCTCATACCACTGACAGGCGAGCTTCTTAAAACCACTACTGTGACATTGTAGTGAGCGGAGCCCGAGCAACGTCAATCAAATGTGATCACCCATATTTTAAAAGTTCAAAGAAGCAAAAAGAGCGGCTTTTAGACTGTTGGTAAAAGTGTTCAGTTCCATTTAACCCCCAATTTTTGTGAATGCTTAACAAGACTCTCAGTTACTTAATAGGATATAACTTTATTGATCCCCAATGGGGACATTTGGGATTCAGATGACACTAGTAGATGAAGAAGTAGCTTAGATTCAGCTTTACTTTGAAAGACTGATTCTTTTTCCTCCTCTTGCAGATTGCTGATAAAGAACGGTAACAGCATCGATGCAGCCGCTCTGTACGATTCGTACGAGGTGGAGTATCTGCCCAACGAAGGCCTGCTCAGCTCCTCCAGACATCTTTTCATCGAGCTGAACACAGACGCTGCAGGAACATCCACCGGCATGGCCATCAGGTATCAAGGTAAGCACCAGAGCTCCACATAACTGAAGGTTGGGTTCATCACACTGGGGTCTTGAGGGCTTTAGCTTCATGTAACAAAAAATAGACAACTAAACATTTCATCTAAAATTTAAAAAAAAGTTAATGTAAAAGATTGAAGTTCATTCATTTCTCGAGGCCAAGGACAGCTCAGCATCAGTTAGAAATCTCTGGCCTTCTGTAGATTCTTAGTGAATTATGTAATTAAAGATATAATGAATAGGACCTTCAATAGCAGATAGCTGAAAGCTAACTGCAGACTGAATGGTTCCCTGGTGAATAGGGGTCAAGAGTTCTAGCTGAGAATTTCAGGTAATGGAGGGTGACAGTGTGACCTAACGTGCAGCAGAGAATGAATGAAAGCAGAGACAAGATTAAAATGATTTCAAAAGGTGTAAAGAAAAAGTGGAAATATGTTAGAGGAGGAGATCTGAAGATTGTGAGAAAAGTTTTTTCGATGTTCTTCAGGTTTCCAGATGCTTTGTACATGTAGCACTCTCGTTGATCAGACTTTACCTTGATTCCTGAGAAGATAAGTTCAAATTGAAGGTGCAATATTTGAGATATTTACTGAATTAAATACAAAGTTACAGTCCTGTATGATCAGACATAAAGGAAACATTCTGTGTTGAAGTGCTGGCTTGCAGCAGTCAGTATGTCTTCCAACTTACTTTAGATTCTGGTCCTGAATGGTCTGGATATGTTTGGACGAGCACTTTCAAGAACCCCCTTTAAAGCGTTTTGGACGCCCCTATAAGTTTGCATGGCACCATAGCAAACCAACAGGTGTTTAAGCGATGGAAGAGGGAAAGCATACGGGTTCAGATAGATTTTATTAAAAACACCTTAAAAGCTTTATGTTTCAAAAAAATCTCCTCGAGCCAAAGCGTTTGAAAAAGGGAGAGAGGTTAGAGCACAGGAACGTGTCAAGACTGGTGGACAGCTGGCTAAACACTGGAGCTTCAGTGTCTTCAAAATGGCAACTTCATGGCAAATTGAAGAAACTATTTTCAGAGAGTTAAAAAAAAATCTTCTATTTGTCCCCAGTGGACATGAGAGGAAATGCAGTATAATATGTACAAAAAGCCTCTTCATATTTCCTACCCAGAGGCTACCTGCACTTTTGTTGATACATACGTTTTTAAAACGATCAAGGACATTATGTACCTTTCCTTCCTTCTTCGTTCCTCTGTTGCATTAGCAGGCACTCCTAACCCTTCCTCTTGTTGCTTGATAATCAAGGACAGGAACACAATATAGACTCACAGTTCCCTGCCAGTGTAACTGTATATAAGAGCATCAATATGATGTACTTTACCATCAATTCAAAGGCACACGGTTTGCAGAGAACAGGAATTCATCGAAAAGTTGAGCTGAGATATCACTCAGCTCCTTTTTCCTCATGTCCTCACATTAGTCTCAGGGGCTCGTCTCTAGTCCTCGAGGAAACACAATCAGTGTAATCTGCTTAGGCCTCCGCTTCATTGCTGCCAATGGGATTAAGTCCAAAGGGAGCGGCGGACCTCATTACGACCATTAACAGAACATAACGCTCCTCAGATCGCCGCCAACAGATGTGATGCTTCCTCCTTTATCCTGCCACATCGTTCCCACCGGCTGAACTCATCCAGGCAACATTTTTAACTGCCACTCCATCTTCAACAATGGCTCTATTAGGAACAATTCATGGGTTCTGAAATTCATCTTAAAGGTTATATTCATTGAGGTTGGTCTTATAAAAGTTAGTAATTAGAGCTAATGTATTCTGGACATTCAGAATTATATTCCTCTACCTACTGGAAAGTAAATGATTCATAAGTTTTCCATTTAGTTTTAAATGATCACAATCTGCTTTTTAACAAAGTGATATGAGAGAAATTTGAACCAAGGGAAATAAACTTTTTCAATAGCTGGTATGATAACAAGTGTTCTGGCCCTCACTTTAATCGACTATTCAAACGTCCAGTTTCTCACTATTGCGTTCAGATTGAAGCGCTGGCTGGGATTTAAAATCAAGCCCTGTCTGTTTAGATGAAGTGGCTCCTCCTTGGTCTGCTGAGCCTACATGAGCTGTGGTCGATCCAACAGCACTCTATGACGACTGCTTTAGTAGAAGCCATAGACTAAATATTAACAGATGAAGCCTTCTGAGTGACATCACCTACCTGTTACTGCAGGGGCTTTGGATGTTATCGCCATGCTGGAAAGGCTGTTTCAACTAGACTTTTGGTCAACCTAACGTCAGGCTAAGAGCTGGAGCTGAGCAGAGTTGTAAGCCTTTTAAACCTGATTGACATGCAAACATGTTACATAGCGCCCGCATGTTGATAAGGTCAGCTTTGCGCGTTATTGGAAATCAAAACAGATGAGTCGAAAATAAAAATCCCCTTGTACATACAGATTTTGCCATGCTGTAAGCATGTTAATTTTTTTTTTTTTTTTTTTTAACAAAGCGTGTTGCTTGGCTTGGTGCATCATGTAATTCAAACTATTATTCTTGGTGGAGGACAGTTTTCCTTCCTGCACATAGTCTACAACTCACTGCGATATTCCATACCAGGCAGGAACAAAAAAAAAAAAAAAAAGAGTCAGTATTTCCAAGAGCGAAAGCTCATGTCTAAATAATCATCAGCCTGTGTGTTTACTGTACCCAACCTAACTTTTCCCAGAATGCACCTGTGCTGACTTAAGTGTAGCCTTGCGTGCTGGATGTTGTCTTCGGTTCTTTCACATGATGTGAGAATGAATGATTTTAAATGTCAGTCAGTGTAACAGTGTTATTGGAATTGAAAAGCGACCAGATGTTCTACATTACAGCAGGTGTGTTACAGTTTGTCCCAACACTGGTCATTTATGAAGAAGCTGATCATGTTTGTTCACCTCAGCCTTTGCAGCGGGCCACTGCTACGAACCCTTCGTAAAGTACGGAAACCTGACGAGCAGCGACGGCACCTGGGCCGTGGGAGCTGTTGTGGAGTTCACCTGTGACCCCGGCTACACTCTGGAACAGGGATCTGTTACCATCGAGTGCATGGACCCCAACAACCCGCAGTGGAACGAGACGGAGCCTGCGTGCAGAGGTCTGTATGTCTGAGAGGAAGCGACCCTTTTTTTTTTGTACTTATTTTATGATAGATTACATCAGAGTCAAAAAAGTGCAGGAATGGATGGTTTGCTATAATTATATAATACTCAAAAACATGCCTTTAGCCTAAATGAGTTTTTTATAAGAGCATTAAAGGTAGAGATTTTTTTATTGTTTTTTTAGGTAAAAGAAGGAAAGTCACAGATCCAACATTTACTAAAGAAAGCAGACTTTAGGTCTTGTCAATTTTATTTGTAAAGTACATTTCAAACAGCCTCAGCTGACCAAAGTGTTTTACAGACGAGACATAAAAGATGAGGAGTAGCATCAAATATTAGATCTGTTTCGCTCAGACCAGTTATCTGTGAAGTGCAAAATTCTTACGTGACGTTTCAGTTTTGGCTTTGTTTCTGAAATGTTTTTCAAGAGCTCGAGCTGTGATTGTGATTTGTCTCTGTCAACATTTTAAATAATGTTACTTGAGATAGTGTGGATTGTGCAAAAAGCATCATGGTGTTCTTATCTGTTTCCCTGATAACGCTCACCATGTGCAATTTGCTGTATGTTGTTTGTGTCTTTCATTGGTATGGGCTCTGTTTGCTTGTGGATTGATGTTTTTTGCTTTTATTTCTTAGAACTTCTTTGAGGGCATGCAGAACTTGGAAGCCTGATAATACGCATTGGTTGTGTGTGTGTGTGTGTGTGTGTGTGTGTGTGTGTGTTCCAGCTGTGTGCAGCGGTGAGATCACAGACTCAGCTGGAGTGGTTCTGTCTCCTAACTGGCCTGAAGCGTACGACAAAGGACAGGACTGCATCTGGGGAATCCATGTGGAGGAGGACAAGAGGATCATGCTGGACATTCAAGTGTAAGATCCCCTCCCTCCTTAACCTTTGAGAAACATGAAACCGACATTAACACAAACCCAGTTTTCCTCTGGACTCTCTGAATCGAATCATCAGGAAACCGTCTTTATCTCCTGCGAGTGTACGTTGAACAGTCGGCCCCCCCGCCCTCCCACTCTGACTTCAAACAGTGACACAAAAAAGGGTTTTCAGATTACAAAGCGCTCCCTCACCATGACGGGTAAAACACATTAAAAACACAACGTGCTGCTAATGAAAGAGCGCTTGGCTTGTGAATGAGATGCGTAAGTGCCACGCAGACAAAGGTTAATTAGGTGCAGCCGAGAAAACTAATTATATCAGGGAGGGTTTGTTTGGAAGCTCCCCCAACCCCCACCCTCTCCTATAACGTCGGCTGGTGTGTGGAGTCGAGGGTGCAAGTGTACAGGATGTGAGTGTGGGTTTCCTGCCATTGTGGTGCCAAGGTGAACACACAACACTACACACTCCTGCCGTGTCGCAGCCCGATAAGTCAGTCAGCAGCAGAAATCATTCGCCCTTTGCAAGCAAATTAAGAAAAGCTCATTAGCATATGTTGCATCTTGAGCTCTGTTTTTTTCCTCTCTCTTTGTCTCCGAGCAGCACCTGAGCTCTTGTTGTGCTTTAAGGAGCAGTGATTAATGGCCTCCTTTGGTTTCCAAAGAAAGTGTGTCAACATAAGTAATTGCTGCTTTTTTTAAATTGGAGCAGGTGGTTCAGTAGAGGTGAAGATGCGATGTGAAAATATTTGGACAATACTACACCTTTATACTTGTGGAAGTGACACATTATCGAGCAAATCACTGAGTGACAGGTTCAATAAGTTTTCTTATTAGCTACGAATAAAGTAGTTCCCATTAATATGAAGAGTGTACATCACAGGGACAAGGACTCTTTTTTATTGAGCGGATAGAGACAGAACAATAGATGACTAGTACTTTTTAAAGTCTACATAAAATCTCCAGGTCAGGGTTGAAATCTGTATCAGGTGGTTCACGTCCAATGAGATTGCACTTTTTGATAAACATATTCAACTATTTTTTTTTTTTTGAGTAAAGTTCAGTACGTCATCAAACTCTTATATCCGACAACACCAGTCTCAAGCTTCATTTGCAAGATTTAATTTTATTTAATTGTAAATTATTATTAACAGATTATAATGTTCAAACAATTAGTGTTTTCGGACCAAATAGTTCAAGGAACTTTTTGAAGAGGAGCTACATTCACCAGGGAGTTCCCGGAGAACTACTCACCATGGGGACATTTTGTTTGTCTGCTTTCACACTGCTATGGTGCCTTCTCTGAAGCAGGAGAGAAAAAGGTTCCTCTAAAACGGGGTTCAAGGAACTAAAAACGTTCATAGTTCCTGCAGTGCGGAGTCAATACAGAAGGGGGAATGTTTCCAACAGTACCAGAACTATGAAAAAGTTTATGTGGTCTGAAAACACCTAATGACGACTTTCTTTCTGTTTCATGTCATGTCAGCATCCTGTTTCTCTCAAACAGAAAATGTTTAATCATCTACTGATATGAAGTTTGGTGGGTCAGCTTGCAGCTGCCAAAGCCTCCCTAAACAGATTAAAAATCACAGATTTCTTAAAGTGAAACCATTTAATGATTTTCAGATTTTAATCGATGGAACAAAGCTTAAAACAAAACAGCTCATTCTGGTCATTCAATTGATTAATCGCAGGTTAGTGGAGGATTTAAGCTCTGAGTATAAACCGTCTGCACAATAACCACTGACGGTTCATTTTGAGACTGTAAAGTTTGCAGCCTGCCATGCTGATGCTCCAGGAGAGTTGTGCAAAATAAGGGGCAGGCTGACCAGACAGCAAGTGTCTGCGTTGTAGCAGTTAACCAGCGGGATCATTTCTTCAGCCTCTGCCTCTTCGCCTCTTAAAAGGTTAACCATGTTTGGCTGACACGTCATCAATACGGCAACTGCCTTCATTTGGTTTAAAAAATGTGCTTCAGAAACAGATGGGTTACATCACTGATACAACAGCAAGGTTTTATAGTTTATTGCTGATATGATATGCTGAATGACATGCTGAGGAATGATATGAGGCGCGCAGTATGACAACTAGGCTTTCCGTCGTCTTTATTTTTCTTGTTCACTGTGTGAGCCTGTGTGTGTATGAAAAGAGATAAAGTTGTGAAAAATCTGCAGCTCAAAGTAAACTTAAGGTGTCAGCATATTGTGGTCCAGTTTCCCACACCGGGGCTCATGGGAATAAACCAGAAAAATGTGGATGTCCACAGAGAGAAGCTTCCTGTTTTAGCACCGTCTTTGCTCTGTCTAAGCAGCACACGCCTGCAGCTGTGTGAGCACCTTTATGAAGCTTATCAATAGCAGCTGTTCTCTCCGAGCCAGGTGGGCACACAGTGTACAGAGACGTATGAGGCCTTTAACAAGGTCCCTGGGTATCAGTCAGCCGCTTACACTCCACACACACACACACACACACACACACACACACACACACACACACACACACAGACCTGTGCACAACTGCACGTATCTGCTGCTCCATCCGTGTAATGGCAGCGGGGACATTATCACCAAGTGTATCAAATGACTTTTATAGATGGCCTTCAATGAATGGTGGGGGAGTGAGATGTGTGATTAAAGTTAAAGAGAGGTGAGTGAAAGAGATGAAACCACCGTCTCAGAACGAAATAAAGACCACTGTCTTCAGCTTTGTTCAGAATATGATCTGTTTTTGAAACAGTGGTAATAAGTCTGAGTTATCATAGGCACGATCCACCTCATGCACATTACAAGTAGAACCCACATTGTGATGTTGAAACTCATTCAAATTCACTTTTTTTAATGTCACTGAAACAGCAAACCTCACGTAAACCAACTTGTAGGGCTGTTTAACAAAGACTTGAGTTTAGACTTTTCTAACTGGAGATTTGTGTTTTTGAATGTCAAGAACAATGATCCCAGCCTAGTATTCAGAATTTAGTTGGGAAAGTTTTCCTAACTGTTCTGAGTTGGGCACCAAATTGTTTTCTGAGTTGAGCATGTTGATGTATATTTTACAACTCGGAATCTCGTTTTTCCAATGTCCTTTAGAAAGCTAAATGAGGGCAACATACACTTATCATGCACTAACAGGGGCGTGTTTAGAGTCATGGGCCCCCCTTGAATATCCACCCCATGTGCCACTCCAAAGTCCTTAGCGAAAATTGGCTGTGCTGCAACAGGCAGCTCATAATTTCACGTGTGCATGTTTTCAATTGTTGTAAAGTTGATGTGATTGGTGCAGACAGAAGGGGTAAATAAAAAGAACTTCAGGCCACCCCTGCACAAGGTAGGTCTTCAATTGGGCCACCCCTGTCCACAAATTCAGGACTCGCCCCTGTGCACTTATAAAGATATAAGTATAACTTCTAGATCTGTAGTGGTCGAACCACATTTTGTAAGACAATGCACCAACAGAAGGAAAATGGCTCTAGTTGAGAATGTCAATATCAGAAGTGTGTGATAGAATGGCGCAGGTTTCATCTCAACGTCTCCTGAAGTAAATTATTATGAAAACTTTTGTTAAACAAGTCAAACGTATTTTAAACCGTCCCACTCTGTATTTCAGACCTTTACAACGGTGGAAACAATAGATCATAAAGTGTTTGAGGGTAAAACATATTGCCAGCTGGTCCCGCGGGTTAGGGCCAAACCGAAGCCTGTTTTTTCAAATTGAACTAAATCAAATTATGGTCGGGAAGGAGGCTGAGATTGATTTTTTTCTCCACAGATGCTCAGCGGGGCCGCTCATAGCCGTGTTTAGCTTAATCACAACAAATTTGACGCCAGCCGAGAATATTCCTCAATCTGCCACGCTGTGAGCAGGTGAGACGCTTCATCCGTTAGCAATCACATAAACATGCAGCGCCAGGTGTGTAGGGGATGGTGTGCTGGTTTTCATATATTTGTAAGGACATGCTGCATCAGGAGGGTAGACGACGTCGTGTTGGGTTTCATATATTTGTGAGGACGAGCTGAAGATCTTTATAAGGACGATAATGTCTTTTAAGGCTGTTTCATTCGGCTTCTGATGCCTGCATGTTATTCAGAGAAGGTTGATGTTTTAGCGTTATAACTTAATAAGCATCAGCACTGCTCTATTTCCTTGTGTTTGGAATATATAAAGCCTGAATCAGAGATGTAAATGAGAATTATTTATACAAGAAGTGGGTCCTTTGAGAATGAACACAACTTGAAATGTGAATGGATGATTGCATTGGTGTGATGCTCTGAAATCTGCCCACTCTCATGCTGATATAGCTTATATTTGACTGAGAACACACAGAATACGTTAGAGGTGATAAGATCACTGTAAGGTTTTTTTTTAAGCTTTGTAGATTAACTATAGCTGATTCTTACAGAGGGATAAATCGAGCATGACGTCTTTGAATTAATGCAACAGATATGTATTGGCTACTGTGATCGACTAATTCCAAATAATCTGTTGGCTTCTATCGACAGGGCAATTATTGGCAAAAATAAATAAATAAGCTGATGTCTGTGCATGCCAAATAAAAAACATTATATTATTATAACATTATATTGAATGAAAACCATGACGAGCTCATAAGAAAAAAACTGCCAGAACATTTGGTCAAAGATTAGGGCTTAGTTTCCTTCCTGTGACGGTGCGTTCACACATGCACAAAACGACTTTACCTGGAATTTTTTGTATTTAGGAAAAATTTCAACAAGTGCAAGTGGGAGATGACGATACCTGTTGCACCTGGTGCACAACCATGGACTGCTTACTGCGTGTATTAAAACATGTTTATTATATTTTCAGTGTGTTCTCTACTGCTCTTTTGGTTTTATTATGATTATATTATACTACATGTAGTATTATTATTATACTATTAAAGCAAAGCACTGTGATCATAGTGTCAGACTCTGTTGATTTGTTTGGCACTGTAGAAGGAAGTGCTTCAGCAAATCCAGATACAATACACTTCAATGTCTCTTTGGGGAAATTTGTCTTGAACTCAAAGTGCTGCACACAATCAGCTGCTCTCACAGTTTTTTTCTGGTTAAAACTTTTTGAACAACTAGGCCCAGCTCACATCAGGCTGGAGGATCGATGTGTGCGGTGTAAAATCCTTACACATGTAGGAACTTTGGGCGGACAGAAGACAAATGTTTCAGCCTGTGGAAAAACAAACACACCGCATCCCTCTCTTCACAAACTCTCATCTCTCCCATTTGTCCACTTTTTGTTAAGATGTAAAGAAATGAAACGTTTCATCTTCTGTCAGGCCGTGTGTCGATTGAATCCACGCCTCTTGAACCTTTGATTTTCCAGCGTTGGCGTATAGTGATTAATAGCTCAATCTCAGACTGGCTAATGAGTTTTATCAGGAGCCACTGGTGATTAATTAGCAACAGCAGAGAACATGTCACCGCTTTATTCGGGCTAAGCCGTTTCCTCCACGCTCGAAATCTCCTCTCTACAAAGAGATAGCTCGGCCCCAGGTGACACTTTGAAACAGCTCTGAGGTTTGTAAAAGTTGAGCTCTGCAGGCTGCGGTCACATCTGCACAAACACACAGACGGCCATTAAACAGTCGCTGTGACTGTGAGTGCGCTTATTTAGCATGACGGAGATTAATTCATCTCAAAGAGGAAACGTCCACTCTAATCAACATCAGGATGAGCGTACTCTTCTTCAGCGAAAAAAACCATCTGTAAATATAAAAGGGAAAATGTAAGGTGGGTTTTGACTCTAAGGTTATTATTTTCATATTTCGGTCTGTTTTGACTGGTCATTTTCAGACATTTGGGAGTCATGCATGGATGGAAGAGAAGTATGGTTTGGAGCGAAGAGGATGAGCCCCCAGCAGTTTTCCAGGAAATGTTAATTTCTCTCCAGTTATGTCCCACATCAAGACCGATTTAATTATCAAGACGAGAGCATTCAGCCTGTAAAAAATCAAACATTAAAGGTCATTTTAGAGGAGAGCTTGGAGAGCATAAACGCTTTTTACACAAAAATGTTTGTACAATCAGACTAATGGCCTCTGCTTTTACCATACAGTATATTCTTGGATTATAGTTTCAAGCGCAGTAACATGTGAGTGTGTCACTGTGATAGTCGTCCAAGCTGGAGAACATTTTAGTGTGTACGTATGTTACGGTTTGCCGTCAATGTAAATTTCACAGAGATGTAATCGTGAAATGAAGTCGTTCCACAGCTGAGTCGTCATCAGAGGTCGTGACTTTTATCCATGTTTTTGTTTTTAGGGTTGTTTTTTTAAGTCTGACCACACATCCCATCCTGATGCTAAATCTCTTCATTTCCTTTGATATAAGATAATGTAGAATCTGAAAATCTGGCCTTTCTAGCTGTGAGATTGTCATCCTGGCACCGATCTCTTCAGCAGCAGTGAGACAGGATCTGATCTGTTCCTCATGAATGATGTAACGCCTGTCGATAAAGAGCGACCTTGGTTTGACCTGAAGTCGTCACGGCCCTCTAAGAGCAATTACTGTCACTTTAAAAATGCAGGAGCTCCGTGTGTTTGCAGAGCTTTGTTCTGTCTGACATCTCTCATGGGAAAAAGAGTCATATTTGTGTGTTTACAGTGATGTTTGGCCTATAGGTTTTTTGACCACCTCAAACATTACAAGGGATCATAAGGAGCACAAAATGGCACTAAATGGGCTCTACAGCTGCTTGACACCAAAATCCTTCGATACAGACTTTATTCTGTGTGTATAT
Source organism: Symphodus melops (assembly GCF_947650265.1). Lineage (NCBI taxonomy): Eukaryota > Metazoa > Chordata > Actinopteri > Labriformes > Labridae > Symphodus > Symphodus melops. The sequence continues at coordinate 23,689,061 of NC_136700.1, read as the reverse complement.
CTTCCTGTTTCAGGTTGAACATCGGGAAAAACGACCTGGTGACGTTTTACGATGGAGACGACCTCACAGCTAAAGTCCTGGGTCAGTACGGAGGATCAAAGTCCAGATTCAAGCTCTACACCTCCACTTCAGACGTCACCATCCAGTTCCAGTCAGACCCAGCCACCAACGTGTACGGCTATGGCAACGGCTTCATCGTCCACTTTTTTGGTAAATCACGTCGAAATTGCAGAGATTTGGCTCAGGTTCAGGTCCAAACTGTGGCTCCTCTCCTGCATGTTAGTCTTAACTCTCTCTCTCTCTCTGTAATTTCCTAATGTTCTGCCCATTATCATATTAAATAAAAGCATATATGCCAAAAATAAATCTGTAACAAAAAAAAAAAAGCGAAAAAAGTTAAGAGTGGATTGATGATATAGGTGATGATTTTATTTAGATGGCAGAAGTTGGGTTCCTATTTAATTCTTTACATTACTTGAGTCCATTTAAATAAAAAGTATTCACGATTAACGGTCACTTATTCTGCTCCTTTTCAACCAGTTTAAGTAAGTCTCAGAGCTCCTCAGAGCATGTGTGGAGGTTCTTGTTCTAAATCCACTGATCCTGTATTTGATCATGCCCATAAACCTCTGTATTTCAGCCCTGCTCAGAACAGGCTGTTTCTGTGTCTGTAGCTTTAAATATGTAAATGAGCTGTATCTGACCACGCCCCCTCTCTGAAAAGGCTTTGGTGGCTCTGCTTTCTCGCTTCATGTCTTAGTTTATGTTGAGAAGGCAGACTCAGAGAGCAGAACAAACACCTAGCTGTGGGAGTGTCACCCACCTAAGGGAGGGGTTACTGCCCTTTGTGATGTCATGAAGGGAAAATCTGTAAACGGCCTGTTTGAGCACACATTTTCTGAAACTTAGAGCAGGCAGAAGGGATTCATAATAAGGATGTTTGTAGACAAGCTATGGATTCTGCTATTTTATAGTAGAAGCACAACAACAGTGTAGAGCTGGAGGTCTTTAGCTCAAATTGAATAAATGTTTTCCAAGATATTACCAGGACAAATAGTGTCTGGATTGCTTGTAATGACTGAAACTGGCTGCCAGTGCAGGCAGCAAATTTGACTTCAGTGTCTTGAAATAAGACATTAGTTCTCATTTTAAAAAACTGAACACTTTGGCTAAAAATAAATTTAGAAAAGGAGGTGATTGTGCCAAGGATTAATGAGCCCTAGTTTTGTAAAGACAGACCTTCAACAGTCTGCGAGGAGATACTGCAGCGGGGTGTCATTTCCATATACCGGTACTTGAAAGACAGTAAACGTGGTACTTTTCTCCTCTTTTTGGCGGTTTGGGACTATGAAAGGCGGTTGCTGATGATGCTGAGACCTTTTCCATCTATGCAGCACCCCCTGAATAGCCATCACTTCTATCTGATAAGAGTTAATGAATTCAGAGGAGCAGGAGAGGCTGCAGAATACAGATGGTGGACAAACAGGAAGAAAAGGAGGGAGAGCTTTTATTACAGTCTCTTCATGAATCTCATTGCAGGAATGCAAATACAACAGAGCAATGTGTGGGCAGGTGTCAGAGAAAAGCTGCTTTCCTGGAGTCCAAGTGCAATTACTGAGCAGTGTTTGTCCACATTAGCCTCCTGAGCAGAGGGCCTGAACCTGCTGCTGTGAGACTGAGCACGTGCAAAAAGGAGCCAGCAGGCCTGGCAGGTTGCAGTCAGCCCACAGGAGAGCGAGCGGTCATAATGCTGAAAACAACAATGTTCCAGGAGGGTATCCCCCACTTCAAGCCCTGATATTAAATACAGATAGTATGCTTCCAATTAAAGCAGATGAGGACACTTCTCATACTAAAGTGTTCATACACAACATTTTCAACGACGTTCCAACATTGCAATTATAATTTCCACCATCAAGTCTTAAATGAAAGATATCTGTATCTGTTCCAAGTTACTTAAAGCTCCTGTAAGGAGTTTTTAGATGGTAATAAAACAGACTCAAAGTATTACTGGTGCCTCTAAATAAATCAAACCATCAGGAAGGTGGTTGACTTTATCTCAAATGTTGCTACCGCTGTGAGAGTGAGATAATAAGATTGACAGCATGCAGAACAGAAGGGCCGTTGTTTCATTGTCCACAGTAAATACTCAGAGTTTATGATACATGTCAATGTTTAAAGGGATCATGTGATATATATAAAAAACAAAGGTTAGACCAGACATAATACATTCCTCTTTATTTAAAGGGGAACTGAAGGTCCAGACAAAAGGAAAGTTTCTCACTTGAGTTTAATAAGGGTGAATATCTGCATTAACTTTGATTCTGCTGTTTTTTTCCTGAGGCTTAGTATTTAGTCCTGGAGTGGAAAAAGTTCAGACCAAAAGCAAAACAATTTTTTACCACAGAGGATGATTACAAAATCAATGCAAAGTTGCATTGATTGATTGCAGTAGAGTCTTTGCTGTAAAGCCATCGAGCCTTTGAGATTCTTCTGACACTATTATAAACAAATCAGAACAGGCGTTTAAAAGATTGTCTCCCAGACAGACCTAACAAAGTATGAACTTTTGCTGATCACAAACGTGCATAAGTGTGTGGCCAACACAAAGAAAAGAAATGATCTTTCTCAAGGGAACAGGAATTATCACGGTCATTTTCCTAAAAAACTTCCAGGTACCCTCATTTCTGAACTTCAGAGACTGTTTCATTGACATTTTATGAAAAAAAGACCATAGCCTTTCAAAAATAATGCATTTCTAACTCCTTTCTTCCTCTCTTCCCTCCTTTCCCTCCTGCAGAAGTGGCTCGTAACGACACCTGCCCTGAGCTCCCAGAGATCACCAACGGCTGGAAGAGCACATCTCACCCCGAGCTGGTTCAGGGCACTGTGGTGACCTACCAGTGTTACCCTGGTTACCAGGTGATAGGGGCCGAGCTGCTCATGTGCCAGTGGGACCTCACCTGGAGTGGAGACCTGCCGAGCTGTGAGAGAGGTGAGAACACACACACAAAAAACAAACAAACCGGAGTGATAGGAGTTTAATACCTGAGAGTGTCTGCGACGCACTGAAGGACTAAGAAATAGACAAATATGACGGCAAAAATGTGTCAATCAATTTAAATGTATTCATAGTCCATTCTGAAACCCTCAGGTACATGCCTGTAAACCTTGACATTAAAAAACAAATGAATGTTATCCAGTGACTTTTGGTATCAGCTATTTTATCACAGATATGAGAGGTATTCACCGATAAAAAATCATTTAATTTGAGTCTCATTATATTACACAAGCAGTTCTCACCAGCAGGCGGCGCTATATGGCTTACAACAAGCATTATCACTCTTTAGACAGTCGAGCGGTCATGCACGTACATGTGGAGGTACTTTTACATTTGAGTGACCATCTTCTGTTTTAAATATCTTGACTGCATGTGAGGGATCAACACAATCAATGTTACAGACGTATCTCTACAGATTTCATAGAGCTAAGAAATAAGTCATGTGTATCTAAGTATGGGATTTTTTTCTCTCCAATATCGGTATTGGCCCCAAAATTAAAATCCCATATTGGTTGGGCTATGAGACACACACACACACACACACACACACACACACACACACACAGCAAACAAGCGGCAGGGGTGTCTCACTGCCAGCAGCAGCTCCTCTGGCAGCAGACAGGGGGGGCCTCAGTTCCAACATGGCTGACTTCCACTCTGTGTTTCTGGCTGTGCTGGACTCTGAGCTGAGCTGACTGGATGCCGGGACAGACACAGCTCATTTCTTAATCCCTCCTCTGTGGACTCCGGTGTTACCAGGCTCAGACAAACAGATCTGCAGGGTCTGATATTTCCTTTACAAACACAAACCCGTGAGACTCAGAGCCAAATCCTCTGATAGACAATCCAGCTCTAGATCTTCAGTTATTTTTTTAGCATTATTCAGTAGCATGTCTGCAAAATTTATTTCTAAAATATTATACACCCTTTGCACTGCCTGGTTTGCGGCCCTTTGAAGCAAATACAGAACTACAGAAAATCATAAAATCACTAATATTTGCAATGACAAAAAAGCATCTGTCGTGTTTTTCTGCAAACTTCTGGCACTATGTGCAGACTTTATGGATTACATTGCCCTAAATATGTGTTACCTTTTAATTTGATTTTTGTATACCTATCAGATTCAGTTTATCTTTTTGTCTCTTAAATCTTTTACTCCCCTTTAGGTGAACATGGTAACAAATGTTCCTGTTAGCTGAAGCTCTCTCTTTCTAGGTGAGACACTGACAATAACTCACCCTCTTTTTTTTCCTGTCCTGTCAGTGGTGTCGTGTCCTGACCCTGGGAAGGTGGAGCACAGCAGGCGGGTGCTGTCCGGTCCACATTTCACCGTGGGTTCAACCATCCAGTACATCTGTAACAAAGGCTTCACTCTGTCTGGAAACAGCCTGTTAACCTGCTTCAATAGAGGATCTGCAGGGCCGAGGTGGAACCAGAAGCTGCCCCAGTGCATACGTACGTAATCCATTTCTAAAGGTTTCTGCAGGCCTGTTTGAAAATAGACTCATTGTCTCAGTGTGCTTCGATTAAGGCTTTTGTCTTCATCATCCAATTGAACCTGAAGGCGATAACTTTGCTTTCCAAATTCAGCAACGCCAAGAATATTTATCCATTTCATTCACAGCTGCTCCTGCACCTACATGTCTAATGTGTCCTTCATGGGAAAGACACTTCACCCAAAATTGCTCCTGCTGCTTATCTGTGGCGTATGAATGGGATTAGTTCATACTGATGGACACCTTACACAACAGCCTCTGTCATCAGTGTGTTAATTAGTAGAAGTAAATTGAGGTGTTGAAGTGATCTGAGTTGCCATTTAGCATTTTTAGCCAAAGTTACCCTTTCATTGCAAAGGCCCTGACACACCAAGCAGACAGCAAAGAAATTATAGAGGTGACGAAGGCCGCCTGTGGCGTTGCCTCACTTCACTTTTTGTCTTGGCTAAAAAGTTGCACGAGAACACACCGAAGACTACAGCTGACAGAAGAGGCGGGGGGCGACACTTAAAGAGAAACTGCACTAATGGGGAAAAGCATGGATACAGCAGCACGCTCAAGGGGCTTTCCCAAATCTGTGTCGATAACTGGAGATATATGAAACCTCCAAACAGCCAATCAGAAAAGTGAGACGGTGGTCGACAGGTGGCGACAGGCCTAAACAAACCACAAAAACTAGGACGACGATCTCCTTGATGTGTCGGGCCGTAAAAGAAAATCTAGTTTTCTCCCCTGTTAATTCGTTTTAAAGACAGATTTTATTTTGAATGTATTACATCTTCTCTGAACATATACATCTCATATTGAATCTATAGTCCATTAGCCTTGACTCATGAATTAACTCGTACCCTTCAGGATGTTTCCTTAAGTTACAGCTTGCAAAAAAACATCAAACAAATGAACAAATGTTTTTCATTTACCTTAAACTTCAATTAAAATGGTCTATATTTACCTTCCCCCTACAGGGTCCACCAGAGGGGCTTTAGACTTGTATGTGTGTCTGGCACTATGACACAATTTCTTTTCTTTTTTTAAAGAGCTGCTAACATTCGGAGGACTTAATTAACCTAATTTCAAATAAAGGTTTGAGTGGCCCATGATGGCCTAAATCTGCTGGAGAGAGTCTTCAAGCTGACAAGACTGAACACAAAGTTCTATCATACAGCTGTCAGCAGTTCAACAGCAGAAAAAAATGAGCCGCTATCATCTAAAGCAAGTAAACAATTCCCATTTCTGGAGCATATAATGTCTGATAATCTAATCGAATCATATTCTTTATGTAATTGGAAACTGTGGTGGAAAGTTTACAGATTAAATGTAATCATCTTCTTCTCCTTTTGTTTCTGATCGAGCTGCAGACGAGCTAAAAGTGCATCGGTCTGATTAAAATATAATTTCCTCTTCAAACAGCCTTGAAGGCATTAACCTCATTTGCATGAAGACACTGCCTCACCTATTTTCTAGGTGGAGACATATTGCTAAGATGACAGTGACTATCAATTAATTTCACCGGACAACGGAAATTACAGTGGAGAAGACGGGCGGGTCGTTGTTATGCATGAGCTGGAGATCATGAGTGAAAAAGATGATTATTACAGGGTTTGTCAAAAAATATACATATATTATTCAACAACTGCAGCCAAAGATGTCACCACTTTAATTAGGTTCTTAAATGACCTTACATATAATATATTTAAACCTTTAGACTTTTCTGTTGTCGATGTTTTTTTAAATGAGAATGGTAAATGGACTTTCGCTTGTGTCACACCTGAACATTCAGACCCATTCACACACTGATGGTAGTGGTTGCTATACAGTGAGACCGTCAGAAGTAACTAATCCCATTTCCTCCAACGAAGCAGCCGGCACAATTGGGGTTAAGTGTCTTGCCCAAGGACACGTCGGACTGTTGCTGAAGGAGCTGGGGATTGAACCCTCGACCTTCCGGTTTATAGACGACCAACTGAGCCACAGCCGCCCGTCTACCATTTCTGGCTTCTGGCATGTGTTGGAGTTATTTTTTTAGACCTCTACCCTAAATAATTTACTTCCAGGTAATGGATGACAGTCTCACATCACATGAGGCCAGACAGGTTCACGTCAAGCCCGACCAATAAATGGTGCAGCCAAAGCCCACATTTCCCACCAGCAGGGCGAGACAGAATCTACACATTTATGGGGACTTACAGTCACGCAGACTTCTCAGTAACCAAGGGCACTCTTTCCTTGAGCCCTACAATCTGCAGACCTTTCTGCGTGAGTCAACCTGTTAAAAGCAAAACTAGTTCAATGTAAGTGTTGTTTTCCTGACCCCTTCAAAAAATGTGCACAAACAAGACATGGATTATGTAGGGAAGAAATCATCTAGGCAGATGTTTTATAAATGGGAACATTACCACCACCAAGCCTCTGAATTTTTCCTGCTTCAGAAAATATGTCTGTTTGCGTTCACACATGAAGAACACTCTGAACCTTTTGGGGTCTTTCAGCAGTATTGTGTATGTATGAAAGCACCATATTAAAATAAATCTAAGGAAAGGAGGTGTGGACCTTTGATCGAGAAAAACAAAGGAGTAGTGCCGAGTTAATGGAATTGATGCAGGGCTTGAAAAAGTCAAAGTTATGTCAAATATAAAAAAGGTTGAAACTGGAGCTGCTCTGTATGCAGATGTTTCTATCCCGAACCTTGTCTCATCAGGAAAACAAGCTATAATTAATTCATATTGACAGAACATGATCAAATATGACTCCAAAGCAGGATAGTCTGTCCTGGATTCAGTTTCCTGCACATTCTTGTTAAGTTACTTTGTCCTCTTTACCTCCAGCTGAGACCTTCGAGCCCTGCAGTCACCCAGGGACCCCCAACTATGGGATCCCCGACTCCACAAAGCTCCACTTCCAGCCTGGAGAGGTGCTCCACTACTCCTGCCTGAGCGGCCACCAGCTGCTGGGAGAGCCCGTTCTCCACTGTGTCCCTGGACACCCGTCTCAGTGGAGCGGGCTGCCACCTGTCTGCAAAGGTGAGGAACTTCAGCCTGAAGTTCTCTCTGCATTATTTTGTCAACTTCGGTTATAGACAGTGTCAGGCATGTGAACACAGACACAAAGGGGGCTTAACATCTGCCCTTTTAAAAATAATTTAAAATAACATTTGAATGACAGTGATAATGTTTTATAGTTTGTCAGATTCACATGCTTCAGACTTTCTGTGCTTCCAACATGTCAACACACATTATCACATGCTCTCTTTTTTTTTTTTTAAAGAAAAAATAAATTGTTGTTTCTGAAATTAACAGTGAGATATTATTTGTTCCTTATTATGGTTAATTTGCATTACAGCGATTTAAATTCCAATCACTTACAAACAAAAGATAAAAACGTCTCTTATCTTTACTGCACAACATATTCTTTTGACTTTGACCTGATGGCAGGTTTTAGCTCTTCAATATATAAGAATTATGTGTAGCGAAGTCCGGAGCTTTATACGGAAAAAAAAAATCCCGTTTGTCAGCATCAGAGTGCAGTGAGCTATCAGAGGCCGCCATCCATTCGGAGTAAATCAGGCCCTCTGTGTGCACGATCTAGACCTGAGATGTTCACCTCATTTAATCAATCATTCAATCAACCAATCTTTATTTGTACAGCATCAATTCATAACAGGTGTTATCTCGAGACACTTTACAAGAGCAGGTAGAGGACCTCTTTATCTTTAAAGAGTTACATGATCCTTTAAAGTTTTTTTTGTAATGTTTAATATTTGTAGGAACCCCTGAATGAACACTTGGATAACTTAAAAGACAATTTTACACCCCCCCCCCCCCCCCCCCCCCCCCCCCCCCAAAAAAAAAAAAACTAAACAAAAAAGAGCGAGTGTGTTGCAATAAACCATTAAACACTAATCAGTCACAGTGAAACGCTGCAGAGTAAAACACCTCCTTTTTCTTATGATTGTGTGTTCCTGACACTCTGAAGAAGGTTGTTCCAGTCTAGAAAAACAGTGGCCTTTAGTCTGAGCTGCATCCTGATGAAAGCACCTGAGGGAGGAGGTGTGGGGGGAGGGGAGTCTTAAACAAACACACTAACTGATAGAGAGGAGCAGAGACCTGTCACAGTCTTTGTAATGTGTTTCACAGCCTTCACTGCAGCTCTGCATCACTTCTGTAAACCGACACACTGCTGTGCTGTAGAGAGGAAACACTTTAACACCAAACGTATTTACGTGTAAGAGACGAAAACAGGAAGCAAATTATACTCAAGGAAGTTAAATATAAAGCTCAGCTCGTATTTTAATCTACTCAGCGAGTACACAAGAGGAGTTGTTGTTTTATTGACTCTTCGATTCGTTGCTGCTGCATATTTCATACATTTGTGCTTGACACATACATACATTTTAAAAACAAATCAACAAAATCCATTATCAACATGATCATTCATACTGTATGTTCCTTGTTTGCATGACGTTATTATGATCTAACATACAGTATGCACCACAAACTCAGTCAGTTTATTTAACTTAAGTTGGTTAAAATGTCTTTGTTTTTGAACGTTTATTAAATCGGTCGCCTCTTTCACATTGTTTGTATTTTTCTCCTCAGGCCACGCAGCAGACGACGACCACAGATTGGATGGTGAGTCTGTTTTTACCTGCACATCACAGGAGGTCTTTCCAGGGATGTTCAAAGCAGCTTATTTCAAATTTGGTTAAATGCTCGTTTAAATTCTCGACAATTTGAGTGGTTCAGCAAACATCATTTCATATGTCATAATTGGGCACAGTATTGTGAGTTTGTCGTGCTAGCATGGCAATCCTTAATCCCTTACTGCAGGTTAGAAGGTGATTATGTATTGCTTCTGTCGAGCGGTTGACAGCCAGTATGCATTTTTATCTCCATTGTCTATATCAGATGCTACCCGTTCACTGTGCTTGTGTGGCCGAGGTGGCTGTGTTACAGTTTCAGCATTTGACCAGCATGTTGGGTCTGACTTGATAGAGTATAAATCGTTACTTTAACTGACTGAATGATTCGGTTGTCTATCGTTAGGGTGCTGAATTAATACATTTTACCTGCTCATTGTGCACATCCCTGGGTTTAACAATATTTATTGTAATTCTGGGTAAAGAATTACTCCTTTAGTTCTACTGAACATGTCCAGTTTTTACAAATCTATTAATGCCTTGAAGTTTGCCTTAACAGTAGTGATTCTGACCTGTCACCTGTTAACATATTTACAACGTCGACTGTCTTTGTCCACCAGTGTCCACTGCAGACCTCAGGATGGAGGGGGCCCAGGCAGCGTTTGCTGTCATCATCCCCGTCACCCTCCTCCTCCTCGTCATCATCGGGATCTACCTCTACTTCTCAAAGTAAGTTCCACTGAGCAGTGAAGAGAGAGAACTGGTGAAGACAGTGGGGTAAAGGCTGTGCAAGCGATAGATAACTTCTCAACAGTCTGTGGAACTGATAGAAGGATTATTATTTCCTGCTATAAGAAGAAGAACTGACGGGAGGAAGATTTCTCCTTAATGTTGCATTTTGAGCACTGACTTAAAAATGCAAAAACTATAGTTTAAATGTCAATTAGTAAGTCCAAACTGATGTAGCATCTTTCACTATAAAAGCCAGGCGTGCTGAGGAATGCAAGATGTTATCGTCAGTCTCTGTTGAACTTTGATTCGGAGAGAGACGTGCAGGGAGAGCCAGCGCTTTGCCAGCTGAGATTGCTTTGGCTGCTTCGTCCCTGAGGACTCCAGCCCTGCTTAAAAAGAAACGTACAATACAGTGCGATAAGACTCTGCAGCGAGGCATTACGTCTTTGTACACTCAAATTGAGTGAATATTGGAATCCCAGTCTTTAAAATTGACATTGCATTACCACATTGGGGGCACATGAGAGAGCATGCTGTGTAAATACACTCCACAAACACTCGGTCAACCATGCGCGCACGCACACACACACACACACACACATACACACACACACACACACACACACACATATGACGCTGCTCTTCTTGCTGGCTCCGGTGATCCTGTCTTCTAGGTGCACAGAAGCAAATGAACACCAGTGGTGCTGTGGGTAGATAGATAGACGTCTGCTTGCTATCATGTTAGCATAAATGACTATAGGACAATAATAGCTTATGAAACTTGAAGATGTTGATTCATGTCTGTAAGTTTTGCTACGATTGAAGATAAACTTTAAAGTACTACCATAGCCTGACTCTTCATTGAACCCCCACAGCTCTGCTCATGTTTACAAGCGTCACCAGCCTCACAGAATCCTGAATAAGACCGAAATGAAATATACACGAGATTTGTGACAGAGGAAATCAGATTTGGGGGCGGCCCTGGCTCAGTTGGTTGAGTCGGTCGTCTCTCAATTGGAAGGAGAGATGTGTAATTGCATGTGTATGAAAGGGATTAGTTCATACGAACAGACTCTTCACACAGCAGCCTCTACAGTCAGTGTGTGAACGGGTAGGTGCGACCATTTTCCATTCTTATTAGATTTAACAAGAAATATAAAAGTGATCTGTTTAAAGAACAAAATGAACAGTCTCAATGCCACTCTACAACATGTTCAAGTGTGCAATAAATAGACCCTCTGCTTTAATCTCCTGAGAGCCCTGCAGAGTGCATCGTGTCTTCAAATAACATTATTATATGATCTTTAGGACAAAAAAGGGAGTTTGGACAGCTTCTGTCTGAGGAAGAAGTGGTCAAAGAGAAGAACATGTGACTGTTTTTACCTGAAAGGATCAAGGATTTCAACACAATGTGACTGAAAATAAAATACAAAAACATCGTAGCTGCTGCCATTATTCTAGAGCAGTAAGGAATTTTCACACGGTTTTGTGAAACCCATATTTCACTTTCTTTTTCATGGTTATATTCTGTGTCTGTGCTCAGGGTTCAGAGAAAGCCTCTCCGGCTTTCCTTGGCCTCCAGTTTACCGTATGAAAACATCAGCGCAGAATCTACGTTTGACAACTCAGTTCATGAGACAACGGTGAGTGTGTTTGTGTCACACTGTGAACTTCTGTATAGCATATATGTGTGTGTTTGACCGACCCAAAGCTTCTTTCCCCGCACACAAAACTTCATGAGAGTCTCAGTTTGAGTTCAGAATATCGAGTTTTAAGTACTGAGGGATTTTAATGCAAAAAGACCCGTCGAACCTCTCTTTCCTCTGTCTAATGCAGACCATTTTTCTAAACAACTTGTTCCCGACTACCTCTTTTAAGTTGATGACACACGTACACAAACACAAGAGGGTCTAGCCTCGGAGGGCATCTGACGTTGGACGGGTCAAAAAGATTCCAAACATTTCCAAGAACTCATCAACCATTGGGAATTCTCAGATGTGCTCGTTTGATTTTATTTTAGCTTTGATGTTCAGCAACAAAGCCAGAGCTGCTGGAAGCAGACAGTCGTGGAAATTCTCCAAGTGGTTAAAGCTTTTGTTGAGAGGATGTTTCCAAACACGACCCAAAATCCCTGTGAGACGGCGAGGAGAGGCAGCAAAAAGGATAACAGTCGAGTTTAGCTCCCCGGAAGAGTCATTAGAGAAATAAATCTGCTTAGCTGAGATCTGTGACAATCAAAGACGTGCGTCATAGAAGCTGTGAACCCTGCTATAGATCTTTATGTATCCAGGGCCTGAATCCCTCAGGAGATGTTAAGATGAAGGAACATCTGGCTGTGTGGGAGCATGTAGACACCTGTGTGTTTATACAGTCACCAATTCATGACATCAACTCTCTCCCCACCTTCAAATCTCAGCTCAAAACTCACCTTTAGCCCATTCTGTGTGAACACACATTCCTCACTGTTGTTGATTTGTAGTTAAAAGTGTTTGTCTTTTATTGTGTTGTTTTTATTCCTCTGTAAGGTGACCTTAAGTGTCATGAAAGGCGCCTATGAAGTAAAATGTGTTATTATTACCTATTGCCTAAACCCCATTAATTAAATGTAATAATTTTTCAAATATAAAAACGATGCATGAAAGTTTGTTTATTTGCTCCATTCCAGTCTGTATGAAAGATGAAGCTTTTTATTGGAGCTCTCAGCTGTCAGGCTTTCACCTTAAACCTTGACAGGTCAAAGGCTGAAATCATGATTTATTGCTGAGATACTCAAATACTCCAACACTGGACTAATTCCATACTTTAGCCCGTACCGGGACTTGAACTGTCAACCCTCAAGTCCCCAACTAACAAGACACTGAGCTACTGCTTTGAATCAAACTTATGTTTTTATTTCCAAAATTGGAATATTTCAATGGACTTGAACATTACAAAGAAAATTATTATGAAAATGGTACAGCCACAGTGTATGTTTGCATCTAGATTTACCATTTAGATGATGTGTCTTTTAAGTTACACAAAGTGTGTTTGTATTCTAACAAAAACATGAAGGCAGTTTTATTTGAACTGTAACTCTTTTCTCTGTGTTGAATAAATCTTGTGTTCCTTCCTCCTCCATGCTGGCATTACCCAAGAACAATGAGGTGAGTTAATCCCACTCGTATGTGAAAAAAACTGAACAAATCAAATGTATTTAATGAACTGAAAATATTTGAAGGTTTATTTTGGGGGCTTTTTGTTCCTTTATTTGGGAGACAGGAAAGTGGATAAAATCAGAAATCAGTGGGGAATGACATGCAGGAAAGGAAACGATGCTATGACGACAATGTTTGCCTTTGTCGCAGTTCTAGGTTTCGTTTAGTAGAATAGCGGAGAACATCATAGTGACGAACAGACAACATAATGCTGCAGTTTAATTACATGCACAAAGATCCTGGTTGTCGTGTGCAGACTCACAGACTCTCGTCACAGGATACCAATGTCACCACCAGGTCATACTCTGCTGCGTTCTCATATCAGCTCACTCAGACTCACTGTGGAAAAAATAGTAAGAGGCTGGCAGGAAAAACTCGCCGTGAAAGCCCTGCCTGAAACTGTTTTAACAATCACTGAGTTTCGTCAAAACATACCCAAATTTAATATTTTTAAATAGTCTTTGAACAAAGCACATAATGTGCAATTTATGTTGGGATATTCTGCAGATAAAGATTTAACAGGTGGGGTTACACTGGCTTACAGTGTATTTTATTAGGGGTGTTAAATCCCTGCCCACAAAAAGTCTGTGACATTCCTGGGTTTGTTGGCTGTCAATCAACTAATACGGAGCATACTTTTTTTTTCTCTTTACAGGAATCAAGAGAATATGAGGTTTCGATCTGAGACCCGGTGTGTGTGTGTGTTTCAGTATGGACAGATAAGAAGCCCGCTGGCCTTTTCAACATCTGTCACACTCGCACCTTCAGTGACTCCCTCCGCACCCTCCGTTCTCTGAACATGAGCCTCCCTTTATTTACCTGACAGAGGACACCACTCCACCCCTGAAAAGGCTGGACCACCGGATTATTTTTCTAGCTTCTCAACAGTCACGGTCCAGCAGCTGTTTGTACAGTTTTTAATCCAGAGCTCGCATCCTGAGGACTTTCAGTGCATCTAGGAAAGAAGAGGGAATCCATGTCAAGCGAGCATCATTAAGTGCATATAACCACAGAGGAAATGTTATGTTATGTACATTACACACTACACGTCTCCTGCCACTGTTTAAAGAACAATGCTCATGGTTTTCTTGGAGTTTAAGAGTAACATCTTCCTCAATGAAAGTCTCGTTAAAAAAAACAGCAGCATTTGCTTTTATCAGAGTGCCCGATAATGAATGCAACTTTATCAAAAGAGGAACTCATTATGTATCTTTATTCAAATAGGTTGCATGTTTGGTGCAGAGCTTGACTTGGTTGACTTAGCTTAGCACAAAGAATGGAAGGAGGGGGAAACCAGCGCAAAAATTAAAAGGTGAAGCTAACACTAAACTGCAATCCAGAAAATGGCCAGAAGAGGGCAATTCCACTTGTGGTTAAGGTTTTAATAAACAGTCTACTCGTTTATTTACATTTTTTCAATCTGTAGTTTAAAGTCTTCTCCAATATAGCATGCTATGCATTAGTAAACTATGGTCCAATATAGATTAAAATAGAAGAAGAACAGCGGTACCCTTTAGTGATTGGTTTGGCTTGGCTGAGCTTGAAACACTACAACAGAAACAATTTATTTAAAGCCTGTTTTTCCCTTCATCAATACACTTATTACTTTACATGAACCTTACTAACAAAGCTAAGGTTAGCTTTTTTTTTTACATTTACTAAACCCAAGCATCACTGGAGCTTAGCTTGCTTGTCTAAATATGGTCACTTGTGGTTCCATAAAACAAGAAGGCAAAGACTAAAAGGCTCAACTCAAAACTTGCAAACAGCAGAAATCAACCTTGTAGGTAAACTATAAATAGTTTCAACCACTGCTTACATAGCCTACAGCCTATAGGAATAACTAGTCGGGCTCTTTCCACGATCAAATATACATCAAACACCAAGCTCTCTAAAAACATGGTATCTTGTTACTGTTTTTTTTTTTTGACAAACAAGAAATAAAATATTTTTCCAGTTAATCCATTTTCTTTCAGCACATCAGAGAAGGTTTCAGGTTTTCCTACCTAGGTGTTTGCTAATGAATTAGCAACTCATTTGCTAACCAGCATTAACATACTGTCAATCAATATAGAGTAAGAAGCCCTGAAGAAATGTTTGCAATCATTGGATCTTTGCTAAATAAGGTTGTATGTTTGTTTTTTGTTTGTTTTTTGTTACTCGTCTAGTTGTTTCCCCTTGCTTCCAGTGTTTATGCTAAGCTAAGCTAAATCGGTTCATCCTGACACGAGCTCTGTATTCAACATGTCAGATGCCAATCTTCCAGCTCACTTTCAGGAATCATACAGCTTTTTCTCAAACTGTCTTTAAAAAACTGTCAAATTCTGATTATACACATTTTCAGTAATTTGAATTAAAGAAAATAATATTCCAAAATGTATCATTTGAGTTTGTATTTGAACAATCAAACAGAGTCCATGTGTTCATATGCAGAGTTAAAGAAAAGGCGATTAGATTTTTTTAGTTTATCCACATCAGTGTAGCGTAACAAATTGAGTTGATTTTTTTTGTGTGGCCTCTCATGCGTTATTCTTTCTTTGAAGCAAAAGGAAAATGCAGACTGAGGGAAGCGTCGTTTATTTTGACACTGCTTGTTTTGGAGATTGCATCTAAATTCAGACCATTACAGTCGCTCGAACATACACTATATATTGTCCGATGATAATATGTATCCATGCAAGCTGGTGTGATGACAATGATAATAATTAACCTATTTTTGTTTGACTGTACATAAAGTACAGATTAAGCTACTTCACAAACATCTTCAATAAAAGTTATTGTTCAGAAAAAAATCAAAGGTGTTTTTTTCTGGTCTTCTTGTATGTCTATTTGAATTGATTGAATTACTGTACTAAAGCTTGTATGCAAGTGATGACATAACTTTCCCCTTTAACAGAAATCATAAATGAATATATAAAGACGCAATACAAGTGCTGAGTAGCAGAGTAGGCTTGGACAGTAACAGATGTGTTTGTAGCATACAGAAGAGCTTTTTTGAGCAAAACTCCGATTAGGGATTAACTAGAAAACTTTCCAGACACCGTAACAACTATTTTCATGACAGTCTCATTAATGCCACAGTTATAGAAGACATTACCATAACAGGGAGTAGTATGCAGAGAAGATGAGCAACTTAAAAAAGAGATTTTCTTTCCAAAAAACATAAATATGTCATCAGTAGTGTAGGGTAAATGTGTGATGTGCTTTACAATAAGAAAATAATCTTTGTCAGGAGATGGATTTTTCAAAACAAGAGCAGAAGCAGAACCAGAGTCAGAGTAAGAAAATCAGCAAAACAGGGCCAGAAAGTCAGTGTGTCAGAGAGTGAACCTCGTATTATTGACACTCCAACTCAGATATATGCACGATGGTTCAGTAAATAATACAAAACTTCACATTTGAAAGGAGCGTTACAGGAGCACTTTTTTTTATCCGTGTTTGTTTTGATTTGGGAGGCGCACAGAAATTCTTGTTTGACATTTAATTTTGCACAGCATTGTGGGTTTTTAAACATAATTCATTTCCTGAGAGGATGCATCCAAACCATACTGCACAAAACTCAGCTAGTATGTTGAAATGTTCAGTCTACTTAGCTGGACCCAAAAAATCCAAACTGAATGACCAAGAGGGTTCAGTCCACTGAAACTCCCGACAGAAAAGTCTTCACTGCAAACTGAACTGGCCTTTTTGGAAAGAGCCTGTGGCTTGGAAAGGGCCCGGCAGATCTTTGTAGACAGAGTGCACCAGGCTCAGGTGTAGCTGATGAGCTTCCAGTCAGGTCACCCCCTACAGACAGACAATAACAGCAAGCCAAAGACTCCCAGTGGCCTGCTGGCTTGGTCGTCACTGGGTCCCATCGCCAATCATTAAATTAGGTCTCACACTAATTCAGAATTTTCCAAGCAAGTTTAGATGTGCACATTTTTAACCCTTTCAAATAAACTTTACTCAAAATCACTTTAAAATTGTGCCATTGAGTTGCTGTCATAGACGGAAAGTTCCAACATGGCTAATACAAGATTTTATGTAAAATCCGCAAGAAGAGTTTGACCTGCAAGGCTTGATAAGCTTTACTTACAGCTGTCCAATTGTGACTTCTGGATGCATGTTTATACAAGGTGTAAAAAATGTGAAGCAAATACTTCAAACTTGCAATTTTAATTTCAGAATCAGCTTTATTGACCTGGTTACACATACAAGGAATTTAACTTTGGTGAATATCAAGAATACTAATTAATTTCTTCCTATGATGATGTATTTTGTACTACTTTGTTAGTGCTTCAGTGTAATCAAAATGGAAATTACAGAGAACTTTGTGAATTTTAAAGCCTGTTCCAAAAAAAATAAAAAAGAAAGAAAGAAAGAAAGAAGGCAGATACCTCCTTTGGTATTAATTAAAGTAATCTGTCATTTCTACTTGAACAACTTGGCAATTATTGCAGTCACTAAAAAGTTAAGATTGATCTCTTCCTTTTAATGCCCAAAGTTTCCTCTGTGCCTCCACATAATAAATCAGCAACAGCGTATACGTTAATGAACGGGTGAAATAGTCCCATTAAAAGTGATAATTAGCTGTGTAATGAAGTCATGGCATGAACAAACTGCGATGCATCTGCTGTTCATGATGTACTGTGTTTGTCAGGGCAGCCGTGTGTTTCTCAGCAGGCTGTAATAGATTTCTTTCAAAAGAGAGGAAGTCTGAGAGGGAACCTGCAGCAGAAAACACAGCCTTTGTCCATGTGACTGAGGCTTTTAAAATGAATCATCCTGGGTAAGAGTGCTTGTTTGCAGGTAAATGACCTCAGTGCTTGCCATTATCTAAAAACTGTGTTCATTTAATTGCAAATGCAGTGTTCCCTTTGCCTTTTGGTTCATCATAAGTACATTTGAAATGTTATAACATTCTCTTTCTTTTTTTAAATGTGTGCAAGGGAATTTGACATAATGTATTTATTTTACACAGCAAGTGGATAAAGAAAGCTCAATAAACACCATCCTGAAAGAAAACAGAGCAAATATTTTTACGTTGACAATTTATAGCCTGGTTCCTTTACCCTCAGTGTAACTATGATATTTGTCAACAATTTAGGCAACTTGAGGACAATCACAGATTTTTAATGTATTTGTCCCTCCAGTTGCAAACAAACAGCACAGCCAAAAGGATTTCTGAGCAGGAATATGAATTTGTCATAACAAGGAGAGGTTGCATTGACGGCAAAACCTAGATTATAAAAAAACAGACCTTTTTGATACTGTGGCCCTATCATAACACAGATCGCTGCCGCCCTCTGCTGGTAAGAGCTACACATGACATTGTCCATGAGCAGGGGTGTGTTTACAGTAGCCTACAATGTTTTTTTTTTAACTGGCATTTGATTAGGACGTTTCTGTCAGTCTGCTGGGTAATCTGAAACACTTTTGTTATCACAGGGGAAAAAAAGAAATTTTCTTCTGGATTAGATTAGAAAAACCTTAATTTTGACATGTTTTGTTCCATTAAAATACAAGTTGGGTATGTAACCTTCAGTCAAACAGTGGTTGTTAGGGATCTCTCTTGACTCACACCACTGATTAATTGATAAATATTTAGTAGTTTGCTTTTTCAGGACGGTGAAGGGATGACCCTAACTACTCTGTCTCTAATTGGCTAGTAGGCCTACGCACATGACTAAATGTGCAACAGTGACTGCTTATGAAAAATATAGATATAACAGAGGCCGTTTATCCTCTGCAGGACGGGCCAATTTAAAAAAAACACATGGGGGAAAATAAAGAGTAGATCCACTTGTTTCCACCACTGCTTATTCCCTCCAAATTCACATTATAGTTCATTATAAAATTGAACAGTGGATGGTGACATTGAGCCTTGTTACGCGCTCTAATTTGTAAAGTTAATATGCCGAATAAACCAGCAGACATAATTAATTCCAACATACGTCCTTTCAAGTGTACATTTGGTAAAGCTTCAGGCGAATATTAATAATAATATGTTCAATGAGTTGCTTCCTGAGTTGTGTTATGAGAACAAAAAGAACCAAATCATTTTCCTTATCCTTAACCCCCTGAAGATGTGAAGTTAGATATTTAAAGTCTACGAGCACATCTCAGACACTACAACGCAAACTTTTACAAGGGTTAAAGAAAGTGTAACTGATGCATTTCCTACAGAGTAAATAAATGCGTGCAGGCCTATTGGGGCGGCAGTAGCTCAGTCTGTAGGGACTTGGGTTGGGAACCGGAGGGTCGCCGGTTCAAGTCCCGGCACGGACCAAGTCCGGAAACTGGTCTGGTAGCTGGAGAGGTGCCAGTCCATTTCCTGAGCACTGCCGAGGTGCCCCTGAGCAAGGCACCGAACCCCAAAACTGCTCTGGAGCGCTCGCTGTGGGCAGCCCCCTCACTCTGAGACCTCTCCATTAATGCATGTCACTAGAACCCTGTTTGTGCATGAGTGTGTATCTCGGCCTATGTGTGTGTCATTAGACAGAGTGTAAAAAACCGAATTTCCCCTCGTGGGATTAATAAAGTGTAACTTCTTCTTCTTCTTCTTCTTCTTCTTCCATGGAAATGTCATTCAGTGTCGCTCTTTAGCCTGGGCTCGAATATAATATTTTTGCAGAGTTGCAGCAATATGCCAACCTTAGAAACGTGTGAAAACAAAAGTAGACAGTGCCGAATAAAGAAGTGCACATGAGAGTTATTCCGTTAGAAAAGGTGGACGTGGGATACAATCTGAAGACATACTCCTCGCTCCTTTTTGGAAACTGTGTCGTCGTAATGGTCTATATCCGTCCCACTGCGCATGCGCCTCAGTCGGTTCGCGGTTGCGCCAACTGGTAGAGGATGTTGCTAGCAGCCAGGGTAGATGCACAGCCTTTTTCACAACAATAACATCAACCGAATTTGCATCTCCACGGACCCGACTTCAGGATCATTCTTTCGGAACCGTACCGGAAAACGTGCATTGGACCGAACCGCGTGGGATTTTTTTTTGTAGGAGCTGGACTTAATGTGGTGTTTGACAATGGGAGCGGATGGGTTTGCAGATTTACAGGGCTCCTTTCTGCAGGAGCTGGAACAAGAATCATGGCTGGCCAGCTAGGCCGCGGGAGGGTTTTGTAGCTAACCGCAGCTGTCTCTTGATAGAGGAGATTTCATGTAGGCTCAACGCCAGAATTTTAAGATTGGTGCTAAAAAACTGATGTTTCAGTTTGAACATTTAGGTGGAGATTTGTTGTCCTTTTTCTAAGGGGCCTGCGGCTCAAGCTAGTGAGCCCGCTAGCTTCACAACCTTGACTGGCTGACGTCTCTCTTTTCGTAGTTAGCTCTGTTAGCCGGCTAACCAGAGCTAGCGTCGCTTTGCTGGCGGAAAAAAACACTTGGGGGGGAAAAAAGACATTTCTTACGGGAATTACTCTAATCATTTTTGTGCCGACTGGGCATTTGTATCGCAGTCTCTATTTTTTGCACCGTCTGCTGCTGGATGAATGTGGGACAAAATGGAGACCCCGACGATTGTGTACGATCTGGATACCTCTGGGGGCTTAATGGAGGTGAGGCTGCTCCTCTCTTCAGGCCTCACTGAATTCAAATATCCCCTTTTTATTATGAAGAAAACATGCACATGCATGCAGAAGAGTCACCGTTATCTTAAACATTGCATTTCCCTGATTGCTAACTTTGTATGTGTGGTTGATGGAGGCTAGTTGTAGTTTTTCAGGCCCTTTCAGAGATCAGACCCCCCCCCCCTTGGATCAGCTGTTTAGCCTCCCAGATGAATCTTTATTGATCACAACTAGTCAAATGTGGCATCTCTTAGTAGTATGGATGTAGTGCATGCAAAAAAAACTTTAAAATGTGAGATTTTGTCATTTTTTAGCATACTGTAATAACAGTGTTGCATTACTTACTTATTTTAGCAGCTGTAGATTCATGCATACATGTGCACTATTCTTCATTTGTAGTACATTAAAATAACAGGTGATATAAGATGATATTATTGGATGTGTAAAGAAATCGTCCAAGTTGTGTTTTTTGAGAAGTTGCATACTCCTATATAATCCACATGTTAGTAGAGGTTCAGATTATCTATATGTAAAAAAGGTCAGGACTATCATATGCTCAAATTAATCTGTGCTCTTTTTGTTTTCCTCTCCAGCAAATCCAAACACTGCTCGCGCCCCCGAAGTCCGAGGAGGTGGAGAAGAGGAGTCGGAAGTTGGTGAGGGACGTCAGGAGGAGCGGCAGGGCCACCAACCACGACACCTGCGATAGCTGCCGGGAGGGGGGAGACCTGCTCTGCTGCGACCACTGTCCTGCAGCCTTCCACCTCCAGTGCTGGTGAGTCACAAAGGATTTCAACAAAGGAGGTCTCAGTGAAAAGTTTTGCACACATCAGTGCATGCTAAGTGGAAAACACACAACGGGCTGCACGATTTGGTTTCAGTCGGCTGGGTGCTTAACACTGCATAGGTTGTTTCTCTGATGAAGTCATGCTGCAGAACATGTAATGTTTCTACGCCGCAAACTGAGTCAGATCTATTCACTGTTCAGAAGAAAACCTCCCAACAAAATGGACAGGGGGATTGTGTTTACTCAACACATATGTACAGTATGTACTCCTCCTGAGAGGATTTCAGCTTCATATTCACATTGTATCTCGCACAACTTGACCCTGAAGGGCAGCATTGAGTTTTATGTGGCAATCGAGTCTGCAAAAGCAAGTACACCGAATTCACCTGCACACCATTCAAATATAAGCCATGTCTCTAATTCATTCCCAGTGACCTTTATTTCAGAGGGAATGCAGTTCATAGTGCAAAGAGAAAAGTTTCCTTAATAGTAGCTCATGATTGTTTTGGTCTCACCTTATGTGAAAATGTGCTGTCCCATTTGTGGTGTCTGCATACAAAACGTTGATGTTATCTTCTGCAAGGAGTTTTCCCCTGACCTATTTCTGGTGCAGCCGAGATGAGTTGGTAACCTGGAAATGACAAGAAAAAACACTGACTTCACTAATTACTCATTCACACATTTGAACACATTCGTCGTTTTGTTCTTACATGAAAAAACAAATTAAACCATATTTCTGTTTCAGCTCCATTTTCACTGTTCAGCTCTTTGTACAACTGAACCAAAGGGGGCGGTAGTGAGCCTTGTGGAGATCTTTAATTTGTAAAGTTAATACGCCGAATTGATTGGCATACATTCATTTTATCAACAGTATAATTTTAAGTCATTTTCGTCGTATTTTTGGTGAAGCTGCGAGAGATTGTTTGTTAAATTTGAGGGGTTTTTGGCTGGACTTCTGCGAGCGGCTAACAAAGTTGCTCCCCGTTATGTTTCCTCACAGTCCGGAGACTGTGTTGTTCGGTATGGGGTGTGTCGTCGTGTGTGTGCTTAACCATAACATTGAATTGTTGCAAAAAAGCTTCGTTTTATGCGTTTTTTTGCCAACGCTAAAGCTGGTGGTATTCGAGCTGGCTCCTCTGTGAAGGCGGCTGAATGAGCCTGGAGTCGGTCCTCCCCTCCGGCCGCGGCTGCTGCTAAAAATGGAGTCGAGTCTGCCTCTGTTTACAATATGGCGACCTCACTGCTCCCTTTTTTCTATTCACCCGCCATCTTACCAACCTTTTTAAAATTGAGCTTTTTTTAGCAGAAAGGGTTGCAGAAACGTGTCGTCCTTTGCAGAGATAAAGCAGCAACATGGCCGTGTTTTAAGCGTTTCTGACGCTGTTTGTGTCGGAGTGTTTCTCGCCTTGCATTGCTCCTCGATGAACGTGTGCATGCATGAATGTTTTAACCTCGGCATTTGGAGGAGAGGATTTTAGACTGTCACTTGTGAACAACTAAACAGAAAGACTTTGTATCCATATATGGGCATGATAGTGAAGAGCGTCATCTTAATAACATGTCATATGGGGGGGTTGCTGCATAAATGTAAATAATCTGGAAGGTATTAACACACAGTCACTTCTGCTCTTGTTTGCTTGTCAGTGAGAGATTTATAGTTAATGCTGTCCACTATAAACCAGCACCACAGATCCCTCTTTGACTTCACATATGTGACAGTATTTGTCATTACACAGAGACAGCTTTTTAAATTATATTTATTTATTTGTCAATGTGAATATGCCATCCTTACATTATTCCAACATTTTCTGTGGTCATTTAAATGACAACTCCATGTTGTGATTATGTTTGTGCTATTTGAGCTCCTGGAAGATTTTAATGCTCCATCTGTGCTTTATTATTGATAAAAGATAACACATAAAGAGAACCTAACAATTTATTGCCCGGCATTTTCTTCATTGTAGATCAACAGTGAGTCCACTAGATGGCAGCAGAGAGCGGTGAAGTTTTACTTTAACTATAAGGTCTCTGCGTTGTTGTGTTAGATGAATTTGTTTTTTTCGTATCACAGAGTAACACTTTCGCCTGCAGCTGAAATAAGAAGCTATACCTATTAAGCATAATGTTAAGGCTGCATAAACAAATGTAATTAGCATCTGGATAACTCATGATTGTGTTCTCTCTTGTTACAGTAATCCGCCTCTGAGTGAAGAAATGCTTCCCCCCGGGGAATGGATGTGTCATCGTTGTAATGTTAGAAAAAAGGTGGGTGGCAGGTCGTTCCTCCTACATGGTCTTCCTCTAGTTGAGAAAAGTTGTGGTAGCTTTCAGTTGCCGAATGGACTTATACATCTTTTTTTGTTTTCTGGAAGAAGCGAGAGCAGAAATCAGAGCAGACAAACGGTCTACCAGACAGGACCTCAACCAAGCGCTCTGCATCCCCCGCCGTGGAGCTGGAGCTCAACGCCGGCCCGCTGCGACTCGATGGGCTGCCTCCAGGTGCCGGAGCGGCTGGACCCGGGCTACGAGTGGCACAGGTTCGCCTCTTGGACCGCAGGACCAGCAGCAGGCCGAGCAGCAGGCCGGGGACGCCCAACTCCAACACGTCGTCCACCCCGACCCCCTCTGAGGAGCAGAATGATGGAGAGGAGGAGGCTGCAGAGGCTGAGGAGGAGGTGCAGGGTGCAGAGCTAGAAGGTGCTACGCTGACTTCTCCGATGCCACGCCTCCTCAAGAGACCGTTCCAGCTGCTGATAGCAGCCGCCATGGAGAGAAACCCCACGCAATTCCAGCTGCCCAGCGAGCTCACCTGCACCACTGCACTGCCAGGTCAGTCTGTCACTAAGAGACCCATATAAACGACAACTTTATTTATGAGAGGGCTCTTTACAAGTCTTCAGGAGGTTGTTATAAAGTATTAATAGAATTTTGGAATGACCTTATCGGATTAGTTACTCTCGTGTTCTGGGTTTGATTGTTTCTCACATGTTCCTGTCTCCTCGTGTTTGATTCACAGGCAGCAGTAAAAGGAGGAGGAAAGAGGAGCTGCTGGGGAAGCCGTTCAGGAGACCTCAGCATGAACTGGATTCGAATGGTCTGGTCCCTCTTCCGGTCAGAGTCTGCTATTCTTGTAACAGGTGAGCACTGCAAGGTCATTGTAAATGCACAGATGTTCACACGGACTGTAAATATGTCATGGGATCGATCTGGTCGTATTTCCTCTCAACAGGAGTTGCAGGTTGGCACCACTGATCCAGTGTGACTATTGTCCCCTCCTGTTCCATATGGACTGTCTGGACCCCCCGCTCACAGCTCTACCTGCCGGCAAATGGATGTGTCCGAACCACGTGGAGCACTTAGTGGTGAGAGTCAGGCTTGTGGCCTTCGAGTTTGTTTTTGGTAGCAATGTCTCAGAGGTTTAATCGGTTTTCTTTGTCAAATGTCTGTTTGGTTTCCAGCTGAATCAGAGGACCCTGAGCCTGTCCAGCCGCTGCCAGCTCTTCGACCAGTTCCAGGACCGCATGTCCCAGCACGCCGTCAAGGTGGACTTTCTACGGAGAGTTCATCGGCAGAACACACCCAACCGACGCACAACCCACCAGCACAACAAGAAGAGCATAAAGGTAGAGTGGCTGTCTTATTGTGAACTTATAGATGCAGTTTCTTAAATTCTAAAACAGAGAGACCAGGCCAAACAATCTCCATCATGGTTTGCTGGCAACTACTAACACTTCTCTGGTTTGGTCTCAGGTGCCTGATTCCATCAAGTCCCAGTACCAGAATCCTCCCCCCTTGCTGCTTCCTGCACGGCAGCGCCAGCTGGAGCTGGTTTGTAGCGGCGTTCCCGACCATCAGTCGTCAAAGCACCTGACCACAGATGCAGAGCAGCAGGAGGTAAACATGATGAATTTAACAGTCTGTGTATCTTGTGTGTTAAAGTCATTGATGGGCTTCCTGTGTATTGTCAGGTAAAGTAGGTGGCTGTGGCTTTAAAGGAAGTGACATCATGTCTGTTTCAGGTCCAAAGAAGCATCTTAGTGTAAAAAAAAAAAAAAAAGGATCTGTGTAAGGATGACAGGACGTCAAAAAGTACTTAGAGCTGTTTCAAATAATACAGTAGACTCCAACAGTTTAAAATGTTCGTCTCACGTGGAATCATGTTCTTGTTTCGAACAGTGGCTTCAGGATGTCATCGCCCTGCAGTGCAGCATCATGAGACACCTGTCAATCAAGCCGAAATCTTCATCCACCCTGCCGTCAGTAACGCCTCCAGCAGAGTGGAGCCCTGAGCAGAAATCTACTTCTAAATCCTGTGTAACATCCGAGGATGTGAAAACTAAAGCCTCCATAGGCAGGACTTCCTCCCTTGAGCCCTGCTCTAAGCCCTGCAGTACACCTGTTGACTCCCTCTCAGAGCTGGCTGTTTGTAAATGCAGCACGACGCCCTGTCAGAACTGCAGGAAACCTAACGGACCTCTCCCAGAGGAGCACCAGCCTCCCAAAGCTAACGGACCTGTAGACTGTAGCCGCTCCTCAGATTCCTGCAGGCAGGGGGAGCTGCAGCACAGACTGAAGCCCAGCCCCACCCCCTCGGACCCCACCCCCGCCTCCGGGCTGCTCAACCACTTACGGGCCGAAACGGTTAAAAAGGAGCCGGAGAGCACGACGGAGGCGTGCGCTCAGAAAATCTCCCCCAGTGCCCCGACGTTATGTCCCCACAGCGGGCAGCAGAACCACAGGAGCCAGACGGAGCTGCAGGAGGAGAGCAGCGAAGAAAAACCCTCCATCACCAGCAGTGCCCGCTCAGACACGCCGCCCAAAGGAGACAAGGAGCACGGCCACAACAAGCTGGGGGCGACGCCAGCCACTCAAGGTATGACCCTCCTGAACCACTGAAGTGCCACACAAGCACAAGGCAAAGATCTCCGCGTGGTCAGAATGTCATCAGTGCTGTGCGAGCTCTTTTTAAAGCGAGAATTGACACATTATGAAGAAACATTAATAGTTTCTAATCTTTAGTATAACTTTGGGGGGAAGAGAACCACAGGAGTTTTGGGTTGCTGAGATTTCCATACGGTCAATAACTCAAAGATTTGATGACACTTTGCTAAAAGATGTCCGTCCAGTGTTGTTGAAACTTCCTAGTTGCTACCTTTGATTTTTCATGGTCGCCTCTTCTCAGGAGGTCTGAGCTTGTTGCTTTGATTTTTTTTATTATTATTATTATTTTAATCTATTCAAGTTTTGTCTTTTCTGTCTGTTGTCAACGTGCTTGAGACGATTTTCTTCCCAAATAAGTAGATCATTAACTCAAAGCAGAAAGATGAAAAATGCTCTTTAAATGAAGTGTGATCAAACTTAAACTTTAACGTGACCTGAGAACCTCCGCGGTCTTTTTGTATGGGGATTATAAATTTGCAGAAAATAATCAGAACATAATAGATTTTATTGTCAAACGAGGGGAACGGGAGCGCAGGTTTGAGCTTGTCTTTCATGGTTTGAGTTCTTAAAAAATGCAAACAGAGAAAGAAAGTAATTCATTTATTCCGACTTGGCTGTTTCCCAGCATGCACTGCCCTCTGCTGTCACTGAGCAGCTCAGAGCCCAACAGCCCCCTCTGGTGCTGCTGAGCACTAATTCACCGTCTGCATGAATACACAGACTTGAATCAAAATGTGAAATCATTGACCAAGACAGAATGTCCCCATCGACTCAAATGTTCTCATGATCACTCTGAGTTCTTCTTACTCATGTTTTCTGTTGTTTTCTCCTGGACAGACATTAAGGCTGGTCCTGGACCTGGACTGATGGACTCACTGCTGCCCAGCACTCTGTCCTCCATCACCAACCTCTCCAGCTGTATGAAGGATATGGATGGAGGTGGGTGTAGACACTTGATATTTAACTTTGACTATTGCTATTGTCATTTTTTATGCTGTCAGCTGTTTATACATCACTAAATGTGTGTGTGTGTGTGTGTGTGTGTGTGTGTGTGCAGGTATCGAGCTGGACAAACTGGATGCTGAGATGATCAAGCTGCTTGCATGGCAGAGAATCCAGCAGCTCTTTCCCCCCAAAGTGCCCCCCAGCACTCCTCCTCTCCCTGCCCCGAGCGCTGCCGTCAAATCCCCGTCGCCCCGGCCTGACAGTAAGACCCTCGAACGCTGCTCAGTCTACCTTCTAAAATGATTCTTTATTCACTGTTTAAGAACACCTGAGCACAGACATGTCCCATCTTTTTAACCCCCCCCCCAGGTAAGAAGAAGGTGCAGGCCCGGGCCGTCTTCTACCCTCTGACGGGAAAAGGAGGAGCGGTCAGCATGTGTTACAGAACATTATACATAGGATCTGGTAAGATTTGCTGCAGTTTGAGAAGAGTTGCCTGTCGTGTACTTTTGCAGAGTGAACGATGTTCACAGTGTCAAGAATGAGCTGTTAACTTGTAGACTTTATAGGACAGACTTTTTAGCTTTTATTGGACGTTAATGTGTCCGAGAAGTGTTAAAGCCAACTTCTTTCTTCTACTGATGTTTTTAATGAAACAGTTCAGACTAACAAGTGTCCCCTCCTCTTCTGCACCGAAGGTTTAAACTGTCTTCCACAGCATGTAGTTCCTTTTGCAGCTGTTAACACTTACTAGTGTCATCAGTTTTCTACCTGTGGAGTTTGCAGTCCTCACAGCTACCAGTAGTCTCGTTGAGCTCTCAGCTGATGGTAACAGCAGCCACAGATCTGCAGAGAGGCGCACTGCTGCCCCCTGCTGGTCACTTGTTGCCTATAATTGAACAGGGCTGCACGAGCTTTTACTAACTGAACAGTTTACTTCCATTCCTTTAAATGAAAGATTATGACCTAATGAGGGAGGAAACCTGGCGCTGTCACCCTGACTTGCGTCGCCATGTATCACTCGTTTTTCAGAATGGAGGACAATACCTTTATTTTACAGAGGACAAAGTAAATGCTGAGGTTCATTCACATGAGATATGTTTATCCTGTCATCATCTCTGAAGCTGTGAGTTCATTTATTGAATAACACTGTCACGTCGTGTTGGCGGACAGCGGCTCTCTTGATTGGATGCGAGGCCCTCTGTGGCCCGCTGTTTGAGTTCAGAAGTGTAATATTTTCTAAAAGTTCTAATTTTGTCTCCCATGATCTTCATTTTGTGTCTTTTCTTCATTGTGTGTCGTAAAGGTGCTGACATGGACGTGTGCCTTACAAACTATGGTCACTGCAACTATATATCGGGGAAACACGCCTGTATTTTCTATGACGAGGTATGCTCTTGAACCTGCACCGCCCTCTTTGTTCTCCTGATACTGAAGTCCCCGGGGTAGAAACAGTTTCCGTTTGTGTCCGCAGAATACGAAGCATTACGAGCTGCTCAACTACAGCGAGCACGGCACCACCGTCGACAACGTCCTCTACTCGTGTGACTTCTCTGAGAAAGCTTCGCCGTCTCCACCCGGCGGCCTGGTGGCCAAAGTGCAAGGCATCATCCGTGAGTTCATCTCTCTTTACTTGACTAACTTTAAATGTCCTGCGTCGAGTAGAGTCTGAACACACGAGATCAAACTGAATCGTGCAAATGTTCATGAAACAACCAAACAGATCATTTAATTCTCTTTTCAATCAGAATATTGTTGAAATTCTAAATCTGACAATGCATGGAGGACAGCGGACACGGTTGTTTTTGTTTCATTTCTTCTGTAGAAAAAAAACAACAGCATTTAAGAAATATGATCTAAAGTCTGCAGTGAAACCTCTGCTGCTGTTCACTCACTCTAATAAGTACAGATTGTCTTCACAATATGCTAAACGTTCAGTAGGAATCAGCGTGCTCTGAAAGAACAATTGAATACTGAGGTTAGATGCTTCCTCTCTGTGTGTTCTCCCTGCAGGTCGTAGTAAGCAGCGTGAGGATGAGGAGGGTCCCGGCTCCGTTGTTGGCTTGCTTCCTGCCGGCGGTGTGATGAGCAGCCAGTCTCAGGGCGGCTCCGAGCCGTCGTGCAGCTGCAAGGCGAGCAGCTCCAGCCTGATCGGGGGCAGCGGGGCGGGCTGGGAGGGCACCGCCCTGCTCCACCACGGCAGCTACATCAAACTGGGCTGCCTCCAGTTCGTCTTCAGCATCACAGAGTACGCCAGCAAGCAGCCCAAAGAGGAGCAGAACGCCACGCCTGCTGCCACTTTCACAAGCACCACGTATATCACCAACCCCACCAGCAGCAGCAGCACTACCAGCACCGCCCCCTCCTCCACCCCCCCTCCTCCACTCCCCAGTACTGCCACAGTGAGCGGCCCCTCTAGCCAGGAGAGGCCCAAAACCGAGACTGTCCCAGCCCACCAAATGCCCGTTCTGCACGCCAACTCAGATCCATAACCCGCACAGGAAGTCCCGCCCTCCCTCCTATTTGTTTTGCACCTTTCGAGTCACGATGAAGGGAAAGCTGCACAGCTGGTTGGTCAACAGGGAAACGTTTATTTTTGGTTCTTTTTAATGGTTTATATCTTTGCATGAACTTGAAGTATTATTGACAATCTCTTCTGTTTTTGATGACTGACGGTAACCTTCTGTTCACTTCAGAGCGAGAGAACATTTTTTACCTGCGCTCACCGTTTCTTTGCCAGTATATCGTTTATGTATGGTGTAACATTATTTTGTCAGTCAGCCCATTTAGCACAAACCTTTTATTTAGTAGTAATAGATTCCATATGTTCTAATTTCTTTTGCTGCTTTTGCACCACAGGTAGCTAAAAATGTATGAAAACATACATGCTTATACACTATGATATGTATATATAATGTAAATATATATAATTCAGTGCCTCTCACTTGGAGATGCGTTGGATTTCATGTAGATTTACCATTTTTTGGTTTTTAACTGTACAGTTCATGGAATTTGTGATACCGTGTAGAGTACCAGAAGTTTTGTGATAAAACACGTTCTTAGTCTGTACTTCCCGCTGTCGTCCATCTGTAAATACCCTCTAGTTTTAGCACTCATTTTAACATCCTGTGCTGCTCTGTATATAAGCACTCTGTCTGTACTGCTCGTCTGTTCAAACATGTAAATACAGAAAGAT
This sequence comes from Symphodus melops, assembly GCF_947650265.1. Classification (NCBI taxonomy): domain Eukaryota; kingdom Metazoa; phylum Chordata; class Actinopteri; order Labriformes; family Labridae; genus Symphodus; species Symphodus melops. Next base: position 23,658,511 of record NC_136700.1, on the reverse strand, counting down.
TTTCTAAGAACAAACGCAACACATCTGTGTCGTCTGTTTATTTGGTTCACGCTTCAGTTGGGTCCACCTCTGTGTTTGGGTTCCTCTCTGTTCTGCCGTTTATTTAGAGGCTTGTCGTGGATTTCACGGCTCGTCTTTGCAGGCCTGCCATTGGCTGACTCAGCGCCTGCAGAAGGTGATTTAACTCCACGTTGAAGAAGAACATATTAAAATCACTAATCATTGGAGTTAATATACATGAAGTCAGATCACAAAGAGTGTCTCTAGGCAGGATTATTTTCAAACTTTATTCAGAGCTATGTAGGATTTAACTATGTGGATTTAACTTCAGTGAACTGTGCTTTCAAATCACTAAGTGCAACATTTAATATCAACAATATACACAAAATAAACAGAAGAAGAAGAAGGGTGTGAGGAGTCTGCAGTGATGCGACCAGCTCGTTTCCTGTCCCTGGACTGGTGTAAGTCCTGGATGGGGGGCGGGTCAGCATCATTCAAAGACAAAGAATGAACGATAGAAACCAAAGTGAACAGCTCTTTTACTGATGAAAAAATAATACGACAAAGGAAAGATAGTCCTGACGACAAGTCTGTGAACGCTATCATCCAATATTTTGACCCTGGGACTTTTCTTCAGTTAACACACTTGTCTTGTGTCATGTCTTTATGTAAAATTCACAACAGGACCCACATAAATCATGACAGTTTGAGTTTCCCATTGTTGATCTTTTTTTCACCACTAGAGGCCAGTGTGTGGGTGCTGAATCTTGTGGAAAATCTCCACCTACAGGATGAATTCAGATTAATTACAAGTTAAATCCATATTTAGCACTAATGGACAGCGAAACCTGAGTAAAAGTAACAAATTATGCAAGATACAATGTGTTAAAATGCACAAAGTTCAGAATTAAAATCAGATTATTTTAATTCTAATTACTGGTCCTGTTACTGGCTTTACCAACATAGTACCAGTAGTCCTACACTGTTTATTTGTGTTTTCTACTGGATTTAGTTTAACATGGATTTTCGTCTATAAGGGCCCCCAAATGACTGAATCCACCACGGGGAGATGTGGACCAAAATGGTTCTGTTGAATAGCCGACCCATCTGCTTCAAAACAAACTTGGCTCGCATACAATGTTTACTTGCATAACTTCCAAACCATTCCGGTCCTTCCGGTGTGCTGTACTGCGATAACAGAGCTCCACATTGACCCGCCCACAAAAGTCTGTGTGTGTGTGTGTGTGTGTGTGTGTGAGTGAGTGAGTGTTGGTCTCAGGTCCCTGACTGTCTCTCGCTCAGTGTGCACTGTGACGCTCACACATCAACATGTATCTGCTGCTCGTGCTCGGAGCTGTGCTGGGTGCTGCTTACGTTTTCCGTGAGAAAGTGGTGAAGGGGAAGAAGTGCACGAGCACGGTGAAGCTGCACGGAAAGACCGCGATAGTGACAGGTGAGCGAAGATCAGGAGGACAGCAGGGATAATAATAAACACAGGTCTCTATTATGAAATAAGTAACAGGGAATAGTTTTAGAGTTCACCTTACTTATGCTCCCACTGACTGTTTAAATTCAGCCAGTTTAATACCACTATGCTGCTGTGGTGGTCATCTTTAACCACTCATCGTGTGCAGTAATTAAATGACATGCACCTCAAGCTGCTGAACAAACATTTAAATGTTTATTTCATGCAAATGTATTTCCATTTAACAGCATGCAAAGAAGATTTTGAGGACATGGAAGTAAAGTGAAGGGCAGAATAGTTATTGACCATGTGACGTCACGTCAGATCACATTTGAATTATAAATGAGAAAGTTGTTCTCTAATATTTCAGGTCTTGGTTATACTTTTGGTACTTCAAACCAAAGTTCAGTTCAAGAGATTACATTTGATTGTTTAAATAATGATTGCAGATTTACGACATGTTTAGGTAAGAGTGTGTTACCACTGTATGTTCAGAGCATCAGTTCACAAGGTGAAAACATCACTAAAACACCAGATATCAGTGCATCTCTTGAAGCTTGTCATGTGTGTAGTTATGATTGCAGTTTTGGATTGACTTGTTCTAAATATAACTCTGTGACATTTGAATTCCTGTTTCAGAATCCACATGAATTAAAAATGTCCTAATTTCTATTATTTAATATACAAAACAAAATAATAATAATAATGTGCAATAACTATATTTGTATAGCATGTTTATCTGATGTGTACAAATTGGTCTTATACAATAAAGCAACAATAAAAGAGACAGTAATACATGGGGAAAACATTTGATTGAGATTGTAAATTCAGTTTGGTTGAAATTAAAAACATCAAGTTCTTATTCAGCCTTAATATCTTCATATATATTTGTATTTTATTTTTTTTAAATACTTTTTTAATCACTGGTGGAAATTCTGATTTTACACTCTGCTATTTTAGAGACATGCTTCTCACACACACACACACACACACACACACACACACAAACGTGTACAAACAGGAGCTCTGGACATGTGTCAGTGGAGAGATAATAAAATAAGCAGCCCTGTTTAAAGTTGTAGTGTTGTAGTTTCACTTAAGTTAGACTTGTAAATAAAACGTGTATGACGTCTGTCTCCTTTATTTCACCTGCAGGCAGTAACACGGGGATCGGGAAAGTGACGGCCATAGAGCTGGCTAAAAGAGGAGCTCGAGTGATTCTGGCCTGTCGCAGTAAACAGAGAGGAGAGGCCGCTCTGGAGGATGTCAAGAGGGTGAGCAGAACAAAACATTATCTCAGGATTTACGGCTGCGTCCCAACAAGAAGAACATTTCTATACTTCACTGATAAACCTTGACATGTCAGTGGACATGAGCTTGTATATCTCTTGTCTCGTCTTCTGGCTACTAGCTGACTAAGAGCTTTTACACAGCATGTCACACTCACACAATGAAGCTAGAGGCTGCTTCTTTTTTTCCATTTTTAGTCTGTCTGTAAAAATAAAATGTCCAATATCTGTTGCAGGAGAGCGGCAGCAATCAGGTGGTGTTTATGCAGTTGGATCTGGGGAGTCTGAAGTCAGTTCGCAGTTTTGCAGAAACCTTCCTGAAGTCTGAACCCAGACTGGACCTCCTCATCAACAATGCAGGTGGGACGTGTCACTTGAATTTTCTGGGGCTTTGTGTCTCTTTGCTACAGTTGATCACTTGCTGTGAAGTTATTTATTAGAGCTGGAGGACTGTGGGATGTATGACTCCATTTTTTTTTTAAATAATAAAAAAAATATGTTTCTGGATTGAAGATCATGTCGACCTTCACTATGACTCATCAGTTTGGATATGTTATTTTGCTCTTTGTGTTGATTGGTCTGGAGAGAGGATTAAAGAGTCTTCATATTCTTGTCACAGGGATTTACTTGCAGGGTCGGACAGAAGACGGATTTGGGATGATGTTTGGGGTCAATCACATCGGTCACTTCCTGTTAACTAACTTGCTGCTGGAGCGTCTGAAGGCGTCGGGGCCCAGCAGGGTGGTCAACGTGTCATCTATGGGTCATAACTTTGGTAAAGTGGACTTTGACAGCCTGAACAAGCACAAAGCTCTGGGACTGGGAACGTCATTGACGGAGGTGTTTCAGGTTTACTGCGACAGTAAGCTGTGTAACGTCCTCTTCAACCACGAGCTCGCCAAGAGGCTGCAGGGAACCAAGGTCACGTGTTACTCCCTCCATCCAGGTGAGCGGGCCATGGTTCAGCTTAAACATGAGAATTAAGTAGAAATAAATACAGAATCAAATCAATAATTTCCAGTGCTAATAAATTAATTTTTGCAACTTAGACAGCTCATAAGAGTTTGCATACCATTTCTAAGTTCAATAAGTTATGAATTTGCACATCTTTGTTTTTGGAAAGATGTATATGCTGCTAAATTGTGTTACTTACAAACTTATCGTCATTGGGAATAGAAGGAGTGAAAAAACGAGGCCACTCCAGTCCAATCTGGGCATGCTCCTGCACAGCAAGCGACCAAACGCTCTTTCTTTCTTGTTTTTCAGGTGCCATCAACACTGAACTTGCAAGAAACATTAGCTCCGTAGTTCATCTCCTCATGAGTCCCTTTACTACGTTCTTCTTCAAGAACACGGTCCAGGGAGCCCAGACCACCCTGCACTGCGCTCTGCAAGAGGGAATCGAACATCTGAGTGGGCGTTACTTCTCTAACTGCACCGTGAGAGAAGTGTACGCCAAAGCAAAGGACGACGCTGCATCCAAGAAGCTGTGGGAGCTCAGCGAGAGGATGTGTGGGCTCGCTTAGAGAGCTGTAAACAACCTGCAATTAATGATAATGCATATTTGATATTAACTATAGGAAGATATCTGAATTGTGTTGAGACATTTTAGAAACAGGTGACGGACGGGTAAGATTAGGAGAGTTTAAGTTTGGAGAGCACTTTACTGCCACTCCTTTGTGCTGATCAAACAAACAGAGGAAAGTCCATTTTGTACAGCTCAAATGAATTAATAACCCTGTTTTATATGAGCAGTTGTAAATGCATCACATTGCCAGCTAATGATGACATGTATTAATGTTTTTTTATGTTGACTTATTCATGACAAAGGTCAATAAAACAATCAGTTTACTGTCTGTGCATGGGGCTGTTCTTAAAGGTTTGGGTTCCTGCATACAAACATAAATCTTCTTACCTCTTCTCTTTGTTTGACCTGAAAGGGTTCATGTCTCACTGGATTCACTGGGCAGGGTTTGTTTGAAGTAGGTGTGGTCAGATATTGCACAGATTTACTCAAAGCTAAACTATGAAAGAAAAATTAACAATCCAATCTTACATCCAAACAATCCTGCAACACCCCCCCTAAAAACAACCTTCAGATGAAAAGCTTAGCTGGATATTTCTGTTATGAGGTAACATGATTCCCAGAAAGTAAACATAAATATCTGTGTGTGCCAGTCATGCTTTTAATGGTCATCTGAATAAACAATGTTGCATGAAAATAATAACTTTTTGGAGTTTTAATTATATAATTATTACCTTTATTTAGAGATAGGAGAGTGGACAGAGTCAGAAATCGTGGAGGGAGAGAGAGGGGGGGAATGAATGGAGAAGGGAGCAAGCCTGGATAATTCTGAATGTCTGAACTGTCTTATATGACTGAAATCAACGCAATATTTCATGACATTTATGAACAGTTTCACTCTTAGTACGGCGACTTTGATTATGAGGTTAATGATCTTTTAAGACTGGCTGATACTGCAGTATGCCCTGTCCTAATGCTGCTGGATTTTAGTTCAGCATTTGACACAGTGCACCATAAAATGACTTTACATTCATTGTAGTTGTATCATTGTAGTTTCTATTCTATTCAAGAGTCTCCTGAGGCCCTAGGCTAACATCCACGATGGGACACATATACTACCAGTGTTCATCATCAGTATGTTACAAATAACCTGACTGTTTGACGGAAACAAAACTACTGCTAAATGTGAAGAGCATTAGAACCAGAACAATACTACAGTAAATAGGCTACATGATCCCTCCTATTTAATGAATGAACTCCCTTCAGTAATAAACTGTTCCTTAGAGCACTCCTCCATACCTGGAGAAAACAACACTTAATTACCCCGTGATAACAACTTGTTTAACAACCTCATCAACCCTTTTATCAAAACCAAATCACAACACCAGTAGCTGCTCTCTTCTAGTTTTATTTATGGTATGTTTGATTATGCTGTGTTTGTTCTTAACTGTTACTTGCCTGTTTTATCTGTATTACCACTTATACTTTATTCTTACTGATATTGTTTTTGCTTTTATTGTTGAAAGGCACTTTGTGATCTTGATCTGTGAAAGGTGCTTTATAAATAAATGTTACTTACTTAAATCCATATTTAGCAAAACAACAGGTCAACTAACCTTCATAAAGTAGCATTTGTTGTTCTCCATTTTTGTTGAGAGGCAGGTGGAATCACATAATCTAAATTCTATAATTACTGTTCCTGTTATTGGATTTACCAACATAAAGTACGCTGTTTGTTTATTTGTGGTTTATTCTGGGTTTAGTTTAAAATGACTTTTCATCTATAAGGCCCCCCCATGACTAAATCTGCCACGAGGGAGCTGGATCCTAATGGTTATGTTGAACACCATCTGCTTGAAAACAAACGTGGCTCACATACGTTCAATATTCATACATTGCATAACTTCCATGGTGGGAGGAGGTTTAAATTGTTGGACCATTCGGGTCCTTCCGGTGTGCTGTACTGTGATAACAGAGCTCCACAGTGACCCGCCCAGAAAAGTCTCTGTTGGTCTCAGGTCCCTGACTGTCTCTCGCTCAGTGTGCACTGTGACGCTCACACATCAACATGTATCTGCTGCTCGTGCTCGGAGCTGTGCTGGGTGCTGCTTACGTTTTCCGTGAGAAAGTGGTGAAGGGGAAGAAGTGCACGAGCACGGTGAAGCTGCACGGAAAGACCGCGATAGTGACAGGTGAGCGAAGATCAGGAGGACAGCAGGGATAATAATAAACACAGGTCTCTATTATGAAATAAGTAACAGGGAATAGTTTTAGAGTTCACCTTACTTATGCTCCCACTGACTGTTTAAATTCAGCCAGTTTAATACCACTATGCTGCTGTGGTGGTCATCTTTAACCACTCATCGTGTGCAGTAATTAGATGACATGCACCTCAAGCTGCCGAACAAAAATTTAAATAATGTTTATTTCATGCAAATGTATTTCCATTTAACAGCATGCAAAGAAGATTTTGAGGACATGGAAGTAAAGTGAAGGGCAGAATAGTTATTGACCATGTGACGTCACGTCAGATGACATTTGAATTATAAATGAGAAAGTTGTTCTCTAATATTTCAGGTCTTGGTTATACTTTTGGAAACCAAAGTTCAGTTCAAGAGATTACATTTGATTGTTTAAATAATGATTGCAGATTTACGACATGTTTAGGTAAGAGTGTGTTACCACTGTATGTTCAGAGCATCAGTTCACAGGGTGAAAACATCACTAAAACACCAGATATCAGTGCATCTCTTGAAGCTTGTCATGTGTGTAGTTATGATTGCAGTTTTGGATTGACTTGTTCTAAATATAACTCTGTGACCTTTGAATTCCTGTTTCAGAATCCACATGAATTCAAAATGTCCTAATTTTTATTATTTAATATACAAAACAAAATAATTATAATAATTATAATGTGCAATAACTATATTTGTATAGCACATTTATCTGATGTACAAATAAAACAATACATGAGGGAGTCATGTGAGGTGATGAATGAAAAAAGAAAAGCAAAACTTGTTTTTATTCACTTATTGGTCATTTATCTTTTTTTTTATTTTTTATAAAAGATTCAAATCATAAATTCAGTTTGGTTGAAATTAAAAACATATTAAGTTTTTTATTCAGCCTTAATGTCTTCATATATATTTGTATTTTATTGTTTTTAAATACTTTTTTAATCACTGGGGGAAGTTCTGATTTTACACTGCTGTTTTAGAGACATGCTTCTCTCTCTCTCACACACACACACACACACACACACACACACACACAAACCGGAGCTGTGGACATGTGTTAGTGGAGAGATGTCAGAGTGGGGCTGCTGCACGCGGCTACACAGGGAGCATACCCGAGCAGTTGGGGGTTCAGTTCCTTGTTCGAGTCCCTACAGAAGGAGCTACCGACCCTAAATGAAGCTGTAATGACATCCCATTCACGTCTGCTGGGCTGCATTCTTTTGATGTTCACATTTAATAAAATAAGCAGCCCTGTTTAAAGTTGTAGTGTTGTAGTTTCACTTAAGTTAGATTTGTAAATAAAACGTGTATGACGTCTGTCTCCTTTATTTCACCTGCAGGCAGTAACACGGGGATCGGGAAAGTGACGGCCATAGAGCTGGCTAAAAGAGGAGCTCGAGTGATTCTGGCCTGTCGCAGTAAACAGAGAGGAGAGGCCGCTCTGGAGGATGTCAAGAGGGTGAGCAGAACAAAACATTATCTCAGGATTTACGGCTGCGTCCCAACAAGAAGAATATTTCTATACTTCACTGATAAACCTTGACATGTCAGTGGACATGAGCTTGTATATCTCTTGTCTCGTCTTCTGACTACTAGCTGACTAAGAGCTTTTACACAGCATGTCACACTCACACAATGAAGCTAGAGGCTGCTTCTTTTTTTCCATTTTTAGTCTGTCTGTAAAAATAAAATGTCCAATATCTGTTGCAGGAGAGCGGCAGCAATCAGGTGGTGTTTATGCAGTTGGATCTGGGGAGTCTGAAGTCAGTTCGCAGTTTTGCAGAAACCTTCCTGAAGTCTGAGCCCAGACTGGACCTCCTCATCAACAATGCAGGTAGGACGGGTCACTTGAATTTTCTGGGGCTTTGTGTCTCTTTGCTACAGTTGATCACTTGCTGTGAAGTTATTTATTAGAGCTGGAGGACTGTGGGATGTATGACTCCATTTTAGTTTTAATAATAAAAAATGTATTTTTCTGGATTGAAGATCATGTCGACCTTCACTATGACTCATCAGTTTGGATATATTAGTTTGCTCTTTGTGTTGATTGGTCTGGAGAGAGGATTAAAGAGTCTTCATATTCTTGTCACAGGGATTTACATGCAGGGTCGGACAGAAGACGGATTTGGGATGATGTTTGGGGTCAATCACATCGGTCACTTCCTGTTAACTAACTTACTGCTGGAGCGTCTGAAGGCGTCGGGGCCCAGCAGGGTGGTCAACTTGTCGTCTGTGGCTCATAACTTTGGTAAAGTAGACTTTGACAGCCTGAACAAGCACAAAGCTCTGGGACTGGGAACGTCGTTCATGGAGGTGCTTCAGGTTTACTCCGACAGTAAGCTGTGTAACGCCCTCTTCAACCACGAGCTCGCCAAGAGGCTGCAGGGAACCAAGGTCACGTGCTACTCCCTCCATCCAGGTGAGGAGGCCATAGTTCAATCACTGCTTTCCAAATGACAATATTTTAGGTATTCCCTTGTAGCAGGCAGAGATAAGCATTGAGATACTTCCTGTCTTCTAGCTTATTTCTGTCTGCAGTTTAAACATAAGAATGAAGTCAACACAGAATCAAATCAGTGATTGGCTATGTGCCTTGTTAGAGGCGGGACTTCAGTTGAAATCAACTTTTCTGTCTGCTTTTAACAGGCTCCTGTTAGTTTCATATAATTTTTAATGCAGTATATTCTTGTTTTCAGTACTTTCAGATGTCAAAAAAACACATTCCATAAAAACCTCCAAAGCAAGTATAAGTGTTCATCGTCTAACTTGCAATGGTCATCATTGCCAATAAATTTGTTTTTGCAACTTAGACAGCTCATAAGAGTTTGTATACCATTTCTAAGTTCATTAAGTTATGAATTTGCACATCTTTGTTTTTGGAAAGATGTATATGCTGCTAAATTGTGTTACTTACAAACTTATCGTCATTGGGAATAGAAGGAGTGAAAAAACGAGGCCACTCCAGTCCAATCTGGGCATGCTCCTGCACAGCAAGCGACCAAACGCTCTTTCTTTCTTGTTTTTCAGGTGCCATCAACTCTGAACTTGCAAGAAATGCTAGCTCCCTGGTTCATCTCATCATGAGTCCCTTTACTACGTTCTTCTTCAAGAACACGGTCCAGGGAGCCCAGACCACCCTGCACTGCGCTCTGCAAGAGGGAATCGAACATCTGAGTGGGCGTTACTTCTCTAACTGCACCGTGAGAGAAGTGTACGCCAAAGCAAAGGACGACGCTGCATCCAAGAAGCTGTGGGAGCTCAGCGAGAGGATGTGTGGGCTCGCTTAGAGAGCTGTAAACAACCTGCAATTAATGATAATGCATATTTGATATTAATTATAGGAAGATATCTGAATTGTGTTGAGACATTTTAGAAACAGGTGACGGACGGGTAAGATTAGGAGAGTTTAAGTTTGGAGAGCACTTTACTGCCACTCCTTTGTGCTGATCAAACAAACAGAGGAAAGTCCATTTTGTACAGCTCAAATGAATTAATAACCCTGTTTTATATGAGCAGTTGTAAATGCATCACATTGCCAGCTAATGATGACATGTATTATTGTTTTTTTATGTTGACTTATTCATGACAAAGGTCAATAAAACAATCAGTTTACTGTCTGTGCATGGGGCTGTTCTTAAAGGTTTGGGTTCCTGCATACAAACCTTCTTACCTCTTCTCTTTGTTTGACATGAAAGGGTTCTTGTCTCACTGGATTCACTGGGCAGGGTTTGTTTGAAGAAGGTGTGGTCAGGTATTGCAGAGATTTACTCTGTCAAAAATCGTTTAATGTTCATAGTGAATGAACAATGCTGCATGAAAATAACAAAGTCTTGGAGTTTATTATTAGGCTTTTTATGTCTTTAGTTAGAGGTAGGAGAGAGGACAGAGTTAGACATCTTGAAGGGAGAGAAGGGGGATGATTGGAGAAGGGAGCCACAGGTTGGATTCGAACCCCAGGCCCGCTTGGAGGACTACAAACTCTGTACATGGGATGCACACAAAGCACTAAGCCACAAGTGCTGTGGAAATAATAACATTTTTAATTTGTTCAACTCATTTTCTGTGCTTGGCAAATAAAAGGAGAGACACTGAAATAACATTTAGGCTGAATAATTTACAAAATCATACATTTGATTACACACAGATATGAGTCAGGACAGTGAGTGTCTAAAAAGTGTATTGTGCATGTATTGGATGGAAAAGGAAAGTGAAGTAACATACAAACAAGGCCCATGCAGAAAGTCTTTCTGAACAGCCTCTTAAAGTAGATCAAAACCAATGACATTCAAGAAGCATGCATGGAACAAGCCTGGTTCATTTCGAATGAATGAATCGTCTTATGCCACTGAAGTCATTGTAACATTTCACGACATGAACAGTTCCAGTCTCAGTACTGCAACTTTGATTATGAGGTTACAAATGATCTTTTTAAGAATGATTGATGCTGCAGTATGCACTGTCCTGATGCTGCAGGATTTTAGTTCAGCATTTGATACAGTGCAGCATAAATGTCAGACTTAGAGGCTGCAGCTCTGGGTTGGTTTATCAGGGATAGCTTTGATGTGGATTTACTCTTATTTAACAGATAAGTAAACAGTAAATGTTTTTGTGTCTATTGGTGATCATGCTTCACCACATTACACAGTGAATTGTGGCGTCCCTCAAGGCTGGATACTGGGACCAATTTTATTCTCCCTCTATATGCTGCCTTTTTGCCACATTACACAAGACACAAGCTGCATCTCCCAATGGAACCGAGGTCCTCTCCAGACCTCTCAGAACTCAGTAATTGTTATAGAGACAAAAATGATGGATGTCAGCCAGACTTCTAACAAAAGCTAAAGACGTGTCGTGTGAGGCCCATATTATGTCAGGCATGTTTGTGGACACCCCCCTCACATATTATTTAAATATTTTTGTTTTGTCAGTTGTTCAGTCATATTGTTAAATATATCTGCACAAAGGCACTGTGATATTTTTAGTGGGTATATTTGTGGATTGAAGAAGTACAAAGTCTAAAACACAGGCACCTTTGGGGCAGCTCAGGGCAGCACAGGGGGTCTTTGATGCCATGCGTAGCTCAGTCGACCCAGACGTCCGAGATCGTGCAGCCACGCTAAGTTGATGTGTTTGTGAATTATAAAAATCCCATGCACGCTTGGTCATTCGTGTACAAGTGTGCAACAGACGGAGAACACATTACTCTTAATGACCTTACAATGGCTACCAGTTGCTTTTAGGATGGACGTCAAGGTTTAACTTATTATGTTTAAAACACTTCCCGTTCTTTCCTCAGAATCTGAACTGCAGCTGTCCCCTTACCAGCCTCAGACCATCAGACAGAAACCTTCTGTCTGCTCCCACCTCAACATGTAGACAGGCTACATTGGTAGCTTCTTTTAAATCACTTTTGAAGACTCATATTTATTGAAAGGCCTTTGTATTTGTTTTTATTTATTTTTACTGTCTCCTTGAGTCAATCATTGTAGTTTCTATTCTATTCTGTCCAGTCTTCTTATGTTATTGCTACATTATACCTTTATTCTCATGGTTTACAGGGGTTTTATTGTTTGGGATTTTTATGTTCTGTAAAGCACTTTGTAACGCTGGTTTTGATAAGTGCTTCATCCTTAAACATATAATAATAATAATAATAATAATAATAATAATAATAATAATCTTTATTTATCCCCCGATAGGGGAAATTTGGGTGTCACAATAGCTAAAAAAGAACAGTAAAAACAGGGAATATAAACAGCAATTCAATCATGGCTTCCCATAGTTTTAAACATCTACATCTGTAAGAGCACACTAACAGCACAGATTAGCAAATATTACATTTTTTCCACAACTTAATCTCATTGAACGTCAAACAGGCAGGAAATTGCAGCTTATTTTCAGTTTCACTGCCTTTTATTACATCATATTCTTCTGTGTCTGGACCCTGTGAGACTTAAGTGAGTAACAACTCGTATTTAACTTTATGGACTATGGAGAAACTCTACAGATCGAGGTCAGCGTCTGCAGACTTCAACCAGTGTTTATTTTTTCAATGATTTTTTTCATGTGAGTGTAAAATGAGTGAGAATCAACAGGGATATGACGTTAAGAATTTTTAGGGGAGGGGGCCATCACACATTAAACGTTGTAAAATCAAGCCTGATGATGTTACAGATGGTGGTTAAAGGCAGACAGTTATTAACCGGGACTTTCCTTTCCTCAGAGGTCAAAACAAGTGATGGTCGGGTTGTGCTGCTGATCAGTATCAATACATGATCATGTGGACTGAGTTAATCTGTCCAACTACAGACATCATGGTCTATAAATGTAGAAAGATTCAATGAGAGAATAACTTGTTGGCTGGGAAAGCACAAGAACCATGAACGACTGATTGTGAGTAAGTTAAAATTAAACAAAAGCTGCTCAGAGGAAGTTAAACCTGCTCTGGTGTGTCTGTTGTTTTAGATCTATGGGTGTGTTTCACATTGATTCCTGTTTTGACACCCGTGCACTGTCGGTGAAAGGGGAGTTACAGTATTTCTGAACCTCGTCCCTGGTTTTATACATTTGTGGAGTACTAAATGTCTAAAAGCTTTTTAATTTCTTCCAGTTGTCTGCGGTCATGAAACATGCCACAGTGGTCGGAATATGAATTTGACATTGTAATTAAACACTGTAGGTTTATGTCTACCTTGATCAGTCAGCTTTTGTTTCAGTACAACATTTTAAACGGTTCAAACATTACATTTTTTTCACGACAGTTTCACAGATAAACTAACAGATAGCAGCAGCATTAGACTGCCAGCTCTGTTATGTGGTAAAATGTTTTTGTCAATGAAGTTTGGTATCTCACTCTTTCTGAAATGTTCTCAGACACTTAGAATAACAACCTGCGCCTGTCTGTGGAAGAAAAATAACTTTGCCAACATCTTTTGACCAAAAACATTAATAAAAAGGGGCCAGTTTTTTTTTCACTGAAGCTCATTGTAAGAATTTAGGAGGCTACTGTTTCAAAAACATTAATGTATCATTGAAATATGCTTTAATTCAATGGCAGCACATGCTATTGATTACTCTTGATGTAACATTGAAGATATACTATAACTCCTTACAGGCAGTTAACAGTGAACTAAAAAAACAACTAAACAAAGGGAACTTTTCAGTTTCACCTGCTCTTATTTTCTTTGAGAAGTTTTTTTTTTTCCAGTGAGGCTTTGGAAAATAAATCAAAATATAATCAAAAATGAGTACCCTTTATTGCCAACGCAGACATGAGACAGTTAACAGGAACTTGTGACCAGTGTGACACAGAGACAGATCTGACAGTCACTGACCACAGTGAGTTTAAATGATGCATGTTAACCAAAGTTTTGTAATTTTGGGATTTTGACACGACATCCACAATCATGGTCAGAACATCTTACAGCAATGAGCTGTAGTATTGCTTAATATGTTGTTTCTGTATATTCAATTGTGATCTTATTTGATTGATTTGAACACATTTAGTCTTCTCTGTGGTTTCTTTGAATTATTTTTACATTTTCACTTTCGTTTTCCACTTTGTTATTAAGCTGTTGATGCCTTGTGTGAAGCACTCTGAATCGACAGAGCTATATGAATAAATGTGGGGAAATAAGTGCTTACCTACAGACTCTAACCAAACACGATGTCTCAACATTAAATCTGCTTATGTCTGTACTGTTAAAGCTTTTCCACTGAATGTGTTCTCGCTAATACCGGTGAGGATCTGCTTTATTCTTTAAAAATCAGTATGTCGGTCAAATCTGTCAATTGCTGCAAAATGTGCATAAAAAATCTATAAGAAAAGTTGATTCAGGAGGCTAGTGATGTGAAACTGAATACAGTTTTCTCTACATGTGATACAAACCCTGGTAGTCCAACCTGCGGCTGTCAGCTGCTGCAGCCTGATAAACCACACAGATAATGTTGTCATGAGAATGCCTTTCAGCAGGGATCCTGCTCAGACAGGCCCGACCACACTATGATCTCATAAGCCCTGAGCATATGTTATGTCTCCGATGAGAGGACATAACAGAGCAAAGTAACAACTGTATGATAGCTTCATGTTACTAAATGAATGAACAGGAACAACATTTAAAGATTCTGGACATGCATCTTTCTGGAGCTACTTAACTTTTTTAGCTACCAGTTACTTTAAAGTGGAAACAAGTAAAACCCATATAGCAAAGCTTCAGTGGAGGAAAGCAGTTTGTTTGACTGAACCTTCCTCGTAAAAGAAGTTCTCTAAACCGCAAGGTCGGGGGTTCGAGTCCGAGCTCCTGCAGCCCCACGTCAGATGAGTAGGAAGTTGCTCCTGCTGCTTCGTCTGCGGTGTATGAAAGCGTTTGAATGGGATTACTGACAAAGAAATATGCTTTAGGACTGTTTTCTGACCCAGGACCAGCGGAAACTGATATATAGACATGCTGATATATATATATATACGATATATATATGATGTATATATATATACTGTCCATCCACAAAGCACTTTGTTGGATGTAATAGTGTGATTTGCAGTTTTATTCCAGCTTGTTTCTTTTAGAGAGCTTTGCTAAAGGCTAAAATGTGGAATCAAAGTTTTGTCTTTTTAAGTAAAATGAAGAATTACTCACAAATCCAGTTTCCCTGTGTGATTTTGGTTATTTCCTGCCTTCTCTCTTTTTTTTTTCTTTTTATCACACTTCACTCTTCACCCTTTAACATTGAAACCAGTAAAACCTGATGGTTGAGTCATCATGACTCGGCAACTTTCATTAGAGTAGAGATATGTTTGTGTGTATCAAGTGCACACACCACTGAACAGATCATTCACACCATCAAATATATCAGCATGACTGTGTGTAAAAGTTCACTTTGCTTTAGTCATATCCTCCAAAGACCTTTGTACAAACTTAATAGCAAGTATGACATCATGAGTTATTAAATATGAATGCTAATTAATATACATTTGATATCATTGGATTATTAGGAAATAACTGCAGGATAATTAAGAAAGCAGGTTAGCACTCAGGACAAAGAAATCTGTGTTTTATTTTTGTAATGATTATGTTCGATGAAATAGAGCGGTTTGTTCGGACGTTTTCCCAACATGATTTTAAAGATCAGCTAAAAGAGATGCAAGTGGAGTAATTATTTAAAAAGGGGTAAAGGGGGGTTTCAGGATCGGAGACCAAGCAGGAGTCAAAATCAGAAGAAACACTGCGATCGATGAATTTAAGTACGATATGTATTCAGTTCATAAATATCTTCTCTTATTGCATGTCAGCTAATATTGCCCTGTGTACACACAGAGCTCCCATACAGAAATGAGACAGATACCGCTGTGTGAGCATAGGTCAAAGCCTGAGCATGGAGCTTTGTTTATGCCCTGATTGAAGTTATATATGAGCAACCTTTGTGTCTATTAACCATAGATACCATATAGATCTACTAAGAAAACCTCTTAACCTCCTGCCTACATTACTGTCACGGATGCCAAACAATCTTCATCATCTAAAGGCTTAAATGCATTCCTCAACGGCATTACAGGCCACACCTACACACCTACACACACACCTACACACCTACACACACACACACACACACACCTACACACACACACACACACACACACACACACACACACACACGCACTTTCAGTTCAAAGGAGGCTAATCACTGCATACAACAAAAAAAACCTTTGACCACACTGTGCTGTAGAACCAGTTTTTTATTGTCTCGGTTGTTTGGAAAAAAAACCCAACTCAAAGTCACTCATATAAAACAGCTTTGCATATACTGGAAATAAACAGAGGATTATTTCCTGTGTACAGTACACTTTACACAAACCATCTCTGTATTTTAGACAGACAACGTTTGCACACATGGGCGATGCCGGGCACATTCCTTCAAAACTTTAAAACGCTTATTTCACTTTAAGAAATTTCAATCAGGATTTACAAAGTTGTATATAACTAACAAACATTATTATTATTTTATGTCTATAAGCTCTGCTGTCGGCTTCATTTCTATTTATTTGTACCAAAACAACAATTCAAATTCATTCTATGTGCACATCTGGGCTGATATTTAATTTGCCTGCATGTTACAAACTTATTATGTCGAGATAAATCAGCTACAGCATTTCAGACATTCTACTCTCTGTGATGATAATGTCAAGAGTAATCAATCCAATTTCAAAATGGTTATTATTTCTTATTTACTCTACTTATCTTTTAGAGTCCAGAGGTGCAGCCACTCATGATCTTAAAATACTGCCTCTACTAATAGGGTCAAACACTCTTATACAGCATAATGAGAATAACATGTTGCTTACAGTGTGTTTTATGCAATGCCATCGCTAAAAGTCAACATTTCTTTCACCACAAACCAAGAGTAAACAAATTATTTCAAAGCATCCTTTTCAAAGTTGAGTACCGACTTGATTTTTTTTCTAATAAACTCCAAGACTCTGGACACAATGAGAACTGCATAAAAAAAAAGAAAAAAAATCGCATCCTGTTTGGGCTTTGTTTCCTGTTTTGCTTTACTTCAAGCAAACTAAATTCAATGTAACACAGGGGAAAGAATTATTCGAATGGAGAAGACAGAAGGCTAAAGAATATAAAAAATGATGGACAAAAAACAACAGCTAATCATTAGTTTCAACTGCTAAAATAAAATAAACACAATTGAAATGCAAATAAATGCATGAAAACAACGGTAAGGTACATCAGATAGTTAGAAAGGAAAATAACAACAACAAAAGACTAAAAGAATAAACTTTAAAAGACTGAAACATCCGATTGGTGCATTAAAGAGTCTTTCCTTTGAGTTTGGGGTTTAATTGAGTAAAATGAAAAGAATGGTTAACTTGCTGCCTAAAACCATCAATAAAGATATTTCCCCAATGTCATAAGAGTTTCAAATTGTCCTACTCATATTTAAAAACATAATAATTCACACATTTAAGATACTTGAGTGAGGTAGTGGTATTGAAGAATTTAAAAATGTTTTTTTTATTGTTTTGTTTTTTATCATGTACTCTTAAAGATCTGTGGTTGTAACTGCACACGAATACAGAGGTCATTAAATTTATTTATTTTTTACTGGAATAAATGGCGACATCTTCCGGTTGATGCTCGCTTAACAAGGAAGCGCAAACGGAAGTTGCGCCAATGTTACAAAAATCGGTCTGTCCTTCAAAATAAATTATTTTTGTTTTTTTATGAAACCAAATTCACTTATTACTTTTTGTTGGCTTACCACTTTGAAATAAATAATGCTACATATCCCGTCTTTACAATTATCTGCCTTTAATATGATCACTAAAGGCTATATCGTGTTTTTACCTTGCCACACATTTTATTTTGAAAGTCTTGACCGGGATCTTAAGTGCACAGTCGAGCGCTGAGTCTTGAAATGTCAGTCGGTAGCTTTATTTCGAAGTTTAAAAGATGTCGCTTCTGCTTTGCCTCGCAGCGGGAGCAGTCTCCTTTTATGTGCTGCTTTACTACGGTGTCTTCAGAGCAGCCCGGTGCTCAAGTTCAGTGAAGCTGAAGGGGAAGACGGCCATTGTTACAGGTAACGCACTCACCTGTTAGCTATGCTGACGTCGTAGCTGTAAGCTGGTGTTTTTGCAACTACCCGGATGTTGTTGACACAGCTGGACGGACTCACCCGTCACAATAAAGAAACAGCAAAGTAAACACAGCTGCTAGAGTCTGAAACACAGGAGACATTTGAGACTTTGATTTATAGTCTCAGTAAGGGCTCTTAGGGAAGTTTGAAGTTTATTTGAAATATTTTCTTGCCCACACTGAATCTCTTTCACGTGTTATTGTCTTTTTAATATGAAGCATGCTGCAACTTGGATGTTTAGAAAGTGCAGCCTCTACAACAGATTATTTTATCACAAAAAACAAGACCAGACAAGTTTACATTATCTCTAAACGACAACATTAAAACAGGTCCTAAGTCAAATCAACATCCTTGTTAAATATCAAGTATTATAAACATTTTTCTATATCGCCTACTTGTGTCGATTTAAATCAATGAAAACGTTCAGATGTTTTTTTTTTTTTTATTAATTCTGTAAATGTTTACAATATCCCTGCCTGAAGATTTACTCAAACTATATAACGATGACATATTTGGAAATGCATTTTCTTTTCATTAGCTTATTTACTTTTTGAACATAACCATACTTGTTTAAATATGTTCAATAAAAGAGATCATGAAAAGAAACAGCTTTGAGGTACTTCCTGCCATAGGCTATTTTTGTTTCACATGACGATTTATACGTCTTCGATTTCATTATCGTCTTGTGCTCAAATAAACAAATAAAAACACCTTTATTTTGAAGTCACATGCTGCACTTTACCACACAGTTTAATGTATGAGAATTATTCACCAACACAGGAAGCAACACGGGCATTGGGAAGGCAACAGCGTTGGATTTGGCGAGGAGAGGAGCCAGAGTGATCCTGGCCTGCCGCAACAAGGAGAAGGCTGAGATGGCTGCTTACGACATCCGCAGAGTACGTTGTCAACATCCACTGGAAAGTGTTCTGCAATGCAAAATAACTATATATATATATATATATATATATATATATATATATATATATATATATATATATAGTTAAATAAAAAAAGTGTCCTGCAATGCACTGTAGAAGGAACATTATTCTAATTACTGAAGAATTTAAAAAAAAAAGAAATATTTGTTTGTTTGTAAAATACAGTCAGACTGACTAAGCATGGATGTCCTTTAGGAGACTGGGAACAATCAGGTGGTGTTTATGCACTTGGATCTAGCCAGTTTGAAGTCAGTTCGAAGCTTTGCAGAAAACTTCCTGAAGACTGAACCCAGACTGGACCTCCTCGTCAACAACGCAGGTGAGGCATGAATGTTTAGTACCTCAAAATATCTGCAAAGAAAGTGTTTTAAGTTTCCAGCTCTGTGTCTCAGGTGTGATGGGTTCAGGACAGACTGAGGATGGTTTCGGCGTGGCATTCGGTGTGAACCACCTAGGTCACTTCCTGCTCACTAACCTCCTCCTGGAGCGTCTGCAGAAGTGCGGTCCCAGTCGGGTGATCACGGTCTCTGCTCTTCTGCATCGCCTGGGCAACATCGACTTCCCCCTTCTTGCCTCTAAAAAGGATTTAGTGTCCGGTCATTCCACCTGGCACGGCTTTCAGGCCTATAGCAGTAGCAAGCTGTGTAATGTGCTCTTCACCAGGGAGCTGGCCAACAGGCTGGAGGGCACCAGCGTCACCTGCTACAGTCTGCACCCGGGTACGTGCTCACTGCTCAGCTGGTACAGGATGTTTGTGTTATGTAACAGAGCCTGAGGAAGCTACTTTGGGTTTCAGGATCAGGAAGTATTTTCAGTTTAATCGTATGATTTTGAGCTTTTTCTTTATTCTTACAAGACCGAATAGATCCCTTGCAGAAATAAAATAGAAATAAATATAATTTGTGTTCATTACAGCAAGTTCTTAGTACAGAAATAAAAAATAAAAAAATACATGAAAGTATTTAACATTTATTTTCTTATATAAAAGAAATTAAAGAAAAACTCAGCAAGCAGCTCAGACTTGGTATTATTAAAATTTTACACACAGATATGTAGCTATGCAAAGAGTGAAGCTTTATCATTTTGCTTGGCATTTATTATTTTCTTCTAAACATCTCACTTACACAGCGTAAAATTTTAAATTCAGTCAGAAAACATTTTAATATTACGCTGGCGTGAGCAGAAATTTAAATCACCCACGTCTTCCACCCAGGATCCTGTACATCAGGTGGTTTGTTTTTTCTTTTTCTTCCTGAGTTTGGGGTCAAATTTATTTGGTTATAGAGATTATCCTGCTGGCTGAAGAATTCATGCCAGGCCCATAAATGGCTCTTCTCAGCTTGTGTGAAAGTCAATGTGTTGACAGTTTGAACTTATAGGAGTTTTTCATGGTTCTCTTTGATAGCGGGGGTCTATGTGGGCCATAGCACATTTTTGGCTGCAATACCCAGACTGACCACCGGGCAAACCACGACGCAACGCTGAGCAGCCGTGCCAGTTCAAGGTTTTATCCGTCATTGGAAAAAGGCTACTCTGCGTGCATACATTACCCACAAGGACTTTTTTCTTAAAGGGGAAGGCTGTGCTGGGAACAAATCAAAGAGGGTTTTTAGAGGACTGAGACGCTCTCTCATTGGTTGACTGTTTAATTGACTCTTTGGGAGTTACCTGTTTCCTAATACAGTGAATGTCGGGGTACTTCATGTTTGTTTGTATTTCTTCCTCCAGGAGTCATCTACACAGACCTGTGTCGCAGTATGAGCCTGTGGCAGCAGCTCCTCTTGTCTCCTTTCGCCAAGCTCTTCTTCCTGGACCCTGAGGGGGGGTCCCAGACCACCTTGTACTGCGCCCTGCAGGAGGGGATCGAACCTCTCAGTGGGCGCTACTTCTCGAGCTGTGCTCTGCAGCAAGTGGGGCCCCGGGGACGAGATGATGCTCTGGCTAAGAAGCTGTGGGAAGTGAGCGAAAGATTAACCGGCTTATCATGAGAGACTGAGACTGGATCCTGGAGCCCTGAGGACTCTGTGGGTCTCATGTGAGACCTCTCAGGACTCAGTGTGAAAGTCTGCTGTCTTGTGGTTCTATAAACATGAGAGATGATCTTTGAGTGAGGACAGGAAACAAAGGGTTAAAATGTTGGAATATTTCTGTTTGCGCTCCTCACATTCTCTTTTTTATCAGATGGCAGATGTGACAGAAACAAAGACATTTCACGATAGCATGTGTGGTTTATCCAGATTTTTATTAACCCTTCACACTCCAGCTTGTCTGCATTTATACCTGCTTAAAAGGCACAGTGTCCTACAAGGACCTGCAGCAGGTTTTGTGGAGATTCTTCAAATTCACCTCTTAAAGGAAGAACTTTTCGACTTTGTGATCCAGTAGATGTCATCATCGACCACCAGCTTTAAACCAAATCCTTGACTCTGCTGTAGTGACACACCTCCAACCCCTCTCCACTCGCATTCACACAATGGAGTAATGGATGGAGTTAATTGTTCTTTACTCGAGATGATTGTCTGCGTCCTGTATTGTTGTGTTCGCAGGCTAATGTTAGCACGCTTCTTGACTTGACTCAGAGAGACATTAGCACGGGATGGATTTTTGTGTCAAAAGTTGCACATTCTTCCTTTAAATGCTGAGTCATTTTAACAGAAAATGTGTCCTTGTCTAATGATGCATAAGCTACATTTAAGAATAAAAGACATTTGAAAACATTTTAGAAATGTAAATGTTCATATGTGTAACTCTATATGGGAAAATTTAACTCCCAGTTAAAACCATGTTTGTATGTGTTGTGGTGTTAACTCCTGGAAGCTCATCACATCATCTACATGTGTTTTATAAGTTTCTTACACTGGACAAAATGAATAAATATTAAAACAACTAAGATAAATTGTTATTTCTTTTCTTTTGACAGTCATTGGAGGGATTTGGATGTTTTCGGGTTGGATTATAACTCTTAAAAAAAAAACGTTAAAGGTATTATTTTCCTTTGAAATGAACCCAAACAAAAACCTGTTTTACTGTTTTAGCTCCAACAAATCATTTCACTCTGAAAGCAAACATTATTTCATAAAAACAAAGTGAGCTAACTTGGATGGTCAATGACAAATACTCTCTATGGAAAAGCAGAATTACTGTAAATTATTCATGTATTTATTGATATTATTTGATTTAGTATTGAGAGAATGGTGTTTAAGTTAAACTGCAGTCCTTCTGCTTCTTAAAGGGTCTGTAAAAACAACAAAAAATTAGATGCATAAGATGGAAAAACAACTAATACGAAAAATCCATTTCTTAAACACCCAGAATTATGAAATGATATAAACAGACCAACAGGACTGAACAGGATCATTCCTGGTTGGGTGATTGTGACCCTCCTCATGAAATAACCGACTCGTATGGATTTCCTCTCTTGTAAAATAAAAGTTCAAGTGAAACAGTTTGAATCCACTCGAGGTTGTCTGAGTCCTGTGTGTCCACAAGGGGGCAGTAGCACAGCACAGCTCTAACATTATAAAGCACAGCGTTTCTTGCAGTGTGCTGTTTCTTGGTCGTTGTTGCTTGGAGCAAGGTTGTAGAGGACCTTAACCCAGCGGACCTATGGATTCTGTTCATTATGAGCTCTGATTATTAACAGGCGTACGCCTCAAAGCCGGGTCAGTGTGTGTGTGTTAAGAGGGGTGCTCTTGTAATTACTCAGTAGGACATTCTTCTGCGCAGGCTTCTCCTTTAACCTCAGCGTTGGTGGGGAGGAACACACTTTCTCGATCGATTCCTATCTCGTCCCCCCTCCCCCTCCTCTCCTGCTGTCTCAGCTGCATGCTGAAAGGACCTGCGCTAAACTTCAATCCTCCTTGAGTAGCAGCTTTAATGACAAGCTTCTCTTCTTCTTTTACTTCAGGACTTCATCTCACAGTTTGGAGACGAGAGGTCTTGAAGTTCAGTGTCAACATGAACAAGAATACAAAGTTTAACACGCTAACAGTTACGGTGCAGACTCTTGACTCCGAGGTCTTCAGATGAAGCTGAAAACAGACATGTTGTTCTTAAGTTAATAAAGTATCATTTTGCAACGCTCTCACATTACAGACTAGGGTTGTCTCAATACCAGCGATTGAAATTTGGACAAATAAAACAATATCGATACCATGGCAACAAAACTTTTCTATACAGGTTAGAACTCTACAGAACTGCCGTCAATGTGATGCCTGTCCGCACCTGTGTGTCCGATCTGACTAAAAGCTGTTTGTTTGCATGTACTGACATTGTTTCCTTTTTTTCTTGGTCCTTGCTTGTAATGTACGTCGCTTTTGATAACAGCGTCTGCTAAGTCAACTGTGTAAGGCTTTGACACCAAATTGCAATTTCTTGTCTTTTATAATCAAGAAATTTGCAAGCAGACTACTGAGACGCCAAATGAACCGAAGACCTGTTGCAGTGAATTTGAACCTCTGAATCTCTGTCATGTAAAGACTTCATCACAGTAACGTCACTCAATCATCACTCCACACGTGTGGTGGTGACTGTCTGCACAGACCCTGTCCTCTGGATTTTGAAGACGTGGTTGACTTTGACCGTTTCTGAGCAAGGAGTGGATTTATTTATATGTAGACGTAAAAAAGGAGACGTGCATGTTTTGATCATGAGAAACCACCTGGAAACACAGAAGATATGATGCTTTGAGGAATAGGATGTGGAATAAACAATCTTTTTGACTGATAACTTAACCTTCCTAATGGGCTCTTTAACTCCTTAAAGTCTGCGTAAAACACAGAGGATATGTATAAAGTAAGGTTTGAGGTGATGTAAGAAACAAAAACTCAACAGAGTACACGTTTTAGTACAACGTTAACTCACTAAAGTCTCTAAATGTTTGGAAGTTAGTCATCTCAACTTTTACCCTGCAGCCAAATTAAATGACATAAATCTACAGGAGTGTTTGACAAACAATGAAAAAGTGTCACATCCTCACATCCTGGATGCTCATTGGACAGGAGCGTTGTTGTTTCTGGCTGAAGGTGTTGAGCAGAGGACGCTGCACTTCTCCTTGATCTATACTTCATAGACGTTCTGTCAGTCCTGCAGCTCTCTGCTGTTTGAGAAGCAGCTCATTGATGACTCCTGTGTGTGTGTGTGTGTGTGTGTGTTACTGTTTGCTTTGGGCAGACTTCACGGCGCTGCAGTACTTAGCGACTGGATTAGTGCATCAATTAGGCAGCTTCTGGATTCATAGAGCCATGCTGATTGATTTGAATGCTGAGAGCCTCGTGCAGGTTGTTTGTCTGAGGACAATATCAACACATGTGAAGGAGAAGAACTCTGATCCTTCACTCAGTCTGTGTCTGATTTTCACTATGTGATAAAGACATTTTTTTGGGGATGTCACTTTGTAAACATGAGATAAATGTAAAACAAAAACATATCTAAATATCAGGGTCAAAGTGTCACAGTGGCAAAACTGTTAAGACAGGACATGACTCGTGGATTTCTACTCAGAGATAACTCTGATAGTAAAACAGTTGGGTCAAAATTTTGACCCTGACCATGATATCCCAAGTTCTCACTTCTTGAGATACCTCCAAGCATGTCATTTTGCTTCCAAACATTTCCCTACTTTTCCCAAGCAGCAGATCAAAGATTCTGTGTATGATTTATTAAATCTGAATCCGTGGAACATTGCTCTGATCTCCAGGGCCTATAATATATAATACACAACATGGATTCACCATCGCACAAGAAAAAACTTAAAGCATGGGAGCGGGATCTGGGAACTGTGATTCTAGATGATGTTTGGGCTAAATGCATCTCCAACACACAAACCTCCTCTATGTGTTTAAGGCACGGGCTGATACAATCCAAAGTATTCCATCGGTAACATTACTCCAACGACAGGCTAGCTAAAATATACTGGGCTGGTCTCCCCACCTGTCCCAGATGTGGCACTCACGTGTCACTGGACCAGATGTTCTGGTCCTGTTCCTCCTTAGCGGATTTCTGGTCCTCCATTTTCGACTGATTAGATTGATGAAGCATAACGTTCATGGCATCAAAATCAACCGACTGCAGTGTGGATCACTTGTGGCATTATGTTAACTTTTTTTATTAACTCTTCAAACTTCACATAATGGTGTTCAAGTCACGTGTGTGGGCAGAAAACAGGGAGGAGAAACCAAATGCAGAAACAAAAAATATTTATTTTAACTAAAAAGGCAAAAAAAAAACACAAACAAAAACGTGCTATTCAAAACAAAATCCAAAACGGGGAAAAAACCATGAGCACAAAACAAAGTAAATCCAATCCGTCAAGCGCACAGAGAAACATTCAACTTCAAGCCAAGTACAAAAGACAATGAACCAACAAGAGTGTACGAAAACACAGAGACTAAATAGACAGGGGTAATCAGACACAGGTGAGACTAATGAGACAGGTGAGGACAATCAGGGTAATCAAGACAGGAGGGAAAACATAGAGAGGCAGGGAACACTGAAAACTACAGAGTAAACCATGAAACACTGAAGACAGAACTACAACTTAAAACAGGGAACACTATCAAAGACAACATGTATTCCTAAATGGTTAAGGCTTTGTAGCAGCACTTTTAACTGAGACCAACTGACCAATGGAAAGGTGGTCAACCATAGGCATAGGCATTACACGGATGATCTATAGGCTACCATGTTTTAGGATCCAGAATGCATGTCTTTTTGAAGCAATTATAGGTCTTACAAAAAACTAAGCAAATGTTCACTTGGATCCTGACAACTTCTCTTATATTTTCAGGAAGTATGTGTATGATATCCTAATACAATCTTATGATTGTCTTTTTCTTTATTTGTTGTTGCTTTGTAGGAACCGGTCAGCAAAAACCCAGATGACCCATTACCAAAGTTGGATGTTGGATGTGGGTCAGCCTCCACCAATCCACGGATAGCCCTCATTCTTTTCCCTGCAACCAATGTGAGAAGAGTCAGTCAATCAGGTAACTTGAAGATACACCAACATATCCACACTGATGAAAAGCCAAACACCTGTGAGCATTGTGGGAAGAGTTTTAAATTTTAGCTAAGAACCGCACTCATTAGCAGTGAAAATCGGCCTGCCTTGTGTTTTTGTCAGATTTCCAGGATGCATGACAAAATAAAACCAAGCTGTCACGCAGACAACACACAGCCAGGCTGAAGACAGGATTACTATCCAGTTCTAGGAACACATCCATGGCGTCCTTGTCCTTAAATTGTTTCAATTAATGTTGTGTTGTTTGTGTAGGGATGTATGATGAAAAATGACAAATAAGAGACCAATTGTAATCGCTGAGACTAAACCATTGGGAAACTCTCGAAGCAAAAGAGAGGGTTATCTGCTTCAGCTTTCTGCTTCTGAAGTCATTACGTCTTTTTAGAAAACAGAGGCAGCGTGTAGAAAAATGTGTCTCAAGTAATTGTGAATAACTTATAGTGTGACACAGCTTTGTGACATGCAGGCTATCGAATAGTGGCTTCAGTGTATTGTTACATCACCAGCATTGTGTCATTTGAATCCAGTTTTTTAAAGGGTTTTAAACTTGTGATGGTTTTAGACCTAATCAGTTGTTGTGTTCTCTGACAGTGATGAGGGCAAGCGACATGTAAACAACAAAGACAACTGTTAGTGAGCGCATATTCAAAATTAAACCCCCCCTCGTCACCTCTTCCCTCCAGACACTCCTCACTTTGCAGCGTGAACACACACACACACATGCACACACATCGTCCAGTTCTTATCAGCAACAGTGGGGGTGTCGATAAATAGAAGCATCCTCTGGGTCTTGTTATTTCCTCCTCGGCAATTAACGTTCCCATCTGCTAACCTGTGATTAACGGTGTTTACCGATACGCTGTGGCGTTTTCGACTGCTCCAGTAACAGAGCACACCTTCCTCCCTCTTCCCAAACACACCCTCATCCTCCTCCACCTCCTCCCACACACACCTTCATCCCTCCTCCCATTTGCAGCTCAGACTGTCAACATTGGATTTATCAGAACTGGTCTCCTGGGATTTTTGGATCTGCCCACAAAAGTGAAAGATTTCTAAATTACTGTGCCATATGCTGCAGCCCAGATTATCCACACTGATTGTGTTTCTAACATATCGGAACAATTCATTGATCAAGATTAACACTGGACTCACTTGACTCTGTGTGTCTGTCAAGTCCCACTTGGCTTTCTGGAGGGTTGTGTGGGAGCTTTTTTTAATTTGTTGCTTTTTTGGAAGTCAGGATCTTGAAAGAATATTTACATTTGTGAATCGAGCTCAATTGTAAATGAGATGTTATTAGAAATAATAAATACATAAATATCATTTGAGGTACCAAAATAGTTTTTAAGGCAGAGTTGGTATTTTCCCCAGATACAATTTTACATTTTGTTTGAAATTGTCTTTAGGTCCTGACATGAATGCATGGATGAAGAAGTCCATCATCTGTAGCAGTTATAAGGAAGTAAAAACATTGGCCAATGTCTGCCATGAGGTACCAATCTGAAGAACCAATCAGGCCTCCCTCAACGTGCGTCACAGATGACAGAGTTTATTCTTTGAATTTGTTTTTTGGCTTGTGCATGTAAGTGAGGGGCGTGGCTTTAGAGGGCGCACAGAGGGGAGGGAACATTAAGACAGGCCGTCCCACCCTCGGGGTCCCATCCTCATGTCAGGTTACATAGAATTTGAATAGCATTACCTGAAATTGTTTATTTATTGATCAATAACAAATATTTTGTATTTGAAAATATAATGAACACAGGCTAAATAATAGTAATAGTAATAGTAATATCTTGGATTTACAAAACGCATTTGAAGGAACCTCAAGGAAGTAGTAAAAAGGGCAGCAGAAATAGGAGACAAAAAAGGAAATTCAAATACAACACAAAAAAAAAGAAGAAAAGAAGTGTGCTCTGTGCCCTATAGCTATTACTAAAAGAAAAAAACCTGACCTGAGTCTCTGTCCGTCTGTCGGTCATCCATTGTGCAGAAATGTCATCTCAGCCCTTCTTCCTCTGTCCTCAATAATACGCACATGAGCCAAAATGTGCTCTCAAATGAAATAGAAATACTATGACATGATTGAAAACAAATTCATTTTAGCAAAAAGCTGTCTGTGTTTTGGACGTCTGGGGCCGCAATAGTTTTGTAAAGTCAAAGTGGGGTCACGAGCCAAAAAATAGGTTGGTTACCACGTTAAGGCAATTCAGAAAAACAGCTTTAAATGCAATGTATTCAATTGCACCAGTTAAAAAGTCTCCTGTGAACACTGTAAGATTCCAGACAAATTCCTGCATTAAACGACTACTCTCCATTGTGCAGACGTTAATAGAAGTTTAAATCATGTAAACTCTTTCCAGTCAGTCATGTTGGTGTTTTAATGATCCTGCCTGTTACCCACTGGGTCTGAAAACAACACGCCACAGACGTGGCGAGAAATCAAACCTGCCGCATTTCCAAACACGTTCAGTCAAAGCACTTAAAGCTAAATGAGCCTTTGTTGTCCAATTTGCTAAAATGTAATGAGAAAACGCTGCTTGCTGAGCGGAGATCATAAAACGGTGACGTAGCAGAGAGGTAAATGTTGTACAACATATTAATTAGGCAGAAATCATACTGTTTTATTGGTCGCTATGGTAACTAATTGCCAATTAGATGCTCAGAAAAATATACTTCTCATGCCTTCATGTAATATTGTTACATCCAGACTGTAAAGCTTGAATCCTCCTGCTTCTTCACAGTAATAATGGTGTCCATTTTCTTAGTTTAATTTTAAAAGGATAAATCAGTGGTCAGTCAACATCAGTGAATCGTGTGCCCTGAAAATCCAAAGTCAAAAGATAATTTTTTTTATTTAACCTTTCTTTAACCAGGAAGAGAAATTCATTGAGATTAAAAATTTATTTTTCCTGGGCAGAGAGAAAGAAAGAATAGATGCACATCATTCAAATATTTGACAGAATTTCATGAAAGCTCTTAAAACAAAAACAAGATTTTGTTGGGTTTAAATTCTTAAGTATTTCAAAACTACATCTAAACTAAATGGAAACGAGTCCAGGGCCAAGGAAAACATGGAGCATGGAGGAAAACGCTGGAGACTCAGAGTGGGGATGTTGAGGAGAATGCGACCTACATACTACCTACTGTGTCACTGCTTTTGTTTTTGTTGCCATAATGTTTGAGTTTAAAATGATAACTTCCTAACTCTGTACTACACATCCCTCAGGTACAAACAGCCTGAGCTCTCTGGTGAAAAATGTTCAAGTTCACTTTTTTTCTTGTTTGATAAATTGTTGTCACATACCGAGCAACCCTGGAACATGGAAGCGCACACTTTTAAATTTAGTGACTGGAAATATTCCCATTACTTGAGTTTTGTTGAGAGGAAAGATGACGAGAACATCATTGTCAAATTAATTATAAATAAAATAAACTGGCCCCGGTATTAGGACTCTTTCTACTGAAAAAACACGACTTCGAACCTCCTTCAGCACTTACAATGACTGACAACAACACAACTTGAAACTTGTGGAAATAAATCCCGCCAGCTGTAGAACCTACAAATGCCTGCAAAACAACCAAGACTGGATTTAAATGGTTGACAGCTACAGGCAAAAAAGAACTAATTACATTGTGACATAGATAGTAGTTTAACATATTACCATTGACAGGGAGTAATATATGACTTTAAAAAAGAGTAACATTCTTTTTTTCAGTAACAAGCCCAACACTGGCCGCGACCCACTTGTGTTTAAGACTTGGACCACCTTTTTATATCTCGATCATATCAGTGAGTGTGAGACATAACCTGAAACAGAAACAGTACGTAAACAGCTGTAACGTTTGCAGCTTCTTGAAGCCTTCTGACAGCAGCTCATCTTTCTCAAGGTTGCAGGTTTTCTCGGCTTTTCATCGGAAATTGATTGAAAAATTCCTCAACAGCTGAACTATTGATTTCCCTGTGATTGTGGGTGGGCAAGAAAAGCCAAACATCCTACGCTAGAAGTCGCAGATCGAAGTCAGCTGTCTGTGCATTTAAACACACACTGTTTACACAATGGCCTGCATGATAAGTGTTCTTCTGTGCGTGCTGGGTTATTTTCCTGCAGCTGTAGTGCAGGAATCTGTCTCTCTTTGTGATGTGGGACTTGTTTACTCTGCTCGCAGCACGCCTTTCTTTCCCTGAAGACGTCTGAAACGAGGTCAGGGTTGGAAACAAACATTCACAATATAGACACAGGGTCACTGTCAAAGAAACTTGTAGATGTAAAAGTTTGTGTCAGTTTGGTTTTGGGCAGCCAACAAAGGATGCACAGACGCGAAATATAAGAGACCCATATGAAAACCAACAGTTTGTGAAGTGTATCCTTTCTGTCCCAAAAGTAGAGTCAGAAAGGTTTGATGGAAACCAGATACTACTAGGAATCAGAAAAAATACACAAGCAGAAAGAAGAATAAATACAAATAAAAGTAATTAATAATAAGTGAGTACATCCAATTACATAAACATAAATACAGAAGAATGACATAGATATACACGACATAGAAAAACAAGCACTTTTATTTGACACAAAAATGACTGGGGTAGTGGTTAACGAGGAGGTTCATGGTTAATCTCTGTCTAACAGTGGCCTCACTGTGTGGAGTTTGCATGTTCTCCTCGTGTTTGTTGGTGTTCTCTCCAGGTACTCTGGCTTCCTCCCACAGTCCATAGACATGCTTGTAAGGTTCACTGGTGAGAGGTGTGTGTGGCTGGTTGTCTGTCTCTGCGCAGTGATTAACTGGGGAACAGTTCAGGGTGTATCCTGCCTCTCATCCAATGACGGCTGGGATCGGCTCCAGTCCCACACGTTCCAGAATGGGGAAAAGGCGGTATTTATAATGGCATGGATGGATTAGAATGACAGATTTCGCACAAATAGCTTCATTAAAGAAATCAATAAAGAAATTAAGTCAACCAAAAGGCTAAATTTAAAATAAAGATGAACAGAAAAATGATTACATTACATTTTTCTTTTATGGATTTCATTTTATTCTTAAATGTTTTTTTTACCGGTAGCCTGCCAAATCAATGAATCCTTGACACAAGCCCATCTGAACACAACAGATCATGTCTTCTGTTCGATCGTTTTCGTGAGTTGCCAAAAAAGTATAAAATAATTGTTTTTACTATATATTTTAATATTCCCCAGCCAGCCATGACATTCACTGTGCATTTAAACACCATTACAAATCACAAAACAAATTCATTAATCTTCATTATGGATCACATCCTCCATTTCCTGTTCCACATACAATTTACTCAAATTCCAGTCATCACAACTCCTTTATTTATCCTTTCATGTGGTTCCTGTTCATCTTGTACTGCTTCTTTATGTCTGCATCCCCTCTCCATGCTCCCTGTTTAATCGCCATCTAACCTGCTCTAACTGTTCCAGCTGTTACATTTAAAGTTGAAAAACTCCAAAATACCAACCTCTTCAGCCTTCCTAATTAAAGGAGCCAATCTTTTGGTGTATTCAGTCTTTGATTTACATAGATTGAGAGAAGAAAGGTAAAACCAAACTGCACCTGAGCTTCAGGATGAGAGCCCCCTCAGCCAAGACCCCATTTAGATTGGTACTCGGAGGCCTCCTTGTAGATATCTGAGGAGTTTTAAATCAGGTGGCTGCTGAAGATTGGCTTCAGAGCAACCACCTGGTGCACCTCAGCTGCTTTCCATGTTTCATCCACAGTGCCATGCTCTTCCAAGCACACATTTGATTTTAAAATAGGGTTAATTCAGTACAAATATTGTCTTATACAGTAGGTCATACTCTGCTTTTTCTTACATTAAGTTCCAGACTTAAAAAGTATCTCCTTTTAGAGTTTGAGGGAAAATAAAAGTGCAGAATTTAAAACGCTAATACCAGTAAAATACACATATTCAGTATCAGTATCGGCCTCCAACAGTGCCTTAAATATGGTATGCTGATAGCATTACTTGTCAGCTCCAAAAAACAGCTAGTTTTTGTCAATTAATCGTGAGTGTAATTTTAGTGAAAGCCAGAAAAATGTCAGAAATCAGCGTTTTTCTTAGCATAATTTATTATGCGGCATTTAAAGCCTCATAAAAATGATAAACAGAGGTTAAACTATGGGATGCTGCAGCAACCCATTCACAACTCACTGAAATGTTTGGATTACACAGAAATTTTACAAAGGGGCTGGCAGAAAAAAAGATGTTATATAATATATATATATATATATATATATATATATAATGTTAGCTGGTTGGGTGGAAAGCGGAGAGTCTCAGCTTTCACTGCATGACCCTGTTGGTGTTTCATTCCTGTTACTCAATGCCAACTTCTTATTGTAATAAAGTTTTTATTTATTGTAGTATTTAGTTTAGTAATGAGTGATTCACAATCAGTTATTAATAAAGAGAATCGCAAAGAAGCACGATAAACACTTTTCTCTGTACCCTTATTGACCGCATTTACAAATGTGTGTGCGTGTGCGTGTGTGTGTGTGTGTGTGTGTGTGTGTGTGTGTGTGTGTGTGTGTGTGTGTGTGTGTGTGTGTGTGTGTGTGTGTGTGTGTGTGTGTGTGTGTGTGTGTGTG
The DNA here is from genome assembly GCF_947650265.1 of Symphodus melops. Taxonomy (NCBI): domain Eukaryota; kingdom Metazoa; phylum Chordata; class Actinopteri; order Labriformes; family Labridae; genus Symphodus; species Symphodus melops. The sequence continues at coordinate 23,625,784 of NC_136700.1, read as the reverse complement.
TGTGTGTGTGTGTGTGTGTGTGTGTGTGTGTGTGTGTGTGTGTGTGTGTGTGTGTGTGTGTGTGTGTGTGTGTGTGTGTGTGTGTGTGTGTGTGTGTGTGTGTGTGTGTGTGTGTGTGTGTGTGTGTGTGTGTGTGTGTGTGTGTGTGTGTGTGTGTGTGTGTGTGTGTGTGTGTGTGTGTGTGTGTGTGTGTGTGTGTGTGTGTGTGTGTGTGTGTGTGTGTGTGTGTGTGTGTGTGTGTGTGTGTGTGTGTGTGTGTGTGTGTGTGTGTGTGTGAAACTGAACCAACACAAGCTGGGAATGAACAGATGAGGAAGTGCCATCAATATCAGTCGCTAGCTATTGATTCGCTCATTGATTGTGATTGTATTGTACAGAATAGGAGGGGCCTTTTTTTTAGTCAGCGTTAAGCCTTCAGTCTGGACTTTGATTCATCAGGCTGCACTGCTTATACTTACTGTACTGAGGTATCTCACTTTAGGAATGACTAAGCAGTTTTGTCTTTCAGAATTTGGCTTCTTGTACTCATGGAGCCATAATGAAAACAAAAAAAGCATGATAGTGTTTTTACACATACGAAACCTCAACTTCACCTTTTTTTCTGCCAGCCCCTTTGTAAGATTTTCTGTGTAAGCTCATGTGCGATGATAAAGCAGGACAAATTTAGGAAATTTCATTGTGAGCAAAGCTTAAAAATGCATTTGGCTAAGAGCCATATTTTGATATCAATTATCCAATGAATTTATCAGTGGTCATCTCACTGACTGTTTAAAAATGTCACAGAATCCCATCTGAAGGCAAGTTACCTCTATATGGAACAATGTATCTGGCCAATGTTCTTGATATTTATATTCCTTGAACTAAAGTGAAGACTAACTTAAAATAAGTTAAGCGGTGCATGCCGTCTACCCCTCTGCTGCCTTTACCACCAAAAACACTACGAGGAGCAAAGCGCTGATTCATCAGCTTCCGGCTCGGGGCCTTCAAAGCTCGGTGAAAACATGTCCAGGTCGAGTGTCTGACTTGTAAACTTGAGGGCTTTTGATTTTGTTGATCCAAGCACAAGTTGTAACAGTAGAGCTGTAAGAATCTTGAGCTCCTGGCCGTGTTTTTCAAGACAAGCAATTACACTCGTACACCTTGCCACACTCATTGTTGACCCCTCAAGAACTTCAGTTTCTGCACACACACACTCACAAACACACCTCAACGCTGCAGTCCTGCCCTGATCCAGTGGCTCTCTCTCCTTTAAATCCTTGAACTGTCCGATCTGAAGAGGCTAAGCTACTTGTTTTTCATTTGGTTCTGCTCCTCTGGGAACGCTGCACCCAAAGGACTGTCAGAGGTTCTAATGTAGGCCACTCTCACTGGGCTTCGGCAGGTTAAAGGGTTTCTGGGTCATTTCAAGGATCAATTATTCAATATCTGTGGAGCTTATGACATCACTGAAAACAAACTTGCTTGCAGAAATGACCTTGTATGACGTGTCACCTTATAGGACCCCTTTCCAATTGTTTAAGCCCCTTATGAGGCACAACACCTATTTACAAATATATTTGACGTCATTCGGAGTGCTGAAAACTTAACTTATCTAAACCAGACAAACTACACAATCAGTTTTTAACTCCCTGAGCAGAGTTTTCTGTGGTATATGCATTGTTTAAAAGAAAGTCTTCCTATATTTGCACATCAGGTTATCTCTGTCTTTGCTGAACTTTGAGCTGTAAAATGCTCGACCCTGAACATGAAGACAGTTATCATGCAACATATTCTTTAAAAGGTTGCTTGTAAACCAAGTCAGCTATGGTAATTCTTTTACAGAGTCATATCAGGGTTAATGTGGACAATATGTAGAAAGGGTCTATTTTTACTCAAAGGTTCAACATATATTGTGCAGTATCAGTAATCATTAACCTTCTCTTCCAGTATTGTTTTGGTTTTAATGAATGCCATATTGGTTAGGCTCTAAAAAGAATTTAGCCTGCTGAAAAAACATAGTGATTACTGGAACTTTAATGGTCAACCTGGAAAACCAATCTTGATTTAATTCAAGACTAATCAGAGATCTATGAAGCTTAACTAAATCTCTGATCAATAATCACAACATGTAAAGTTTTATTAAGCTAGGTTACTTTAACATTTTAGCCATCTTCGCTTCCCCTCTGCAGCTCCGACGTTATTTTTGTACCACATAATTAAAAAATCAAATAGAAATGGACTGTCCTGTCCACATACTGTGTCTGTGTTTAATCAAGTGATGCTGCAAAGGTCCCAACCCTATAAAACAACACCCACCCACACACACTCTAACCGTCCATGTCACCCCTCTGCAGCTGTGCGAGCCGTCCTGCTTCCCTCTGCCAACAGTCAGTGTCACACAGCAGCGGCGGTTGTGGCGGTTTTTGAATTAAAACTATTGCCTGAGGCCCTCTGTTAACTTATTATGGAAAACTGAGGCACACACACACACACACTCCTGTCTTTCGATAAGGCTTATACCCTTGTCAACAAGCACACAGTTTAATTAGTGTTGATTGTTGTTGGCGTGTTCAATAGTTATTAATTAGAGCGGGGAGGGGTCCCAGGCTTGATTGCACGCCCGGAGCTGTGAGTCATTGTATTGTCTCACACTCAGAATAACAGAGATGCAGTTAAAAAAAGAGTGGTGAGGGTCGAGAGCGTGGCGGTTCTAACCCCTCAGGTATCGACTATTAAACTAAGAACATATAAAACAGCGAGATTTGAACAGGAAGTGTGCTGCTCCTATTACTCTATGTCATGCATTCATATAAAATGTATTTTGGGCATTTACTTACATGTTCAGGAACAAGAGCCACAGTTTACTTTTTTCCCACAATTTCAGAATGTGACATTGTTTATATCATCACTCAGAGCGCCTCCTAGAGGCCTGGAGATTACTAAGTCAGTCTCAGCATTATTTTCTGTTGCATCAGTTTCTTTCCTGAGTTTGTGTTTTTCAATTTCTGTAAATGTATGACGATTGTGCAATTTCTTTCAATCATTAACAATGAACAAATTCAATGCATACAGACCCTAAAAAAATGCTTTTTGTGCTTAACAATATTTAACTAGTGATTGAATGATTCCAAACATTTGCTGATTTTTTTTTTTTTTTTTTTTTTAACACAGAAACCTGTAGCAGTGTTGGAGCAGGAGAAATTAAACCAGGTTAGTCTAAAGCCACTGAAACAACATAATACAACTCCTGCTAGCTAACAGCTGCCTGGTAGCTGTATCAGAATCATTATAAGAAATATGTCAATCCCAGGTTTTCACAATAGCTTGCTTTAAAACACTTAAACATACAAGTATGGCAATTTTCTGAATATAATTCAGATGATACATATTACTAAATTTCCTTTTGAGCAGGCTGGGTTGGGATGGGGGGGCTTGTTCAGTCTCTTTGGCAGTCTCTAGACCCCATGAGCCCCTACTCGCCATGGTTGTTGTCTGGGGAAGTAGTGACAGCTTTACATTATGTATTTGTTCATTGCATTGCTAGTTTTTATAGCCTTTATTCATAAATAAGATGGGAAAACTGTTGAATACATCTGCTGATATCCTACATAGGATCTGTCTCAGCATTGAAAGTCTTTCTGGCATCCCGACTCCCCCTCTGCAGGCTGGGTCCTGCAGAGCTGCACTTGTATTGACCTCCCTCTCAGTGCTGCGGGGCTGACACTTCATCAAGAGGCCTTGTGACAGAGCAGGAGTGACGAGGACCATCCTCCCCCTGCCGCCTCTTCCTCTCTGTCCTGCTCTTGATGTGCCTATTGTTTGGTGCCTAATGACAGCTGTGATGGAACCGTCATGCTCTGTGATCACACCGGCTCACTGCCCGGCCTTCTTTCTGCTGCCGCCGCTCGCCTCGCTCTCTGTCTCTATCCACCCCCAGCAGCAATCAGAGCGCTATGCCGGTCGAACACGGCCCTGCATCCTCGCCTTATCACCTCTCATCTAAGGTGGCAACACATCAAATCTCATTTCGGGTTTGTTTCTTAAAATATGCATCTGTGTACACACATGTTTATGTATATGCTGCCATAAGCTGCAGACAGGGAGGCCCAGTGGCTAAAAATATCAATTTCTCCAGCCCAGGAATCGTCTGGAGGGTTCATTGGAAACTTGTGCAGCTGGGTGCGTTTCCTGCTGTTCGCCTGAACACATACCCTCATTCGGAGACGGTGAGCAGCTCTGCCTATTAAAATGTAAATTCCCTCTCGGTGCAACGGCAGCAGAAGCAGTGACGGCGGCGGGCGGGCCCAGACGGGGATGCAGCGGGGAAGGACGGGGAGGCTGGTGGGGGTGAGAGGTGTATGTGCTATAGGCAGGATCTGTCTTTCAGCATGCAGATAGGCAGCGTGTGGCAGTGTGATATGCTCCGCTGTCAGGCCCTTCAGCGGATTTCAGGGCCCGAGATAGAAACAAAAGGTGAGGGGGCCACTCCTGTGATGCGAGCTCACTGTAATAGACTTTATTTTTATTTTACTCACTGCACTTTGCTTATATGCATCAGTGTCTTTATTTGTATTTTTAAAGCAATCATACAACCCCTTTTAACATAAAGTATACTTGGTTTTAAGTGAATTTTATTCAATAATAATAACAATATGTTTATGGCACTTTCAAATCCAGCATGGATGTAAGAAAACAATGTAAATGAATACAAAGAGAAGGAACATTAAAACAAGGACTGATTGCCAACATAATAAGATGGGACTTACATCCAATTGTTAACATGATAGAAAAATAAGATTAAAATGGAACATGTTTTTCTGTGACTATCTGACGTTGAAGACCAGGAAGCAAACGTGCATTAAGCTCCGCACATCAAGACGAGACCACGCAGTGTACCAATATAGATTGAGTAACAGAAGTTTTACTTCCTCTTACCACCAGGTGATGCTATGACTATGACTGAGTCTTAGTATATAGAAGTGTTCAGTTCGAAGCTGCAGTTCATACATACATGTGCAGTTTGGGGCAGAATGGAAACTGTATGCTTAAGGTGGTGATGCTTCTGCATAGGTTTTGTTCAAGAATGTCACGTGGATCAGATTAATCACCAGGTTGCTGTTTGTTCTGCTCAGACCTCGGTTAGTTTACTACAATTACAGAACAATTTTTAAAAAATATCAAAGACTATTTTTATATCTGGACAGGAAAAAAAATCAAACTCAGAAACAATGGGTCACAGGTTTTTTTTTTTTTTTTTTTTTCTGAACTTCTCTGGGAGAACAATTTTACCTTTAGCCTCTGAAAAACAGAATTCAAAGACCAGTACGATCAGCTAAAGCAAGCAAAATGTTTGTTTAGATTTAGTTTAGATAGTTTAGATAATACTGAACTTAAAGCAATGCCTAGACATATTAAATTGTATCAATATCCGTCCTCGTTCTATTTTAATTTTGACATTTTTCCTCTAGTATATGTAATCCCTTTTTCCCTGTTGATGTGTTGATGTGTTTGTCATCTTGTGGATATATTGAACATTTTCAAACCTTTGCAGCTTGCTTTCCTAACTCTTCCCTTCTTAAGGTCAGTACTCTGATGCAAACGCACATTGATAAATTCTCAAACTGAATATTCTAAGACTCGTTTTAGCTTGGATAGATGAGAAACAAATACACGAATAGATGGCTGATAAGGGCATTATTTTCACTGCCCATATAGCGTCATGTGTGAGCTTTCTGTATGTGCCACTAGATGGCGCTGCAATCATACTGCAGGCAGCTCACACCCTGATCCTGTGCACTGCCTACCTTTACTACCTCCATCTCATTGAACCTCACACAGCTGGCTGCTGCTACTGTATTCTAAAAACGGACTTTCTGTATTTGTTTTTGGTACACATCCCACATGTAAGATTTAGTTACTAAAGATGAAGCGCCACAACAATAAGCTTTACATTTGTCTGCTAATTAGCGTAAAGCTTATTTATTTATTAATTTCAGGCATTCCGCCCCTGAAATCTTTCTGACTTTCTGAGTCACTTGTGCACTTCACAGTGGGAAACTATCAGCGTCAGACGGGAGGAGGCGGTACAAGAAGGACGGTCATGAAACAAGAGTCTAACTCTATAGACTATTTATGCCTTTACGTCCAAGTACTGATTATCAATGCATCAATCATACATCAATCTATCATGGACAGTGTTAACCAACGAGTGGAGGAGAACATACTTTCAAACAGATGAAATAGTTTTTCTACATGCATGCAGATTCCAACAGAACAATGGTCACGTGCTGGATTTAGAAAAATCTACTGGGGGGGCTGACAGGAAGAATCCCATTAAAATTGGGAGTGAAAAAGTGTTCACGTTCGCACAAGCAACTCACCCCAAAAAAATAATGCATGTGTGAAAGCACCAACAGATGTAAAAACTGGTCACATAAACACATAGTATAAAAGTATAAAAAAACAGGATGAATGATGTTGCGCTGTGTACACAATTGAACAGCAATTAATCTGCTCTTTTTTAACATGTCCTGAGGTTAACATTTTTATGAATTGACACAGTTCAAACATTCATATTGATTGATTGATTTAATCAAATCATTTAAAATTAAAAACTTAATCTAAAAAAAAAAAAAAAAAGGTCAAGATGGTCTTTACCATTATTTTAAAGTGATCAACTGAGCCCCCTGTTGATTTCACTCTGGAGGTTTTTTGTATTGTTTTCCTGCTCATTATTAAATAATGATAAATGTCTGTGTGTGTCTTTGTGTTTGCGCCTTGCAGTGCTCTTTATGAACAGCCGTTTACTTTTCGTCTTTAATCATGTACATTATTCAATCACAAGTTTGCTTTCAGTCTGGGTAAGATCAGTGGAGGAAATTACTTTCTCTTTTAAAACTGCTGCTTGAATCTGCAGCACATGCACACTGAGCTCGTTTCTCCATGAGGATTATTTCTCCAAATTAAAGTAAAACAAGTAAAAAATAAATAAATATATATATATTTAGAAAAGAATTAGGGAACACATTGAATTGAATGGAAATAAAATGTATTACTGTAATAGGTGGCGTGTTGTGACATAGATGATGTTAAGACAAAACATACAGTTGTATGTTCCTAGAAGAGTGTGGAGTAAAAGGCATGAAAACATACCAAGCGTTGTAATGTTGTTTTTGTTGATAAGGGAAACACTACAATTACATAATTAGTTCCAATACTGAAAAAGTGCAAACTAACAAATTTGAATTGTTGCAAATCCAACAGTTTGCCCAGTTTGGTCTATTTTTTTTGTTTTTGTTTATGGGCCTTCTGCCTTTATTTTGAAAGGACATACAGTAGGAAATCCAACGAGAGAGAGTTGGAAATGACAACGTTGACAGGAGCGGGAGATGGACTTGAACCCAGGCCACCCGCTTGGATAACCATACCATTAGGCCATCATCGTCCCATTTTCCCCAAATGTGTGGAACGCATCGAGGAGAGTCTCTTTCAAATATGTTTCAGCTTGACTGAAATTACTTTTATTCTTACCTTATTTAAAAACTTCCAGCTTTTAAGTCGATGCTTTAAAAAAAAAAATCTTAACACTTATGCTTGACTCGTGCTTTGCTTACAGCCAACATCAGTAAAGCCGAACATAACCCTCAAAGACAGAACAATGTGATGTACAAATGTACTCTGGGAGTGTAAAGACTCTTCTGATATTTCTGCATTGACCACATGGATCTCTTTTTAGCTAAGCGGACAATTGTAAACATTTGATGGTTTTGTTTTTCAGGTAAATTTGGTCCATAAACCTCCATAAATAGTTAGCTGACAGGACTGGATCTGCTTTGTTGTGGGGCTCTTTTTTGTCTTACTGTACAACTATCACAGTGTGCCTGTAACTGCACCTTGAAGAACTCATCTGTACTAATGTGTCCAACAATTCAGTCCACAAAATTGTCCTCTTCCTCCTCACGCTGAAATGGTTTATTATCTCCGAAGAGATGTAAGAGTTGAAAATTGTCCACCTGTCCATTTCAGTGAAAATGAATTCCAGGTCGTACCGATTGTCAGGCCTGGTGTAATTTAAAAGACTGCTCCAAATATCTTTAAGTAATGAGAAGTCATTGTGGTGGCTGTTGTTAGAGCATATCGCACAAAGGCTTCCATTCTGTCTGAAATGTTACATTCAGCCAACGGCGAGGGGAGAAAAAGGGAAAGCCAACGTCTGAATGACTTGACGGCCTCTTTGAACCTAAAGTCAAATATCATTGTGTGAGGTCCTCTCCTGAGCGCTTGTCACCAAATACTGCTGTTAGCGCTGATTGAAAATCCATGAGGACCTTGGTGAAAGCAGCACAGTGCCCTTGAAAAATGAAACAAAAAAAATGTCTCTGTCCTTCTTATCAAAATGTTGTGTCTGAGGTCTGCAGCACACCTCCACTCCTGGCTCGATTATTTCAGCCGGAAAAAAAGAGCGAAAGAGTTCAGAGACTATTTCAGTTCATTTGAAATGACTGTGACCACGGCAGTTACAGCAGACGGTCGAGGCCAACCCAGCTATTTTTTATTTGTTTGTTTCGAATCAGCTTTGGCCAATTCTCTTACTGATTTGCCATACTGTTGTTGTTGTTTGTTTAAAGGCACAAAGCCCTGAAATACAAACGGTCTGTTAAATTGGTTCGTAGTGACGATGGTACTCTATTTTCTCCACTTTCAGTGTTTTTTTCAACATGTATGTTGCTTTTGAAACGCTTAAGAGCAAAAGTGAGAACACACTTATGCCAAAACTATTGATACAAAGATCCAGAGAACCAAATACTGATATCCTACTCAACCTCTGGTACACGCTATGCTTGCAACAAATTAATTAATTAATTAATTAATTGAAAGAAAGAACTATTAAGCCCCACCATAAGGCAGCCTCATGAAGCTAACAACAAACCACACATGATCAATTGAAATAAACTAAACACCAAACCAAAGCCAAACCGCTGGAATCATATTACTATTAAAATAACATCGTTAAAACAACGTTTTTTTGTGTGTGGTTTTGTTTCAAATTTTTAAACTAATATAATGAAACAAAAACACACACACAATCCCTGGCTGAGAGGCACAGCAGTCAGTACTCTAAATGCCTCCTCTCTGCTGAAGCTCCGGTCTTTTCGGCTCTGAGACCAGGTGCGCCTCGTTGGGCAATTAGTGACTTCACCTGGGCTGGACGCAACAACGGGAGAAGGGACAAATAGTAAAGGGAAACATACAGCTGTAACAGTAACTCATAGTTAGAGTGTATAATTAATGAATATATTTTAGAGTCAAATACCAAGTTTTGAGGACATGCTCAAAGCATGTGAGCTGAGCAATGGGACAGTTCCCTTTTAGGGCTTTCACACTTGCAGAAAACTCCAGGTGGAACTTTGTGAACGCAAACTCGGACTTCACTTCAAGAGTTTCTCCTGCCAGAACCCCTGGTGTTTTTTCCGCTGCAAGTCCAAGTGAGCTGATGTGAGAACTCAGCAGGATATTAGCCTGTGAACTGACCTCGAGCCAAGAGGAGAGGGAGTGACGTTTGTATACTGTAACTGCTGCACGGTGCGTATGAATGTCTGCACATGAACACTACGATCTCTGCACACTTTGTTAAATTCCTGCATTACGTTTTCTGTTTGCCAGTATGTTGTTCTTTACTCTTGTCTTTGTTTACTGTATGTGATTCCATTGAAATACATGTAGCATTGCTATAAAGGCAAATATTCTTGTAATACCATAATTTGTCTGCTACTTCTGTGTCCTTTTTTTTTTTTACGTCACATCTTACCCTCTCTCCTTTCTTACAGGGATGTTCTCCCTCTATAAATCAGGTAAATATATGGAGCACTCATCCTAAAATTATCTAGATATTTTCAGGAGTGCATAACGTGAAAACGGCTCTAGAAAGCTCAAAGAAAGGCCAAACATTCTCAACAACTTAGTGCTTTCCTTTTAAGATGAAACATTTTTTTTGCAATGGAAATAAATTAAAACATGTCTTTTAACTTGTTTAACTTGAAAGTCTTTTTGGGTACTCCTCAATTAAAACCACATGTGATTTTAAACTAAAGAGCTGACTTCATACCAGTTGGTTAAATAGAAATCAAGATTTAGACTGATCTGATTATAGGATGTACTCAGCTGTTATGTTCAATCCAGACTGATAAAGGTGACCATGATCCGCTCATGTAGAAGTTCCTTCCTCCTGTTTCATCAATTTTATTTGCAGAGAAAGAAAAAAAATTTTTTCCCCACCATCTCCTGCTTAGTCACAATGAACGTGATGACATATAGCCTTACTCGCTCTGTTGTCTTCTAAGATGCTTTTGTTTTTATTCAGTTAAAAGATACTGAGTCACTCACCATCTCTCTGACCTCGCAGTGTCGTTGTTTATAAAAAGCTGACTCTTCCTTTGTTCTGGGCTCACTTGCATCGATCATTCATTCCACTCTGCAGACGCTTTTTTTTTTTTTTTGCTTTATTCAACAGAAACTTGTCGTTGTCGGCAGGATCTCTAGTGGAAAACAGACAGCTGTAAACATGGATCTGAACCGTCTCATCAAAACAGTAAAGCAAGGGCTTTCTGAAGACCAGGAGCCACTCATCGCTTTGATCTAAAGAACCACGTGGCTAAAGAACAACTCTGTCTCTCAGGTAAGAGGAATTAAGTAAAGAGAGGGAAAGATCCTCACTGACGGCTGCTTGGTTACAGCTGGGGCAGGCTTTGGAAAATGCTATAGGCTCTTTTAAACAGTATGTTTGAAAGCCTGATCTGTTTGCATTATCAGGATCTTCTATTTTGAATGAAGAACTTTGTGGGCTTAAAAAGTTTGACTCTTTCACGTTTTGGCTGCCTGGTTTTCTGATGGTGAGGCACCGTCAGCCGGCACAGGTGAACCTGTAGCATTGCACCATGGTGTTATATGCTGCACTTATTCTGATTCACATTAGGAAACGAGAAGAAGCTCTCCTCCTTCTTTATTGCTATACTGATGCTACACACACACACACACACACACACACACCCTAAACTCATCACACTGTGACACCCCTCCATCTGCGTTCCATCTCTTCCCCCTCTGGTTTCTTCACGTTGAGGCGAGCCACCACATGCGTTGCGTTCTTAAACACCTTGTGATTTATGAAGCTTTAATTCAGTCGAGGCCCATCCATTGTTTTGAGGCTTGCAGTGCGCGAGCTGTCCCGCTGACACTAATTTCCCGCCAGTTGGGGAGGATTGTGTATCATGAGCTAATGGCCTCCTCTTTTATGCCGTATTTAGCGCAGGAAGGGACTGTTTGAGGGGTCGCAAAGAGACCCCGCTATCTTACTTGTTTGATATTTGGCAGGTAAAAACAGGAGGAAGGCCGTGGTTGCTCGTTGTGGGAAACATCGTAATAGGTGACAGATTACAGCCAAACCTCATGTTAAACGTGTGAAATAATGCTACAAAATCTGTTGTGGTAGCTCTGAAAACTGGAAACACACGAGTGAATTTCATAGATTTATCTTGATTCATGAATATTAAGGCTTAAAACTGTGCATCATTAGGGGCGTGGCCTCCTTGAGTGACAGGTGGGAGCCTCTAGTTATCTGCTATGGGTGTCCCTGATCTTAACCTTTGGGTCATGTTTGTGATGTTTAAGCCTTTTTGAAATGTGCCTTTAAATATCAGACAAAAACAATCTGCCTTGCTGTGTGGTTTATTGTTCTTGCACACAATTCAATATGTCTGATCTTTAAGCACTTATTGGCAGTAATCAGTTTCTCTGTGCTCACCATACCTTTCTTTTTAGCTTGTTCAGTGTTTGTTCCACATAGAGCGGGCCACGTTGTTATGTTAAACCCTAACTCGCTGATGTTCAAAAGGTCAAACTTGATAACAGCGGCTCACCAGTCAAAAGATGACAATGCAATGGCGACTTTGAATATTTTCCATTCAGTTGTTACATCCTGTTTGGAGATTCCAGAGGTGGGTCTCCCCCTTAATTCCTGTCTTCTCTTGATAGGAGATGACAGCTGAGACAGATATATTTACTTATATAGCAGTGGTTTTTTTTTTAAATGTATTTGGATCAGTCATCATTCCGTGAAATGCTGTACAATGACTTTTACATTGTGCTATTTAGGAATAGTTAGATGGCTGTTTTTTGCCCATATTTTGTTACTCTGCTTGCAGTTTCTAGGAAGGGTTGGTAACTTCCTTAAAGCACTTGCCAATGAAATGCATCCTGGGATATGTAGGCACTAACAGCAGGGCTCAACTTTCTGGACTAGATTTCATGATCAGTTTAGTGAGCTCTGATGAATTTATTCATGTCATTGGCACCAATCAATACATCTGGTTATCCACATGTATTTAAAACAGATTTCATACTGATAAAAAAAAAAACTTTGATCACCATGTACAGGCAGGATGCTTTATTTGGGAAACATTTGGTCTTGTTAAATGTGCTTTTTATGTTTATTGTAACCTACCGTTATAATAGAGACCTCAAAACAGCAACATTACCTGTGTTTCTATCCTTCCCTTCTGCTTATTTGCACAGAACAGCTATTTTTAACTCTCATTTCTCTCTAAGTGTCAACTGTGCAGCAGGTACAAATTGTATTTGAACGTGACCTTTTATCTAGTGCACAGGTAACACGGTGTGGTGGAGTTGAGTGAAATTATGCCTTCCTTGATGGTTACTGAGTCTGTCCACTTCCATATCTTTCACCTCAGGGGAGCTGAGCTCTGGATGTCCGTGGCGTCGTATTACATCATAAAAAGCACTCATTATTAACAGCTTTAGAACAACATTCAAGGGCAAACGACTTTGAAATGGGAAACTTGATGTTTTTTTTTCTTCTCTGCTCACACCACATATTTGATTTAGCTACCTCTCAATAGTAATTCACTTTGATATGGTTCTCCACATAAACAAAGCTATGTGGCTGGGAGCAAGCCGCTGGCCGATGGAGTGTGTCGGCCATAAGAATCCATATCGCCACGGCTGCAGAGCACTGTCTCCACAGAAATGGAAACGGTGTCATCAGCATTAAGGGAAGGGGAATGCCCATGCTGATTGCCCTCAGTGTGTGTGTGTGTGTGCGCGCGTGCGTGTGTGTGTATGTGTGTAAAAGAGAGCGATGGGGGAGGGAATGATTGTCTGTGTTTATTGAACTGTGCGTTTGTGTGAATGTGTGTGTGCATCATGCTGACTGGTCTCATGATAGCTCGGCTGTGTGGTGTAGACTGGTGCTCAAAGTGCACTCCACCAGAAGGGCAACCGTGTGTTGGTAGTATATTACCATCAGACTGCTACAACGGTCAGAGTCGGGGTATGTGTGTGGATGCGTTATTTTAATTTTTAGAGACACCGATCGAACAATCAGATCTGGGTCATCTTTAATGTAAATGCAATTACAGCAAGATATCAGTTTTATAACATCTGGAGTAACTATACTCACATTTAGACAAAAAGAACAGAAAAGCGCACAGACAAGTTTTAACCATCAGTAATCTCCAGGGATTAAAAAAAAAAAGTTTCCAAAATGTGCAGTTCTTTGAGTGTCCACTCGAGGATCTCTCTAAAAGTGAGCCAAACCCCATAGAGTCCCATTGTAAAATACAGTGTACACTATGCTTACAGCCTGATGGAAAAAAACTCTCTGTAGCTCATTTTCTCCATGAGAACTGTATGGATGTGAATATTTAGCACACCAATTTGTTGAAGTCATATTAGACTCTAAGGCAGGGTTTCTTAACCTTTTTGACCTTGGGGCCCAACATTTTCAGGGCATTTGCGGTCATTGTTATTTAATAGCTATTTGTGTCACTATGTTGTAATAATGAATACTGTTCTTCATTTGTATGTTTTTTAATCAATATACCAACCTATACATAGGCTAATTATGCATAAAACCTTGCTCAAGTTAAGATCATTTAATTAATTTTGCTCATATAAAACCATGTTTTACTGCATGTTTGTCAAATAAGTAACCCAATATAAACTTAGCAACAAAAGCAATAAAATTAGTGAAGTTAGGTAGATTTGGTGAAATTAAAGAGCATTCTGTTTTGTGTAGCGCTGCCCCCGTTGCCGTCATTATATGTTCGTTTTAAGAACCTCTCCATTACGTTTCCATTCAGATTCAGGCCCCGTTTACACGGAGACGCTGTGACAGTAAGACGAAACATTTGGACATGCGCAGTAGTCGACAACAAACAACAATGGCGGCGGTTATGTGCTTCAGCAGCTATTGGCGTTGTATAGTCTCTTAAAACAGAACCTTGATATCATACATCATGTATGTCGCCGCCAAAAGAGCAACGAATACTTGCGGCAAATAGTTCAACCTTTACCCTTTCGACCATACGCAGCATTTAGTTAAGACCTGGGAGAACTAGCCGCTGAGGAGGATGTTGTGGAGGAAGTGGTTATACTGCTGAGTGTCGCGCTGTAAAGTTCCACTGCCCACTACTGGCCGGGCGTGACAACTACATCGTTTTCACTCAGGCAAGACCTGCCGTGTAGACGGTCTGGACTTCGAATCCGGAGTGCGGTCGTTTCGATGCGTTTCTGTCATGGCGTCTCCGTGTAAACGGGGCCTCAGGGTAGTCACCTAGCAGAGTTGAAACTTCTCCATCGACGTTAAGCTAAATATTCTTCTCCTTCTCGTGATGTAGGCCTACTTCTAAATGATGATACTGCCTCTGGTGGTCGGAGAGTATATTGCCGGCCAACGATCACGGCCCTTACGGCCCACAGATGCAAACATATTATCCCCTCGCGGCCCTGCTGGTGGCGCTCGCGGCCCTTCGAAGGGCCGCGGCCCCATGGTTAAGAAACCCTGCTCTAAGGTATGTGTAAATAGGGGCGTGGTCTATTTGAGTGACAGGTGGAGGCTTCTCGCTGTTGTTCCGGTTTCACCTCAGCTAATTAAACTTAACATCTGGGCTCGATTTGTGCTGCTGTTTGAGATATTTCAAGTCTGAAATTTTTACACTCCTCACATTACTCTATATCTTAGTGCTTATTAGCAGCTATCTGTGTCTGTGCTCACTATACCTAGCTTGTTAGCTCATTCAGTGTTTGTCATTCATTGATTTATTGCTGACAGTTCATTGAACAAGGATTGTTGCTGAATTCTCCTGCAGGGAAGATGACTGCCTCAGTGACGAGAAGACTGTTCGATCAGCCGCCCCTTGTGATGTAGAACGGTTACTGCGGGGGTGGGCACTTGCTTCCACAAGCTCTTTTAGCTTTTTTTGTCATAACAACTCCGAGCAGCTCCCACAGGATCCCCTTCTGTTGAAAAAAAAAAACAGTTAATCAGCTTTACCAGCCAACAAACTGAGCAGCCATCAGGCTCTATATCTTTGGAAACCAATTCCATCGCTCCTCCCTAACTCCGTCTTCCCAAAATATGGTCAATTCTGGCTTCATATGTTGTACTGAAATTTCAGCTTTAAAGAGGCAGATGATGGAAAAATGGCAAATCTAAGAGGAATCCCCTTTAGGCCCTTTTATTAAAATGCTTTTTAGCTCACGATGTGAAGCTTCTGGTGAGATGATTTGATGTTACTCCAGAAAATTACATCACAAAGCGAAAGGAAAAAAAAATGTCTGCAGGAGGATTCATTTCTATTGCAGTTTAGTTTAAACCACTTTACTAACCTACTGTCTTTTATGTCTTCAGCTGATCCTGAACCAGTCCAAAGTGGAGTTCTTATTCTGAAAAGCCCTCAGTCTGAGCTCACGTCCAGGAAAGGTCCGGCTCTGCTGCCGTCTGACTTCTGCGCTCTTGTCTTTGTGTTGTTGATAGACTCGGTTAAAGAAGTGCAGCTGCTAAAGAAAAACCTCCTTACAACTGCACTCCATCCTATCTTCCCCGCCCAAATCCTGCCTCACACTGTATTTGAAGGTGATATACACTAGCATAGCACAGTTCACAGCCAACAAGGCGATAAAACTCTCTACATTCGGGAAACTCAGTGGAAACTCTGGTTTTGGGGAGTGCCGAAAAAGCCTTAATTCCCTTATCACATTTTACATGTATGCTATTATGTCTTATAACACCATTTTAAGTTGCATTAGCAAAGCGGGCACCCCCCTTCAGCCCCACAAAAAGGCGAAGCTTCAATGGAAAGGCCCATCCCACCGTTTATAAAAGCGTCCCCACTTTTTAAAGCGTGCCACCTCTGAGGAAGCTGTAAGCACTGATCCCGGCTGTGTGTATTTGCGAGGCCTCCAGAATTAATCCCCAGCAATTTTTCTGCACCACTTGTGCCTGTGATAAAGGAAACCAGAGCATTCAAATGGGCTGGGTCCCTGGTGGCATTAAGTTCTTACCATATTGGGCTGCAGTCAGGCCTGCAGTGTGAAGAGGGGACTCGGGCAAACCACTGAGCCCTGCCCGGCTTAAAACTACACACCTCCCCATATCTGCCTCCCTCTCTCTTTTTTGTAGACAATCTTTCTATCGCAGCGATCTGAAACCAAACACGGCAAGTGAGGAAGTCAATGTTTCCTCTCGTGCGATCGATGGAGCTAAAAAAAAATAGTGCTCAGTTATTGTCTGCTTCACGAGCGTTTACCTTCATACCTGCAGTGATCTAATTAAAGGAGAGTTAATTCAAGTGGTCATAATCTTCTGAGGCCGTTTAAGGCTTTTTGTAACTTACTTGGCCTTTTTCAATTTCACAGCTTGCCTCACCAATTTGAAGCTACTTATTGCATTTAGCATGGCTGTATTTGTAACCCCTTCAGCGCCACGGTTATCGCTTGATAAGACCATTTAGTTGGACAACTGTCCTCATCTCAGTATACAAGCAACAGACAAGAATTGATTTATTGACAGAAGTTTGTCCCACTGTAAGTGGTGACATTCCCCCTTTTAGCTATAGTTTTTATTGCAACTTCTTCTGGCTGAC
Source organism: Symphodus melops (assembly GCF_947650265.1). NCBI lineage: Eukaryota > Metazoa > Chordata > Actinopteri > Labriformes > Labridae > Symphodus > Symphodus melops. The sequence goes on along the minus strand of NC_136700.1, from coordinate 23,608,865 downwards.
CTATTAGCGCACAAACCAAACGTGTGTGTGTGTGTGTGTGTGTGTGTGTGTGTGTGTGTGTGTGTGTGTGTGTGTGTGTGTGTGTGTGTGTGTGTGTGTGTGTGTGTGTGTGTGTGTGTGTGTGTGTGTGTGTGTGTGTGTGTGTGTGTGTGTGTGTGTGTGTGTGTGTGTGTGTGTGTGTGTGTGTGTGTGTGTGTGTGTGTGTGTGTGTGTGTGTGTGTGTGTGTGTGTGTGTGTGTGTGTGTGTGTGTTAATAATAAAGCAAAGGAGAAGCCCACTGAGAGTGAGAAAACCTAACCCAATGAAACAGATGCTATTTGACAAAGACTTTATTACTAAGTCTCACAATACACATTTGACAGAATAACACTGGAGATACAGAGCTATCTTTACCGGTTTCTACTGTCCGTTGTCTTGAATAACCTTTATTTTGAATAGTTGTAAGTGAAATGTTAGAATATTCAGGAAGAAGGATGCACACCAGCTGAATATTTCCACATTATGGAACGGTGAAGAAAAGCTTGAATTGAGATCTGGAACCGAATGAAACAGTCAGACTGTCTGCAATCATAAAGACGATTTTTAACCGTGTTGAAGTCACTTAACAGGTGTATTTATATGGCTAAGGGGATTATATGGGGTCTGTATGTGGAGGTGGGATTTAGACAGTCAGGGTAAAGATGTGTGTGTGTGTGTGTAACGTTTCCTGTTGTAGATCTAAAAAGTAATCACGGCAGCCCTCGCATATGCCTCGGCTCTATAAGCCCCTGTTTTCCAAGATAGTTGATCGAAGGCCGGAGAGCGGGCGAGAGATTGAGTCTTGGCCTGGCTCTGATAGATAGAGTTCTTTATTCAGACGGGGAGAAAGGGTAGGGCGTGAGTGAGGCATGGGGGAGGGGGAGGAGGTCTCTGAAAATCAGCAGCGTCTGGAGAAGAGAGAAGAGGAGGCGTCGAGGCTGAGGTGAAGGGTTTTTGGAGAGCGGGCACAATAGCCTATCACAGACAACCTGCCGCTGCAACAATCAGAGCGGCGGAGAATGGAGAGATGCGATGGCGCTCAGCGAGACAGAAACGTATAAAACTCTCCAGCCAGCCCTATTATACCCACTGTAATAAAGCCCAATAGTCTGATAGCAGCTCTCCTCTCACTCTGCAGCTATAAAAGTCACCACTGAATGCTGCAACCGCTGCAGGAAATTTATGTCACACTGTTTATTTGTCCTTCCACACACTTGGTAAAGAATTGGCTCCCTTTTAATGCTGTTTGAAGAAATCTCAGACAACCAGAATGAACTCAGTTTGTTTGCAAAATAGGAATTTCTCGTGTGCAGACTGAATAGAAAACATTAATTTAAGTTTGAAACACTATCCCGGACGCTAACTCAAATAGCACGTGTATGTTGCAGATTATGAAAATGATAAAGTAGTGGCCTCTTGCTTTAGATAACAATTAAAGAATCTGTTTAAATAGTCTTCTCACAGTGTGTGCCTTTTCAAAACGCATTGTTCTATGACCTGTGGAAACTGTTTATTTATTTGTTTTGAATGGGGTAGTGTAATATTAAAATTGGATAGAGAAGTTTACTATGCTGGCAACAAAGCTACTTTGCCTCTTAAATTCCTGTCTTCTCTCCTTTGTTTCATCTTAATTTAGTTTTGGAAAACTCTGCTTCACTTTTACTGATGTTAATAAATGATTTTATTTTTGCCTCCTCAAAGCAACAATATGTACATTGTCTACCATAAAGTAGTGCTACAACTACTACTTTATATTGGCCGAGTCCCGTGCATATAAAAGTACATTTTGAAGTTTGGCAGCAAGCGAGAAGCGCTCACAGCATTAGCTGTCAGTTAGCTTGAGGCTAACAGACGGAAGAGGCGAAAGGATGGATCTTGGGAGAGGAAGAAGCAGAGGGTTCATCTATACAGATACTCACAACATACTGCAACTAACTTCAGGCTGTAACATTATTAGTGTCATTGTGGTCTCATGTTTAGCAGCTTTACCAGGTGCAGACACTCATCTGACCCAAGATATCTCTCAGGTTTAAATGAAATAAATATTGAATCCCTCGCACACCAAACTACGGACGCTAGCAGAGTCGTGTAAGTAATGGAGTAATATGACTGTACCCCGTCACCTGATCTTTGGCTTTTCACAACAACCCCCGTGGGCCTATCAACAAATGCCTGTTGTCGGTGATGGGGAGGCATAACAGCAATCTGTTCTTTTTTACGACAAGCCTGGTAAAAATCCTATTACACCTGATATATGCCTCATTCACCTGAAAGGTCCAGATAAAAACACAACCTGAATTGCTTGTAATGCGTAACATTTGGTGCCAATGCACATTTACTTGTGACTCTATCAAAAGGACATTAAATCTCATACTGTGGCTGTTACATCTCATTTCAGATAAATGAGGCTTACATTTCATGTAATGAGAAAGTTTTGTCAAGGAATTAGACTAAACCACTTCTTAGATTGGAGTCTTTGCAGTGCGTGTGAAAACAGTGAAATCACAACACCTTACAAGGTTTTATGATTAGTTAATGGACCAACCTGTAAGATATCTAATGAATGTGTTAAAGTGCTGGCTTCTCTTGACAACAATGCAGCATCCAGTATGTCCTCCTCCTAACTTTAGATTCTGCTCCTGAATGCTCCGGATTTGTTTGGACCAGAGAAGGTAGGCGGGGCTTTGAAGGCCATTTTGGACGCCCCTGGGTTTGCCAGATATGAGAGCAGTTATCAGGTCAACAGGTGTTGCAGCGATGGAAGCGGGCAGGGGAACTGCTTCAGATTGAAGTGATTGTACCCGAGCTAAAAAGCCTCTGCATGTTTCTAATAAGCTCCAGCAGCAGAAAGCTGCTCAAACTAGGATCAATGTTGGAGATGCTTTTGAAACATGGAGAGAGGTTAGAACGCAGAAAGCTTTACAGACACATGCAGAGCTAGCTAAACACAATTTTTGATACACTAAGTGTCAGAGTGACATTTTGTTCCTTTTAATGGTTCATTCGAAGAACTGTCTGATTCATAACCAGTTAAAGACTCTTAACAATGCATTGAAGTAAAGAGGATGTTATCTGACCCTTGCAGCCATGAACCCACCATAGATAGTTTTTATAAATCTCCCACAAAAAAAGACACACACACACACACACACGCGCGCACACACGCACACACACGCACACCTACCTTGAGAAGTGACTGCTAAAAAGGGCACATGGTTAAACCTCGTAAGAGTGCCCACATTGTTTGGACGCTGATGGAGCTCTTCAAATTTAAAGGGAATTCTGCGACCCATCCTAATAAACACACCCGTTAAACTTCATATCAATCAGCATCTCTTTGACCCGCAGAATATTCTCCCTAACACAGCTGAAGCTTTGTAGTTGGAGGATCTATTTGGAGGAAAAGACGAGCATGAAAGCATTTTTTTTGCTCTGAGGTAACGCTGATTGGCCACTTATGGGGGAAAATGAGACGTCCCTTTCAAACATAATGGTGATGGTGCATCAGTGGAAAATGTCAGCCCGCACTGCACTGATGAAGTCAAACAGAAGAGAAACACTTTATGCAGGCAGGATGGCGGAGAAGATGGCTGGGTTATCAAAGGTCTAATCAGAGAGGCTGTCGCATCTGGATACTAAGAAGTCAAGTAATATAAACACGTGCACAGCAACAAGCGCAGGAAAACATGAACATACTGAAGAAGAAACAGAGCAACATTTCCATTCGAAGCACTCACAATAACAGTCTTGACTATGTCACTCATGCTTACATTTCTTATTCTGGATCTAAGGTGCAATTAATATCACAATTTCAGCACAATAAAGTGAGCGATGGGGAGCTGGATGATCTGTAAAGCAGTTAGAAAGTTTGAAAGGCTGATCATGTCCACCTATTGTAATTGTATCATTGCCATGTATTAAAATGAGTGTTTTTTGGTTTTTTTTTCAATAGACGTATTACATAGTGTTTTTGATTTCAGAGTCAGATGAATAAGAAGGAGAGTCGGAGAATGAAGATTTAGAAAAAAAAGATTCAGAAAGAGAAGCAGAAGAAATTAATCATTATAAGCAACAATCCTCCAGATGTTTGTTGTATTTAAATGATATTTTTGAGAATTATAACTATTATAAATACCTTTTTTCAACCGTGTTTATCAAAGGTCCACGTCACTTCTTCCTTGAGTAAGTCACGAGTCACTAATTTTGACATTGTTCCTTTATTGCTTTGTTTTTTGTCAATTATGTAAATATATATTTACAAAGTCTGTCATTTTAATATAGTGATATAACACCATGGAATTAAGCTTGAACCCCCAAAGGATATTTTTGCTCAACAAAATTGATACATTTCTGAAATGAACTAATCAATTAAAAACAATATTTCTACTGTTTTAAAGAACCTGAGGAAAAAGAGTCACGTCACTAAACATGTAAAATGTCAAACATGTTCTGCATAGATCAGGAAATCTCTGATCATTTCTGCACACAAACACAGAGGACGGACTCCGCATCTGTTGTAGAATAATCTACATGAGAAAAGACCACTGCAGCCCTCCCCTCCCCTCCCCCCCTCCTCCCTGCTCCTCCCCCCTCCCTGTTGGCTGACAGAGGACTCCACCTGAATGACATTTACAAATTACCCGGCCCAGAGTGCTCGGTCCCCTGACCCGTGAGCCTCTGCTCAGCACCCGGAGAGACTCGCCAGCGTTTTGTCATATAATTACTGCAAATCCCCTGAAAGTAGACCCCCTGCACCACACACACACATGCACGCACACAGACAGATGCATGTAGGTGTATAAGACCAAAGTTGCAGAGCTGAATGTTAATGTGCGATGAGCTGCTATCAGAGTGACCATCCTCCTGACAGGCTGCAGGCTGGGGAGCGTGTCGGCAGCAAACAAAGCAGAGAAGGAAAAGAAGCCATCGCAGGAAACATGTAGTGACATGTAAGAGAAGAACACTGCCTTTGGAAAGATCATTGATTAGATCATAAAACCAGATACAAACTTCAGCTGCATCTCACAGACTTCAGGCAGATAGCCATTTTCCATTTCCCTCAGCTTGTAATGTTTAATTCCTGTAGTCAAAGTTTGCAATGGATACAAACATAGCAAATCTGAAAAAGGAGGGAAAATAGAAAAAAAGTGTGCGCGGAAATCTAAAATTGTGAATGAATTGGCAGAGTCTGGCACTAATGACAGTTTGCCTTTTATATCAGTTCTATGTGTAAATGGACGTAAGGAATGAGTGGCAAAAAAAAAAAAAAAAATGCTGGCAGGAAGAAAAGAGCAGGATTTACCTATCCTCTGCACAAAGATCAGACCAGTCAAGTACAATTCACTTTATATAACCTTCATCACCAAGCCCACTCTCTTATGGTGAATTCTACTGAACATCACCAGCTGTATTCACACAGCGACGCACCCCGACATTTTGTACAAAGTTTACTAACACGGCTGGCAATTCTAGATGATGTCGCGTTTAAGAATTTTGTAATGTTTCTTTAATATACTGTACTTATATGGGAATACAGTATAACATTTTTACAATATTTACATTTCATATATGAACATACATTCCTTAAAAACTTAGATAAATAGAAAATGTATGAATTAATGGAGAAGGTGTGGGATTATTCTTTTTCCCTCTCATTTTCAGACATGTACATTTCATTTGTTACATTTCGCTCTAATCTCTATTTTTTTTTTTTTATTTATTTTTTTTTTTATGACGTGTTCAAAGTGAAACTAAACTAAACTGTGTGTTCGTGCACATGCAACTCATCCGGCAAAAATCTGATACATTTTCAGGAGTTCTGCGCATGTGTGAAAACGGCTATGAACCAATTTATCCAGTGATGATTCTATGAGGCGATAAGTACACACAATGACACAAGCATAATGAAGGTTTTTCGTACAATAACAAAGATTTACATTTGTAATAAAGATGTCCAATTTAGAGAATATGCTTCTATAATATCCTTAATATTTCTGATATTTTGTTCTGATTAAACATGAGCCGCTCTTCAAGTAACACAGCTTCAGATAAAAACATGACCCTGTAACTAGTCACTTTTCTTGTAACATCACTGCTTCTGTCCAGTAATAACTTCCTGCAGCATCTGTTCTCTCTCTTTCAGTCCATCCCCTCCTCTCTCTCTCTCTCTCTCCCCTCCCTGTGTGTGCTCTGGAGCATATATGTATGTGTGATGTTTGCTTGTTGCCGGCTCTTTGTATCTGTCCCTTGATTGCACACGAGCAAGAAAATGTAAAGGATAATCTAATTGAACGACTTTAAAGCATGTGGGCCATTTCATGTAGTCCTTTGGAACGTCTCTCATTTCGCCGTTGTTACGCAGCCGAGCGTGTCTGTGCTGAAGGTCAGCTGTGTGCCGACAACATGCACAAAATGTAAAATCAAGCTCTCCCCCTTTCCTCCCTCCCACCCTCTCTCTCTCTCTCTCTCTGCTGCCTTCCTTTCCTCCGCGTCGTACCATCTCTCTTCTCTTCTGGAGCGCTGATCCCAGGTCTAACTCAAGCACAAACACATCCACTGACAGCTGGCTTTCATGTGTGTGTGTGTGTGTGTGTGTGTGCGTGCTTATGGTCATTTCAGGTATGATCAAAGTATGTTGGAGGCGGAGATGATTATTTAGGTTTAGCTAATAAATTGTGCACATGTTGATTTCATTTTGTTTATCTTTGCAGAATGTGGCCTTCCTTTAGCGGTCATTTTATATATTAAGGATTTGTTCTCATTCATTTACAAAGTTATTTGTAGGGCTGTCAAACGATTCAAGTGTTTATTCGTGCCTCTCAATAGTGAATCACAATTAATTACATTTTGAGTTGCATGTTGCAAATGCTTTGAGCCTTTAAAAATGTTTTAAAGGTTCAAAGCATTTGACCCTAACCCTAACATATGACTGGATATGACTCTGGACTCGTCAGCTGAGCTGCCTGAGTTTGTTGAAGTGAAATGAGACAGTGTGCTTCTTTGACATCACCGTGACTACTGAGGACGACCATCTACGGTGAGCCTGAAGGGACAAAATACCATGCATTTAATGAGATACAAAAAAAAAAGCACTTATTTCAGACCTTCAGTGATCACAAGATTTTCCAGCTGATGTCAGATACTGTAGCTGCTGGTTTTCTGAACTGCTGAATATTGAAAGGACATGCTCTGCTCAGGCAGGAAGTTTGGACCAATGACTGAGGGGCAGTATTTGGGCTCACATGACTCGGACACACACAATAGCCTACTGATTGAGTCACAACATGTCCTTCTCAGATTCGTCATGTTCCTGACCTCTTTGACAGGAAGTAAACAAACGCATCATCCTTGACCAGCAGTAATTAACGTTATTCATAATTATAGGTTCTGATTTCCTAGTTGTCTATGAAAGCAGCTGTTGTGCAGTTAAACACTGAATATTATAAAACTACTTCTGCCTGCATGTGCTGGAGGGGACTATTTTATCTTTTCCTGTCCCGTCTGCATTATTGTCCTTCCAAGGAACAGAGGTGTTTGCCCCCCCCCCCCAAAATATATAAAAATAATAATAAATAAATAAATAAATAAAAAAACTTAAAACAAGCAAAAATTTATGAAAGAGGGACGGCGTTAGGTCTCAGATTTTGCTGATTCAACACCCAGGGTGACTCAGGAAGTTTAGTCCCCAGTCTCTGACACTTTCGGTCACGAGGTGCAGGTTTACAAATGTTCTACTTCTTTACATGCGGCACAGTGCAACTTAATTCAGTACAGTGTACTGTATAGAAAGTTGAGACGCTGGAGCGTCGTGTTTACTTTCCTTCTTCAGGGTGCACATATCCTTCTGCTGTCTTTTTTGTGCTGACTTGTTATTAAGAAGGGAAGGTGTGAAGGGATCTGCAGTTGAGTCAGGCCACAGCTTGGGCTCTCTTTCTCATCCTGCTTCCCCCCCTCATCTCCTCCTGTCTCACCCAGTCTGTGTCTCCCTACCACACTCACCCGTCTGCCGACTATTTAAGTCTATTCAGCGTCGCTCTGAATGAGATCTCCCCGCAGAGAGAGTAAACAACGTCTGGCAGAGAGACAGAGAGGCATACCGAGCAGAGGATTCACCGGCCTTTATTTGCATCCCGTCTCTCTCAGAGGGGGAGCAGGGTACGCCGGCTGGAGGATGCGAGAATAGCCGACAGAGCTGCAGATTTTCAGGGGCACGGAGTCACTCATTTTCTCCGTCTTTGCATTTTAACTTGTTATCACTCTGCACGGGAACATGTCTCACTGAGTAGAGCATCGAGAAAAGTTGTCATCTCTCATGTCCTACTCAGTTTTCTTCGAGTTACTCTCTTTTCCTTTCAAGTGTGAAAACTTCAGATCATGAGTTTACAACGGCTGGGCTCGCTCTTCAACTCACAGAAACGACTCTCCGGCTCTTGTGAGCGTGTGTGAACTTTATCTGGAGCTCGTTTAATTTCACGATACTTTTTGAATGTGTTTTCTTTTTTCTTTGATCTATTTATGTTCTCACTCAAACACTCTCCTCGCTCTGAAAGATGAAATACTTGAAAGCAGCGCAGCCAATAACTCCATTATTTGTTTTACATCAAAAGTTTCATTAATTATTCCATTAGCTGAGAGGCAGGGGCTGCTGGGAAAACGAGACAGAAACACAGCGGCAGTAAGATGAAGGTTTGAAGGCAAGAATGAGCTGAATGAGCTTTACCCCAAAACTTCTTTTTCTTTTCTGAAGGAGGGACGAAGGTGAGCTGCAGGAAGAGAAAACTACAGTTTGACCAACATGTTTTACAAGGCCAATAACATTACAAATCCTCTTTGTTGAGACTCAAGAATACATGTTACAGAGTGGTTTTGTGTAGGCTTAAACACAGATTCATGTTCATTGAAAATGTTATTGAAAAAGTATTTTATGTATTTTTAACCTGTGTTTCTTATCGGTTCTATCCTTAAGACCCACCAACAACAATTTGCGCTAATTTCTTTATCAGCACACAACATTTGCACATTTTATAACCCATCGGTTTAGATTTTTTGAAGGAAAACATTTATACATAATCCGATGCACAGCTGAGGAGACTTGACAGGCGGGTGGGCTGTGGCTTAAGTCCCCATCAGCTGGACATACCTGATATTGACTTAAAGTTACTGCCTGTTTTCACAGGACCTGTGGGAGTAGTTTTCTGTCTCTGCCATTGTTTTGAACCATCCCATGTAAGAAGGGCATTTGGCATAATTGGGCGCACATGGATCCTGAGCCGCCACCACTTATGCAGAATCAACATTTCCATAATGAGCCATCTTTAGGCATCCAAATGCCTCGTTGGAACAGATAGATGATGTCACTGAGAGTACATCCCATGTCTTATAATGTGCGTAGTTCTCAGGCAATAATGCTAAATGTAAGCCTTGTGCTCGGAAAACATTTATCAGGTATTTTCTAAAATTAAAGGACAACATTTCAACCTGAGCAGAAACGGGTTGAATAACATCTCCATCTATAAACTCGAAATGGTTAATGCTCTGTTTTTAAACAATCAGTTGAACTGTAATTGTGCTGCAAACACAAAACAAGAAATATAACAGATATGTCTCCAAACTGGACAGACACAGACTGCAACGGAGCATCACCTCAGACCCCTCACACCCTGGACACAAACTGTTCAAACTCAGGCAGGCGTGACCGATCAGTGTACGCCAAAACAACCCGTCATAAGAAAAGGTTCTTCCCTCCGGCTGTCTCTCTGATGAACGCTAAACAGACCTGTCGCTGATAAAGCGCTCTGGAGCTAAAGTCTCACTGTGAATGTACATATATTATTTAATTTAAATGTTCCTCTACGCACACTTTGTGTAAATACTGTAAAGATAACTACCTCATTTTTACTTCATCATCCTTTTGCACTACACACCACTGCACTATTATCTTCTTTAGTCTTGTACATATTAGTCTTTTATTACCCGTTTATATATTTAGCTAATTGTTATTTTTTAATATATACATTTGTACAGAGTGCACAGTCTACTGAAGTTAAATTCCTAGTGTGTTAAACTTTATTTGTCCCGGGGGGGCAAGTCAAAGGTTTAGATACTGATTCTGATGTCTACCAAACAAGGACTACACTCTTCGGAAAACTTCACAATACTGATGACTTGTACTGTTTTTGTACAGATGATCCAATGAGTGCACCTTGTACTTAAAGTGTTAAAGTCACCTGACCTTTGAAAGACTTTTTGTACAAATACCAGTATATATTTCCACAGATCCTTGAAAAGGATCAGAATCTGTTCAGGATCAGTTTAAGGGCAATCAGCAGTAATGAAATATTCTATTCGTAGCCTTTGAGTGCATCATTTTCATCCTTGATTCATTTCAATTCCTCAATAATATAAGCCTTATACTTGTGTGCATGAGGCAGAAAGCTGTTGTGATCCAGGGAAGGAGGAAGAAAAAGGAAACGGTGGTGACATGCAGGGCCGAGCACAGGAGGAGAATCTAATATGAAAATGAAAATGTAAATGTGTTGCGGGTGTTAAAAAGGGGGGTGTTGGTCGTGGTTAGCAGTTTTTCAAGCTTGCCCTAATCTTCCCTCCGTGGGGCCCAGATAGCGATCGCGAACAGGAGGCCGTCGCCGGGGCTTCTTTGAAATGCAGAGCGACTCTGTGTGTAAATTGGAGACACCCCGGCGGTGCCAGCAGATGACACGTGGCTCCTGTGACCCTCAGTGTCCATCCAGGGGCCACAGCGCCGCAAAGGTAAATCTTGCACATCAGACAATTTCATTTTCAGCACAGAGGGGATGAGTCGCACAATACCTGGATCCTTTCAGATGATAATGTCCCCCTCGGAGGCGGATCATCATTAAGATTTTCATTCTCGGGCCCTCTCCGCACTGACTCGAAGACTCGACCTGATGAACAGTAGTGAGAAACGTATTTTTGGCATTTCTTTGAGAGTCTTTGAATTCATAAGTCTAGAAAAAGACATTAATTTTACTTAACATCAATCAAAAAAGTAAACAGACATCAGCAGCGACACTTAAACAGGCAAATGCACTGGATCAAAGTAGATTAAACTTAAGTTATTGCATTTGTCATTGACAGGCACAGTGTATTATTTTAGTTACAGAAAGGATCCCTCCAAAGACCATTATAATTAAAAACATCAGTTATATCACTCTTTATTATCCTCATTTTTCACGTTCATGTTGTCAGTCTGTGAAACCTTAAGAAGAGCTTTGCATGATTTGCATCTAAAAAAAACTCTCTCTGTAAACGCCATCATTACGGCCTCTGCTTGAAGTGGTTTGTTTTGGGTGCTGTCTCTTTAAGGCCGCCCTCATCATGTGCCCACTTTCTTCCGATTGGCCAGCTCTCTGGAAGCCTTCTGGGGGGCAGATCGCTGCAGGGCTGCCAGGGGCAGGCTGCTCTCCAGTGCTCTGGGAAAAGAGCATATAGGCCCCGTATCTACCTAACATTTTTTCTGAGCAGAAAAGTGCTAGCTGTGCACTCGGGAGTGTGTGCATGAAGCGTTTGTGCGCTGAGAAGAAAAGCGCTTCACGTCCGTCCTGTCTCCAGGACAACAGTTCGTTGAAAACGGCTGCTCTATGAACGACACGGCTCCGTTATTTTTTACTGCATGTTTTATAATATTTGAGATGATCTGTTCTCTTTACTATGAGCATCAATCATAATATTCTCGCCCTCCTACTTTGTCTGTATGACAAGCTTCATAATGACGGCCCCACTATCACGGCTCGATCAGACACGGAGCAAGGAGGATGTCGGTAGGAGACAACAATATGGGGAATATCGCCGCCTTGTCCAGGAGTTGCTACAGGATGAAGCCCGGTTGGAGTCATATCTCAGGCTTACTGAATTTAAACAAATATGAAACTGCAATGGCCAAGACCAACTTCTTATCCACTGTTTTTGGTTGCCAACATTCCGAGTATTATTACATTTTTAAAGATTTTTAAAAAACGAGCGAAAGCACGTAATCCAGCAATTTTATTGTACCATGAGGTAAAATTGCTGTTTTTCTTAATGGAGTCTGGTGGCATTGAAAAGAGTGAAGTCACAACTGTTTCTGGTTAGAAATAAAATGTCCTTTTTAATGGAAAAAGGTGTCTCTCTGTAAGCATCCTTTCTATAAGGTTGTCAGGCACATAGAACAATCATCTGAGGCTGTAAGTGACAAAGAAAAACACCTGACCCTCTTTAGTGTTGTCTCAAGGATAACGTGTCAGTCTTTACAGCCTGTTTTACTGCAAGTGATAAACTGCACTTTGTCTTTCTATTAGTCATTTAGAACGCTTCAAACATGTAAAAGTGTGGTACAGGTGTGAGGAAAAAAAAAGATTAGTAAGTTTTAAGAGGTGGCAAATGCACATATCAATTCTAAAATGTGCTTTAAGTAACCCCCTTTGAGTCTTTCATGAAGAAATAGTCAACAGGATTCAAAATGTCTATCGACAAAAATTAAATGAACAGGTAACAATTTACGATAGTCACCTATCAGATTCCTAGGGATAAGTTTGAGAAGTTGTGGAGACTTCCTGTTGTTTCACTCTTTAAATATTTTTTTTGCAGAGTATTATTCAAGCTATTTTCCTCTCGGTTTCTTCTCCCTGGCTGACACTCTCTGACAAATTGCTCTCAAAAGAGGAAGTGGAAAACCAATAAGCACTTCTCTATCACATTTCCATGCTATCAACAAACTATAATCCACAACCGGCGCCTACTTTGTCTCCAACCCTCCACCCTTTGTTCCAGCAGACTCCGTGACCTGCTGAGGATTGACTGCAGCTACTCCGCTAACTTACCAAAGCAAGCCCCTCTTCCCATGATCCTAAACTTCTTAGTCGGTCTGTTACATGGAGACTCATGTCCCTACACATGTTCACCTGCGTTCTATGTTTTGTTGTATTTCACACCCACTTTTGCATTCCTTGTTGTTTGTTAACAGTCATGAAGCTTCCTGATATCGAGCAGGTCCATGAAAATAATATCTTCCCTCTCCTGGCTAATGTAATTTGTTCATCCACGTGTGGAAGAGATGGAGATGGATGGTTTATATCAAGAGGGAAGAGAAGAAGACGGTATCTTCTGGTTGAAGAGAAACTGAGGTCATATGTAACATGAGAGCCAGCAGCATCCCAACTCTCGAACTATTTATTTTAATACAACAGACGTGCACGCAGCTGGAAAAGAAAAGGTCTGAAGTACAGCTAATGGGAGGAGTGCCATGTAGCTCCCCAAGTCTCCAAGGCCAACAATGCTGTTGTTAGACCTAATGTTTGAACACAGTTGGCATTCATGAGTGAGTCCTTCATTGTTTATTTCTGCTGCTTGATGCTGCACTTTATTTGTTTGTTCAAATAACTACAAGCTGTATTTCTGTGCGTTTCTTTTCTGTGCTGTGATTGTCGTGTCTCTTGAAATAGCTCGGCATTTTGACTTTAATAGCATTTTACAACTTTCATTTAAAGAGTAAGATTTTTAAAAGCGTTGGAAAGTTGATGTATCAATAAAAAACATTTCTATCAGCTTATTGGAAAAATAATTATGGGCCCAATGGCATCATGTGACGCCGCAATACCAGGTCCAGCCGCCATTCAAAGACAGCTTCCATGTTTGGCAGACGTCCTGGGGTCTTTCCATAAACCTGGGTGACATCATTGAGACTACGTCCGTGTTTTATACTCTGTTTTGATATTACGATGAATTATGTAGCTACACCAGTCACAAGTTCTTGCGCTGCTGCTAGTATGCTAACATGTATAAGCCTGCGTTTGATCCCCGTCCTCCCTTACCTCCACTGTCCCTTATTCCAGCACTACTACTTGCCCGCAGCCCTCGCATATAGATTGAAAGTGACACCGTGATTGTGTGCGGGGCCCGGCCACGCTCAGATGAGGGTGTCACTTCTGCCTAGCTTGATTGCCACATTCGGCGGGCATGGCGGAGAGGAGTTAAATTGAGGGAGAAAAGGTCAGGAGCCAGTGGTCATCTGCGCTCCCTCTCTCTCCCCCAAATTACTTGTCCTCCAGGAGGGGAATGAAAACAGACAGGGCCCCGGCCTGGGCACCTGCAGCTGGGGAGATGATCTGCTGGGCCGCTGAGCCAAGGGGGGAGGAAAGTGAACGGACGGGGGTGAAAAATAAGGGAGTGGAAGAGGATGGCGGTGGATCAGGTGTGTGTGTGTAAGAGAGAGAGGAGCTGGTGAAGGTGTCAGACTCAGACGAGTGCACAAAGCAGGAGACGCAAAGGACAGAAGGTCAAGGCGGGAGTGGAGCCCCAAAGATAGCGCTGCTGCATCTGAATGAACGGTGAAGGTTTCATTGTTTGTTTGTGTGTGTTTGGGACAGAATCTGGCCTGCATGTCATAATTCATTTTAAGTACACGCAGCTCTGTTTCTCCAGTCTTATTTTGGATAACATTTTTTCATAAGAGATAACTCTTCAGGGCAACCTAAAGACAGTCTTGAAAACCGAAATAGAGAAACTCTTCTTCAAACAATCAACAGCATTTCTGGAGTTTTCTTTCGACAGACTCCTGGAATAGTCAGACAAAGCATGTCATCATCTCATGTAAGTTCTGGTATACTTTACTGCAGGGGTGCTCAATACGTCGATCACGATCTACCAGTCGATCGCGATCTACCAGTCGATCGCGAAAGCAGTGTGGGTAGATCGCAAAGCATTATAAAGTAGACGTCAGCCTATCGTCCGTCCTCACTATGAAAAAAAATCGGCTCAGCGCTCCGCACCTCCGTATTTTCCCCTTGAGTTTCGTTTCATTAAAATCGAAAGTAAGACGGTCGCGATGTGACTGTATTTGCTGAATTAATATTAAAATGTGTAACGTAGTGTTAAAAGGCTGCATCAATCAAGTTATTTGTTGCAGCAAGAAAGGCAGAGGATCATCAGGCAAAGAGGAGGAAAGGTGAGAACTGTAATAAGCTAAAAGAATGAGAAACACAGTGAAGGAGCCTACAGATGAAACAGATAAAAAATAGAGATGTAAATGTAGCTTAGGCTGGAAAACGAAAGGACATGCAATGAATCAGAATATTTCAAGGCCATGTTCAGTCACAGTATGAATTATCCATCAATAATATTATTTGGATGGATAAGTAATAATGTGACTAAACATGGCATTACAGTTTAAGTAATCATGACTCAGTAGTATACTTGGACTTTTGATTTTAAAAATTCACCAGAGGACGAGACAGGAGACAGACATGAAGACCAGGACACAGTTACATACAAAGGCCAGAGTCCTCTCACTCGCTCACTCACTCACTCACACCAAACACTTAATATACAGGTACAGAGCTAAATTCTAAATAAATATACGTTTTGCATGTTTATATTAGGTAGATCATTTTGACTTGGTCATTTTAACTTGGCCGAAAAACTGTGCGCACCCCTGCTTTACTGTATTTCTCAGTAGGTTCAGAATTTTAATCTAAGAACATGTCTTATCGTGCGCACTAGCATCCCTCACCTTCATCTTAAAAAAAAACACACGCACACACACACACACTATCAGACATGTAGAGAGGGCTTAAACCTGCTGAGTGTCCAGTGTGACTTGACCTATTTCAGGCAGTTACCTGGAGGATGTCTGTGATCACTGTGACTGGTGATGGAGAACTCGAGATGATAAATGTTGTGGGGTAATTTCAGTAAAAAAAATCCACAGCATGCGTTTGTCTACCCGAACACATTTTGCAAAGAGTGAACGTGTCATCAAAAAAATGAATGCGTTTACAAATGTTGTATCTCAAAGTGTAAAGCTGTAAAGGCGTAATAAAATGTTCTCACTTCAGATTTAAGACAAACGACAGTTCAGGAAGAATCGAGCCTCTGGATGCATCACATTCCTTTTGTTTTTGTGACTCAACCAAAAATCTAGACTTCAGACATCCTAAGTTTTTTTTCCCCTCACACACTTTCAATAAGGTGTAACATCTAATTTGTCACATTAATGTCCAGAAATGCAAAACCTACTTTTCACCCTGGCCTGAATACCTCAGCTTTAAGCCCTGAGCCCAAACTAATGACCATGAACTGTCTGTGCATTTGTAAATGTCTTCATTCAGGGTCCATTAGGAGCCAAAGTCATTGTGGTAATTATGTATTATATAAGTATTTGTTGTTATAAGACATGGTGGTTTTACTGAACTATACATTAGCATCACAGTAGTACTGTTGTATTACAGGCTATGTTTGAGAAAAAAGAAGTACAACCATCCATGGAATGACTCGGATAAATCATGTTTTTTTGTATCGCTTCAATCATGAGTGTTAAGGAAATATCCACAACAGTTTCTAATCAAGGTGACATGCTCAGAGTACAGTAAAAAAAAAAAAAGAGAGATTTTTATAAGAAAATTAATGAAATCAAAAACGTACTGCGAGAAGAAATGGTTTCAGTAAAAACAATATTGCAAACTCATTATACAGCAGGCTCTTTAACAAGAGCTGTATTTTCTTTCTATGCAGAGTCTACAGTGTAGTCCTAACACACTTGCTGCCCTCCTCTTCCTCCATTAGGTGGCGCTGTGGGCCAGCTCCTATCTCTGACACTGTCCCATGTTAATGGCCCTCTCATCATGTACAGTATGACACAGCTGGCAGCCTCTGGTGGTGTGCTGCGGTGCACCAAGGGGCCGCTGGTGCACCACTGGGGGCTTACAGTACAGGATGGCTAACAATTAAACTAAAATGGCATCCTATTGCCGTCCGGCCACTCTTTTGCACCGGGGCAATTAACCTGCTAATAATACAATGAGCACAAGTCCCCCTCCTCATCGCACACGCACACACAAACACACACACACACACACACACACACACACGCAAACACACACATGCACCCCCCCTCTCTCTCTGAGCTCACAGCCCCTCAGGCCATAGGAGAGCCATTGGATTAGAGGATGCTAGCAGAGATAGTTTAACGTAATGAACCATCAAGATGATGACTATTAAAGATGATTTGCAGTATTACAGTGCAGAGAGGAGATATGAAGAGCGACCTGAGTTTGGCTCATGAACATCTTAACTCTTCATTCTCTCATTGTTGGCCTGATAAAGACTAGAAAGCCCCTCTTCTGCTCCGACAGGGAGGACATGATAAATGGAGCAAGTTGATCGACACAGTTTTGAACGGCGGGGGGAGGTCTTCGAGACATGGAACATTAGGCCACTAACCAGTTATTCCCAGCATGCATCTGAGGGGAGGCTGATGCACAAAAGTAGAGCCCAGCAATATGATAGCAAACAGATGGATTTCATTGAGCATGGTATTTTATTGTGGAAGTTCAAAATGTGTTTACACTTTGTTCGGATGACCACACACGACTCGACTTCTACTTTGCAGTATTTCATTATACTACCTTTTTTTTTTTTTTTGCCAAGAAATTATAGTCTGTAAAATTGTTTGGATGTTTCTCGGTTAAATTATTCAACCCACTGCAGAATTGAACGGAAAATTTAACCTTTAGAACAATCAGCTCTATTTGGTTATTCTCATATACATAAAATAATCTTCTTATTTTGCTGGTTCAAAGGAAATGAAAGATGGGCAGCGATGTTCGGTTTAGTTCCTCTTCAGCCACTCACGCTGTGCTCTTCCAGTGTTAAACTGATGAATGCCGAGAACATGAGAAGCCTGAAGTAAGGTTGTCAATATGCTCAATACTTTGATCTCATGGATGTAGATACTAATTCCTGTTAGCAACTAACAATGGTGTTTGATGGAGGAGTGGCTTACTTGCACAAACGTGCTGAAGCCCAGACTTTCTTCATAGGGAGGGACTCAGTTTTGATAGATTGAGACACCTGACTCCAGGAAACTCACACAGCTTGCAAGCTTAATGCATGACAACAAACAAGAGACAGAACTTGCAGTCGGACACTGACTTCATGCAGTTAATGCATCTCCTTAAGATCAAAGCATGTGATGGTTATTAAGGATATTTTGCAGAGCTGCACAGTACAGAACCTTCCACGTGACTCCCTGCTGTGTCTCCTGTTGTGATGCAGGCCTCGTCTCTGCTTTTATTTACCATCGAGCAACACAGGCATGAATGTTAAGACCTAGCAGAGCCCCTTCACCGGCGTCTGCAGACCTCACTCAATCTCCCAATATCTCTGCAAGCAGAAGACCAGATTGAATTTTCCTCCAGAGTCTCCCAGGATGAGAGCGGACGTCACAGGAGGATACTTCCCTCTCTACGCCTCCTGTTGCGGTCCTATAGATGCACGCTTTAGATATTCCTCCCCAGATGGGAAGCAAAGGCGTCGGCTGTACTTTGGGAGCGCTCTGGATTCGCTTTAGATTTTACATCTAGTCAACTGTGGGAATTCGCTGATAAACAAAGGAAAGTCCATCTGGCATGAAGCGTGGCGTCCTCAGAGAGCTGGAGCGTGTTTTCTAGATTGGACTTCTTATAGCTGATCCTCAATATAGAGATAGTCACACAAAAGGAACAAAGCGCTCCGTGTTTGCTGCTACATTCTTTGATAATTTTGGAGCTAATTTTCCCTATTGTCATTTCAGCTACCAATGTGGCCTATCTAGTGTGTGTGTGTGTGTGTGTGTGTGTGTGTGTGTGTGTGTGTTCTGTATGCAGGATAGGAGAATAAATATTTACCATCTGTGGTGTTTTTTCCTCCTCTCTCTCTCCCTCCCTCTCTCACTCTACCATGCAAGAATCCAGCACTTTTTTTCTCTCTTTTTTTATCAGTGCTGGAGTTCAGCCATGGGCCTTTTTAATTTTCTGCTTTTGTGTTTTTAGCTGAGATTGACAGGCGGCTCTCTCCCTGGAGCATTGTTCTATTAATCTGTTTAATATGCTACAGAAACATTCGAGTGCCGGAACAGGCAGCCGGGGTAATGGAATCGCAGCAGGTAGAGGCGGGCTTGCATATCTGACGACCGGAGAGGGGGCACGGGAGGCGCAATAGTCAGCTCGGCGTGGCATGGTAAAGGTGTTTGAATGCCGTCCCCCCTCCCCAAATCCTGCACCTGATGACCTTGTATGGACAGACGTGCAGATGGACAGAGTGCATCCTGTCACATGGTGTGGCTCGAAAGCAGAACAGCTCCCCCTGTTGAAGCTCGTCACTCATCATCCTGTTCCTGTGCAGAATCTTCATAAGATGCACAGTTAAAAACTAGCCTGGCTGACTTCTTTCGGCACTGTACCCATAGCAGCATGGGCGAGGGGTAATGGGTAAGCATGAGGCATTGAGAAGTCACCACCAGCCGAGTGCTATACATTGAAAATGCTAGGTAAATGCCAATATATAATTGTACACCCCCCCTTCCCTTTTCCCCTCCCTATTCTCCTCCTCCTGCTGAGGCAATGAGTTGTGGTTTAATTAACTCTGCCTTAATGGGTGCACAGCAAGACGGAGGTGGGGTGGCGGGGGGCTGGAGGTCGCAGGTTTGAGGCATGTGGTGTTCTGTAACGGCGCTGTCCCCAAGAGATAAGCTGTAAACTGTTCACTTCTCTGCAACAAAAGCATCCCCTCCCATCTGACTGACATGCTGCCTGGGCTGGAGACAGCGGACACTGTGCAGGGACGAAGACGGCTATGACAGTCCAGCTTGGAGGCGGACGAATGAATAGAGCGAGCAGAGCGCTAATGACATAAGAAGGAGATAAGTATGCACAGGAATTCATCCTCAAAGCCTTTACAGTGTCGCAGACAAGGTCTAAACTCGTTTTCTTCTCCGTAACGAGCAGAGCGTCATGTGCTGATACTCTGACTTAGGTTAAGCTTTTTGATCAGCGTGTTATCCCGGACTGGCCTGAGGATAAAAAATAAAACAAAGGAGTCACAACTGGATTTTGTAAGTGTGATGACACTAAGAGCAGAGACGTGGAGGAAGGATTTGGAGGAGAGCTCAGATGAAACAAAAGCAAATGATTCCTCTAAACTTTCATCGCCAACTAAAAAATAAAGCTCTAATTACACTTCCACTACATGTGCGTTTAGTCACACAATTGATTTCAAAAGCAGAAGCTTTTAGGTCCAACTTCCAACGTTACTAGCAGATACTTTTTGTCATCGTTTCCGTGTGTAATCCTGGGATCCTGGGAAAATGCCAGAGGCGGATATCTCCCCTTCCTGTGTTTGGTTCTTTTAACATAACCCATCTGCCTTCATCTCTGCCACGTAACTGAACCTGTAAATCCACCGTCACACAAAAAAAAGCCACTGTGCCAAAAAGAAATGAGGTGTCCTGATGAAAGCGATCGGAGGGAAAGTTGTGAAGCAGCAGAAGGGCCTCAGATCAAAGCGAGCGCCCTGTAATTAGAATACATGCTGAAGAGAAGCAGACGTCTGCACAAATCAGGGGTTTTTAGCTGGAAAATTACCTGTTGAGCTGCTCAAATAATAAACGAGAGAAATGTCTCGGTGAAGTATAGGAGACTGAGACGCGGGGCTCTGCGAAGTCAGGCTCACCGGTCGCCTTGCTTTTCCCAAGGCAGCGTGACAGACACGGAGGGAAGAAATACTCTCACCTATTTCAGTCTCTGTTTGTGGAACTCTTCCCCCCCCCCCCCTTCCTCCAAGGACAATTTTCTTTTACGGCTTTAGAGCATCTTTTGTTGCTATCTGTTGTTCTGGTCTTTGAGTCTCTGCTGCCTCAAACATCAGATTCACAGATCTTTTTGATATTATCTGTCTGACTTTGGAAATCATTTTTGTAGTTGCACCAGAGCTGTAAGTCTTCTGAACATCATTGCATTTTTTTAAATGAACTTAAACTCTGTTTAATGAACACGCTAAACACACATGCACAGACAGGATCCTATGGATATTCCTTAATGGTGAGGTTTCAGAGTGAGTGGGCTGCCCACAGGTAGCGCTTCTGAGATGACTGGAGGTTCGCTGCCTTGCTCAAGGGTACCCCAGCAGTGCTCAAGAAGTGGACTGGCACCTCTCCAACCACTGCTGCCCGCATACATTTACATGTAAGAGTAAATTGATTCTTCACCACATTATAGATATGACTTTAAGAAATTCAAATTTTCAGGCCAACGAACATGTTGATATTAAAAATCCAGTTTCAATCCTAGGAACACACTTCTCCTCACTGCATGTAAATAATCTGACTGTGAGGGTAGAGATGTGGAGCAGAGCTGCTGTTTCAGAGTGACTTGCTATTTCCTCCCAGGCGATGTTCTGTGTTTCTGAGAGCTCTGGTGTTTGCAGTGGCAGTCAGAGACTCTGCGTGCTGTAAATGTCACCCGTCATCAGGCGTTTGTGCAGCGCGTGCCCTTGTAGAAAGGCGAAAGTGCCGATGTTGCAGATCCCAGCCTTTGATTTAGACACGAAAGGCAGACCGGCAGCAAACGCACCGAGGCATGAAGGTAAATTCCCATAATTCACAGCTGAAAGGTTAGCCAGTGGTGCGCTCTGCTCCTCCCTCATGTTAGTTGCTAACAAATGTCACCTGATTGAAATGAGCACAGTTCTACATTCTGTGTGTGTGTGTGTGTGTGTGTGTGTGTGTGTGTGTGTGTGTGTGTGTGTGTGTGTGTGTGTGTGTGTGTGTGTGTGTGTGTGTGTGTGTGAGAACGGGGAGGGCTCCTCTTAAACTGATATACTGTGTTTTGTCATACAGAGTAAATCTGCAGTGTTGGTCTGCATTAGCACAGACATCGTCCTGTGGCAGCTTTAGTCAGTTCATGACCACTACAAGGGCAGCAGTGCTACTTATTCTGCAGAGAGGGGAGTGAGCAACACTCCCAACAAAAGACCACAAGGGCCTCCTTTAAAGCCACAATCACCTTTAAACTCATGTCGTACACCGGGCTGTGCAAACGCGTCTGCAGAGAACCTAGTTTAGTCTGAATTCTGATTTTTAAAAAAAACTAAATAAATCCATACTATTAACGTATGTTACTCAAGGTGTGTAGTGGCTCCGGATTTTAATGTTAAACCTTTAAGCCCCTTTCACACATGCTTAACATTTGAATAAAAAAAATTACATGATCATTTCCCAGAATCTCACATGTACCTCGGAGCAGGGGAGCAGAGGTGATGAAAGAGTTCCTAAATATCGTGTTGGGGTTTGAAAGGACGGGAACTGGGATGAACAGTGCAGGGGGAGGAGCACTGTCCATTAATGGTGACTGTTTCTGTGCTGGTTTCAGAACATGTATAGGACGTCAAGAACTGATGCAAAATAAAGCACAGACACTCTGCTCATCGTGAGCCGAATCGTCACTGAGAAGTTTTAATGTTAGAATTACATTTGCTTCAAGAAGTCTGTCTACATTTATACTCTTGCATTCGTACTTGCAGTATTTTTGAAAGCAATAGGCAATGTTGACTTTTTATGTTCTTATATTACTTGTGTGAATTCATCGAGTCAAACTCCACACACCCCATAATCTGTAACTGTAGACCAAAGCATCCTGGTAGCAAAAAGTTTGGAACATTTATTGAAAAACATTTTTTATTTGCCATTAATGTGATGCAAGTCAGGCATGTCAAGTCATGGCCAAAGATTTAATAAATTCAACTTCAAATTATAAAGTAGAATAGTGTGATCTAGAAGATGCTCAAATTTGTAAATTTGACTCTGTAGAGTTTTTATTTGACATTTGGTAAAGAAAAATAAAATAAATATAAAAAAACCTCAGGTTTGATTATTTCAGTTGTGATCACAGGGTTTTTTTTCAGCCATTCATGTTTTGACTTGATCTCTGCAATTACACTGCAGCCTGACGAGTCAGACAGCAGAAAAAATGGAAAGGATCAAAATAAAACACAATGTCATGAAGCAAATTCGGCCCTCAAAGTTTTTTTTTTCCTTCCATGCTTGGTTGTGATGCTAAAAATATCTAACTATATCAAACTAATGTAAACATTGGAACTTAGCATAGGTTTGATGCAGGTGTTATAAAACATATGAATAATCTTTTATAAAGATAAAATACTGCTTGAAATTTCATAAAGGAGTGTGCACACAGACAGGAGCAGTTTTCTTATTCTCTCCCTTATGTTCCTCCATGTCGCCCCCTCCCCTTTCTCCTGGAGCTAAATGAATAACCCCCCCACCCCACACACACACATACACACCCCTCCTCACACACACAATTGAAAATACGGCATAAATTTTACATGACAGCCCCCTGGTTCATTACGGCCCATGAGTTATTAGCTAATTTGCGGCCGTGAAATTTCTAACCACTATGAGTGAACTGAGGTGTCAGGAGTTCGCTAAATGTGCTGCGTGGAATCTGATGTTTGATGGGCACCTTCTGGAGCGAGCTACATGGAGAGTATCGTTAGAGATATGCTGGGGGAAGTATAGGTGAAGTAGGCTATATTATTTTGTATCAAACAAGATTCAAATAAATGAATTAAAATTGTTTAATGTAGACAGCTGTAAACAGGTGAGTCTTCAACCTCCATTTAAAAGAGCTGAGAGTTTGAGCAGACGTGCAGTTTTCTGGGAGTTTTGTCTGGATACATGGCAGATAAAAAGTGAACGCTGCTCCTCCGCTTTTGGGTCTGACTCTGGGGACAGAAAGCAGACCTGACCCAGACGACTTGAGTGGTCTGGATGGTTCACAGTTAATCAGAAGGTTGATGTATTTTTGCCTTAAACATTTTAGTGCAGCTGTGTTTTAAAATCTATTCTGGGGGCCTGTGTCAAGACCGGACTGACAGCAGAGACCACTTTTACAGTCCTCAAAATGAAGGTGCTTTTTTTTTCAAAGAATCTCACGTTAGTAGATGATGCACAGAGATTTATCATGCATTAAGTGAATAAAACAGCTGAATAATCCTACTATGCTATCCCAACACTAAGCACCATGCTGATCGATGATCTAATCTCCCTTTACCAAAGTAATGGATAAGCATCATGTTGTGTTGCTTCTTCTCTTTAAAAACCAAAACAACAGCTCAGAGAATATGTGTTTGTAGGTGTGCATGTGTGCCCGCGGTTTTAAGAGAAAAAAAAGTTCAAGTGAGCTGAGGTAACCCCTCAGCTTTCTTGAGGTGAGAAATGAAAGAAAGAGCGCTGCATGCAGGCGCAGCGTCCCACTGTGGGAGAAGCTTAGCAGCAGCTCGGGTCAGGGAGGTGACGGCTGTTCGGCTCGGCTGCAGCCCAGGGCCGACCTCACCGCTGCCAGCCTTCCAGGAAATTACAGCAGGGACCGAGACGCCGATCCCAGTCCCCTGACTCTCTGCACTGCACTCACACACACACACACACACACACATGCACACATACAGAGAGCATATATGTTCACAAGTACTGTAGCCATTTGCACCACTAAATTCCTGCAAGAAAATCCATGTGTAAAGCAGGGTTATGTCAAAGTCCCGGGGGGCTGCTGTAACTGATCAATTTAGGATCAGTTTGGCATTTGGAAAGTGTAATCAATTTTTTTTGGTCTAAAACATTACGATTATAATACGGTACTAAATACACGATAAGATCCATGATAAGATAAGACAAAGGCTTTTTAACCCTGAAGGAAATTCAAGGAGTAGATTTCTCTAAAATTGAAGTGCAAAGCTTGAGTAACACAAACGATTGTTAAATATAACACATTCAATTATTGAAGATTAAATAGAGTTTCTTAAATAGATAAAACCACACAAGTAAAACAATTGAACTCACAAATTTCAGCAAAGTATTTAAGTGAAGGCGTAACATCAGCAGTAGTGTTGGCAGTTATGATGACAGAGGTTAGTGCATGCCACATGTGCAGGAGAATTTTCCAGTAGACATCACACCATCGCTTGCGAGAATAGCAATGGCAGACCTGTGCTAAAGTTTTGCTCTAGGCTAGGGGTGGAGTTCATAGGGCGAGATGCCAGGGGAGGGGATTGTTTTACCTGAATCCCACTGTGACATCACAGAGAGAGCAAAGCTCTGGATGATTGTCATGTAAAGTTTTGCCAAATGTATTCAGAATGTTCTGAGCTTGGTATTTGCAGAAGATAATAGGATGACACAAAAAGTTTTAGTCCTTAATGTGTTGGACGAGCATTTCTCCATCCCTTTGTTTCAATGTTTAAAAAAATAAATAAAAAACAGCGTTCCCCTGGCAAAGTCACACTCAGCGTCTCTTTGCTCTGCTCCACAATCCCTTTTCTTATCTGTGTCTCCATGTTCAAGAGCAGCGGCAGCTTAGCTCCATCTTTTGAAAACACTGATATTAAAGAGAGAGATGCTGAGAAGAAAGATGGAGAGACCCCCCTCCCCCCTTCCCCTCCATTTACCCCGCCTGAACCTCTGGCCTAGCAGGTGTGTTTGTGTGTGCACATGGGTGTGAGTGTGTGCAGGTATGTTTGTCATTCCTTTAAACAAGCATATACAAAGACACAAAACACAATGTGTCAAATATGCACATATATAGACAATTCTGAGAGTACTATCACATTTATTTCTATTGTCTTTCAGTCTCTCTCTCTCACACACACACACACACACACACACACACACTGAAAGAACATTAATCCTCCAATCTACATAGGCACTAGTCGCCTCAGGGGCTGGTGGGAGGGGGCGAGGGGAGGAGAGGGGGGGACTCTCTAGCATGCCGTGTGATCTCACATTGTTTTGCGAAAATTGCAGCCTCTGATGATGAGAATTTCATTTTCCCACTGCACGAAGCAAAGGAGAGGGAGGGGGAGGAAAAGCAGGAGAGAAAGAGAGAGAGGGTGTAAAGGAGTGGGAGAAAAGCAGGTGAGGAAAAGGAAAAAGGGCAGAGGAAAGGAAGGAGGAATTGGGAAAGAAGCTTCATGAAAGGAGGTTGATATCTGTAGTTACAGATAGTACAAACAAATGTTGACTCCTTGCTATGATCTAGTTTTTGCTTGTTATAGTTTTAGTCAGAGTAGTATTGAGCAGGAAGTGTTAGCAGTCTAGCAGTCAAAACACAATCCAACATAATAACTTCCTGGTTCCTATTGGTGGAAATCTTGTGGACAGACCTGACTGGACTTGTGTTTTTTGCATCCTGGTTGTATTATTTCAGCGTCTAAAACACATTAATGCAAGTCAATTCAAGAACAACAGATTCTTTTTAAGGTACTGTTGAAGTAAGTCAGAGTGAAGTCTGTGTGTAACATAGTCTTCACAGTTTAACTGAGACTCACCAGAAACAGATGAACGGGCTCCTCAAGGGGATGTAGCAAACCAAGGAGAGACATCTTCAGTGTTTACATTGTAAACAAGTGAAGGGGCGAGTCTCACTTCATTTCTGATCAGAACTCACCTTCATGTTGATGATTGGACAGTAAATTACACGTCACATGGGGAAAAGCGGTCTTCAACGCTTTCCTGCAGGAATAACCAATAAGTTTGTTTTCATTCCTGGAGGCATATTTCACAATCCTATCTCTTTCCAAACTCCTTTTATCATCTCACCCTTACTACCGTTTCCTTTTTCTCTTCAATAATGCCCTCTAGTCTGCTCCTATTTCATAAAATTTCCTGACCATACCTGACTAAAACTCTTCACTCACTCTTTATTCTACACATCCATTCTCACCCTCCTTTCCTCTTTCTTCCTTTCCCCTCCTGTCTCCTCGGATATGTCCTTCTTTTCCTTTGCATCTGCTTATATCCTAAAGATGGAAGTAAAGGAATGAAGTGAACATGTCTTACTGAAACACATCTCAGCCCCTTGACGGCGTCGGGAAAGAGAGCGGAGGGAGGGGAAGGGGTGGGGGTGCACAATGTTGTTGATCCACTTTCGAGCAAATATTATCCTAAAGTGATTGGCTCTCATCAGGCTCTAACCCTGTGATGATGCTGGAAAACAGCAGAAGAGGAAGCACCGGCCCCATCCCCGCTTACCCCCCCTCCACCAATTTGCATCGCATGCTGAAATGCATGAACTGGGCCCATTAACCGAGGGGCCCGTGCTGCGTTTTGGTTGTAAGCGAGGGGAGGGGGGCTGTCATATCTTTTGATTTGCCTGATATGAAAACAGTGGTGGTTTGCAATCAATGGAACCTGTGGTTTATTTGGGGTGAAATGAGATTTTTTATTGGGATGTTTGCATCTCGATGCAATTTGTCGGCTTTATTGTGGCCGACCCGGGAGCATCCGCGCTTGATTTTACAGTAAATTTGTCATGGGGCCAATACAAGAGTTGAAAGTGAATATGGTTATTTATTTACATGCAGGCAAACAGGCAGGCACACTTTGTTAGACGCTCCCGATGATTGTCGGAATGGAGATCCCAGCTGGCCATATATGCTGCAGCCCGGTGTGAAGGCAGCCTATCAGAAAGATTAGGAGGAGGGGGGAGGGTCTGCCAGCTTCTCTACATGTCACTGCAACAGGAAATATCATTTAGGAGTCTGAACACACCCCAAAAGATTTGCTTCAGTTTAACTTTGTGAGTGAACTTTATTGTGTTTTTTTTTTTTTCTTTGAATGTCGTGATGAGCAGATGTGCGTTGTTTCAGATTTCTTTTCAGGTTTCATTGAGTGTTGCAGTTTCTATAAGTTCACTTCACACACAACAGCCAAGCAGATTAGAGTGTAACAAGTCTGAGCACACAATACTTTACAAAAATAAACTCTTTTATAGTACGACATGCTATGGAAACAGAAGTTGGTATCAATGAACTAAAAGTGTCTAGACCAAAAAAATTCTACTTGTGATTTCTGTGGGCTGTGCAGCCAGACCATTAAGACCCTCTGAAGCTGCATGTCGCTATTAACAAAACCACCTCCTTATCACAAATGCATCGAATGCTGCTGTGCGGCCTAACACTTTAAAGAATGACTCTCCAGGTTTCCCTCTGGGGTCATTTTAGCACATACAGGGCTCTGCAATCAAGGTAGAAATACATTTTTGCAACATCCAGTAAAGCTAAATCTTTTTAGCTACTTGTAGGATTCAGAGGACCATTAGAGTTGGTTTTATTAAGAATTTAAAACACTGGACGTTCACCTATTGTAAGTGTACTTCTACAGGACAAAACATTTTGTTTTCTTTTATCATGTAACTTCAATTCTGATTTTAAAAGCAGATGAAATTTGTATTTTATATGATTTTCTGTTTGTTTTTTGTCCTTGTGAGTTTGATTCCATTCACTCTGGTCGGAGGTGGACTATATTTTTATTCCCTGTACATGTGTAAAATGGACAACAAAACCAGGCAGAAATTAGATTTTTTATGAAATGTGTCCCCAGAGGACCCTCCCCCTGTCAGATCTCTCTCACTACTCTGAGGAATGATCCCATTAAACATGACTCTTATTGAGTTTCGTCTTTATAAGACCATACACAGCCAAAGCACAGAAACGTCATCAGTCCCTTCATGACAACAGAAAGTTCAGTTTCCCGTGGCATTCACAGACATTATTTTGTATAAATCATATTTGCCATATTCGTAAAAAGATTCATCGCTTAGAGAGACCAAACTTACAGATTCAGAGTCCCAAGTTTAAAAGGCCCAATATGACTTTTATAACATAACTCTGATCAACACTTTGGCCATGATGAAATATTTACCAGAATACTTCAATCTATTAATACAACCCCATTTCCCACAATTTTGTTTAAAACGTAAAAAAATCATTTCAAAATGATATATAAATAAACATTTAACAGATAGACAGCTATGTATTTATCATTTTGAATTTGATGCCAGCAACATGGTTGATAGAAGCTGTGACAGTGTCATAGATGTTTGTCTTTTTTTAGCTTTTTTTTTTCACAAAACAAAACAGATCAGATCAGGACAGCCAGAGTAAGAATAATGGAACGCTGACACAAAGGAACAAGACCAACTACTACCACAGTGAGGGAAACACAGAGACTATACAGAAAAGGGGTGGAGACAACAAGACACAGGTGAGACACATCAGGTAATCAGCAGAGCGGGAAACACTGGAGGAGGGGCGTGGAGGAAAAGAGACACAGGGTAAGTGATCAAAGTAAAACACTAATACAAGACATGAAACATGAGGGAAACAGAAAGAAAACGTGACACTTAACCTGGGGATGACTGAAATATTCAATATTTAAAAAACATTATTCTTCAAGTGTTGCATTATTGGGCAGTCCTCCACAGAGTGTTGGACCCCTCCCCGTGTTTATCTCAGAAAAACTCAGCCTCTCTGGGCTGCTCTTTTTTTTATACCCAATCTACTGTTGACCGTTAATCTGATTAAATGGGAGATGTTCAACTGGCTGTTTTTTCTTTTTCTTTTTTAGCATTGCAAAACTTTTCCATTTATGTCTTTGCTGTTTTCCAACCATTAAAACATATTGTCTGTATCAAATTAAACATTCTATATTTTATCGTTGTTCTATTTTCAATCATGGGGTTTCAGTGTTTTGAGGAATTGGTGTTCTGTTTTGAGGAAAAAAAATAAATTATATATATATATATATATATATACACTCAACAAAAATATAAACGCAACACTTTTGTTTTTGCTCCCATTTGTCATGAGATGGACTCAAAGATCTAAAATTCATTCCAGATACACAATATTACCATTTCTCTCAAACATTGTTCATAAATCTGTCTAAATGTGTGATAGTGAGCACTTTTGCTTTGCTGAGACAATCCATCCCACCTCACAGGTGTGCCACATCAAGATGCTCATCAGACACCATGATTAGTGCACAGGTGTACCTTATACTGCCCACAATAAAAGGCCACTCTGAAATGTGCAGTTTTGTCTCACAGCAAAATGCCACAGATGGCGCAAGCATTGAGGGAGCGTGCAATTGGCATGCTGACAGCAGGAATGTCAACCAGATCTGTTGCTCGGGCATTGAATGTTCATTTCTCCACCATAAGCCGTCTCCAAAGGCGTTTCAGAGAATATGGCAGTACATCCAACCGGCCTCACAACCGCAGACCACGTGTAACCACACCAGCCCAGGACCTCCACATCCAGCAGGTTCACCTCCAAGATCGTCTGAGACCAGCTACTCAGACAGCTGCTGAAACAATTGGTTTGCATAACCAAAGAATTTCTGCACAAACTGTCAGAAACCGTCTCAGGGAAGCTCAACTGCATGCTCGTCGTCCTCATCGGGGTCTTAACCTGACTCCAGATCGTCGCCGTAACAGACTTGAGTGGGCAAATGCTCACATTCGATGGCGTCTGGCACGTTGGAGAGGTGTTCTCTTCACGGATGAATCTCGGTTTACATTGTTCAGGGCAGATGGCAGACAGCGCGTGTGGCGTCGTGTGGGTGAGCGCTTTGCTGATGTCAATGTTGTGGATCGAGTGGCCCATGGTGGTGGTGGGGTTATGGTATGGGCAGGCATCTGTTATGGACGAAGAACACAGGTGCATTTTATTGATGGCATTTTGAATGCACAGAGATACCGTGATGAGATCCTGAGGCCCATTGTTGTGCCATACATCCATGAACATCACCTCATGTTTCAGCAAGATAATGCACGGCCCCATGTTGCAAGGATCTGTACACAATTCTTGGAAGCTGAAAATGTCCCAGTTCTTGCATGGCCAGCATACTCACCGGACATGTCACCCATTGAGCATGTTTGGGATGTGCTTGACCGGCGTATACGACAGCGCGTACCAGTTTCCACTAATATCCAGCAACTTCGCACAGCCATTGAAGAGGAGTGGACCAACATTCCACAGGCCACAATTGACAATCTGATAAACTCTATGCGAAGAAGATGTGTTGCACTGCATGAGGCAAATGGTGGTCACACCAGATACTGACTGGTTCTGAGTCCCCAGACCCTCAATAAAGCAAAAACTGCACATTTCAGGGTGGCCTTTTATTGTGGACAGTCTAAGGTACACCTATGCACTAATCATGGTGTCTGATGAGCATCTTGATGTGGCACACCTGTGAGGTGGGATGGATTGTCTCAGCAAAGCAAAAGTGCTCACTATCACACATTTAGACAGATTTATGAACAATGTTTGAGAGAAATGGTAATATTGTGTATCTGGAATGAATTTTAGATCTTTGAGTCCATCTCATGACAAATGGGAGCAAAAACAAAAGTGTTGCGTTTATATTTTTGTTGAGTGTATATATATATATATATATATATGTATTTTTTTTTTATTTTTTTTTGGGGGGGTGGTGTTAATGCTTTTTACCTGGAATTTTGGATGTATTAATTATATGTTCTGTAAATGGAATAATTTAAGTTTAAGGCTCATGCTGGACACACTTTAAGAATCAAAATATACACCTTAAGTTAAAATGTCTATTTTAAAATCACTTTGAAACTATATGCCATTACAAAGAGGAACGGTCAAAAATTCATTATATATAAATATAAAAGTGTAAATGTTATATTTAGTCGTTATATCTATACTGTAAGGTAAAAAAAAATAAAAATACTGTAGCTGGAGGTTTACCGATATTTTCTCTCACTGCGGTACAAACACACATGTGACTTTTGAACACATTCATAAGTGTTCTGCGTAGGATCAGCAGGTTGATATATTACAGCACCAAGTCACCCTGTACTGCAGTTCTTATTCTGCAGCATTGATTAATGAATCCACAACAGAGCAGCAGCACGGTATTGTATGCATGTTTGTGTGATTATAAGCGTTTCAGTGTGACCTTGATGAAAAATCATTACACTTTCATGCACATTAGACACCATACATGTCCAATTCATCTTTTGGCTAATCGTTATCTATTTCTGTTACTGATGCCAGTGCCTGGACTTGTTTCCAATTAGGAGAGGTATATATCACACATCCAATCTTCTCTGGTTACCTGCAGAGAGAAGAAAGGAGCACCGAAGAGGAGGAGGAGGGGGAGGAGGAGAGGTGAAGGTACAGCAGGGAGTGGAATAGACAGAAATCGAGAGTGAGGGAGGTGAAGAGGCAGTGTAAAAAGAGAGGCTATTTTTCACCAGGGTCCATGGTGAAGTTGTCAGGCGGGAGTGTATGTGAGCCCGCCAGATGATAATGTGGCATGACACTTCTGAAATGAGAGGCGGGTTGCCATGGCGAAAAAGCGGGGAGGGACCGTCTCTCCAGGGGCTCAAATAAAACAAGCTGTAAATGATGTTTGATTAGGATTTAGATCATGGAACAGTTCGGGATGGCCTTTTTGTTGGCTGTTAGCTAAGGCCTCAGAGGCTCTCTGTTGTGTTCGTCTCTGAGCTACATCACGTGTGCAGTGTGTGCATATCTTTGCATGCTACTTTGGAACCTAAATATCAGGGTGTGTTTGGAAATAAAGCCAGTGCAGTTTATTTTATCAACTCATATCTGAGTCACTTGACTTTCTCCAAAATATGATAAATTTATTTTGTAGTGTTTTGTTTTGAAGCTGCGTATCAGAACGAGACAGACAAAAGGACCCAAAACTTCAGGCTCACACAAGGCAGGATGCAATAAAAGGGCACAGTTTATTAAACAGTCCCTGTTGATACACAGGGCGTCCAAGAAAAATCCCAATGAAACAACTACGAGAAGGGCAGGCAGAGGGGAAAAGACAAAAAGGTGGACAAACGCTTCACCTCACAACAAAAGGGATAGCACAAAGAAACTGGCAACATGAGGGAGGACACACAGGGATCATATACGCAGACAACCAGGAGGTAACGAGACACAGGTGAGTACAATCAGGGCGGTTGAGCACAAGGCAGGAAACATGAGGAGCAAGATCTGACAGACGGAGAAAATAAAACGGTGTAGTTACACAGATACTAAAATACATGGAAAGAAACAAAACATGACCGTAGGTAACTTGACTGGTTGTGATTAAAGTTAAAAGTCAAATTCATCATTGAGTTGAATTACCAACATGTGCTGGACATACAGAAGAATCGAAACACATTTCTCTCTGAAACCACAGCGTGAACTGTTAAAAGATTTTTAAAATATTAAGGATGAAAATTCAAAAATACTGATACTGTATTAGTTAAGAGCTGGGAGGATTGATGGGACGGACGGTCCTGTGTATAAGCTGTTTTAGTCCAGGATTAGAGAAAAGAAGAATAACATACTCACTGCTTATTCAGACCACGGCTCATTCTGTGTCAATTTATGTACGTAAATTTACGAGCTAACTAAAGTGTGCTAACATTAGCCTGCTAACACAACAATGCAGTCCGCAAGTAACTGCAGCTTGAGCAAACGGCAATTTGTCCGCCACTTGCACTTAATGGTGCTTAAATATGGTGCGTTCTAATTGATTACTCCTTTGTGCAAACATGAGTGGAGAAGGGTTGGAGGTGTGCGGCAGGAGGAGAGCCGGTGTTGGTTTAACACCGGTACTCAAGAGCAACTGATCATGAAGTCACACTCTTCAGTTTGTCAGCTGTTGTTGCAATATTGCAACAGGTTGTATGTTGTCCCTCTTGCATTAATCCACCCATCCATTAGTTTAGAGCAACTGGGATGTGAGAAAGGTTTATCTGTCTGGACCTTTTGTGTATGATGTTTTTTTTTCATAGACATCTAGAATATTAGCAGAAATATTGCGTCGGCCTTAAAAACCCCAACATGGTCAGAACGTTTGGCTGCTGTGTTCTCCTCATGAAGCTACCTCCTCCTACTGACAGTAAAATGATCTTTCATGTTTTTCTTCCATCATATCTCCTGTGCTTCTTTTTTCTCTCAAACATAGCCATGCCCGCTTTGTTTTATCCTCTCCACTCAATCTTTCTTTGTTTTAGTGACTCAGAATATCTTTTCTTGCACACACACAAACACATGCACACACGCGCACACAGACTGATTTAGAAATGTAAGCCTTATCGCCCCCTCTCTCCGCTCCAACCACATCCTGTTCAATAGACCATAATAGGATAGAGGTGTTGACGTCAGCCACCATTGAGGGAACATTATGATGTGTTTCTCCTTTTGTGCACTCTCTCCACTGCCTCGGCTGCTACGAACGCACAGGGCTGAAATTTATTCTCTCTCTCATTGTCTTTTAGTGTCTTCCATTCACACCAAGGAGAGCCCTCCAGTTTTCCCATTTTGTTTCCCTCTTTCATTTCTTTGGGAAAAGAAAGGGTAATGAAGATGTTCCTTACTGCCAATGACACCACCATCACCATCATCATCATCATCATCATCATCATCACCGTGAGCATCTTTCTTCTCTTTCCACCCTGACTCTAGTAAAGGTATCTAAAGGAAAAGAGGCAGCATCAGGGTTGGCTAGTAGAGGCTCCTTTAGCCTTGGAGAAAAGATTGCATAAGAAGACACTCATAGAACTTTTGTTGGACGCTAGAGAAATTAGTTTGACATCATTTCAATGTTTAGGGTGTTGCTAGATCATCTTCAAGATGTCAAAGCAATTAAGTCCTATTTTCTTGCATCTCAAGTTGAACCCTGTTACGTCATGTTAGAAAATTCTACTTTTAATTGTTCCAGTTACTCACTAATTCAGGACATGTTGATTTAGAGGGCGTGGTAAATGGCCGTCTTCATTCCAAAGTCACAAATACCGACCTATGTCATAGCTTTTGGCGCCTCATACAGACACACAAGTCACCCGTTATCTGCATGAGGTGAAGAAGACTGATAAAGTTTGTTTGAGGTGGTTGTTTAATTAACACAGGAATATCACACACAACAAAGAGACGTGTGTCCTATGTGGAACAAAAGTCAAACATATGCCTTCCTCACTTCCAAAACCTGAAACAAACACATTACATCCATAAAGATCCATGGATTGCTTTGAAATGTCTGTTCCCAATTTTCAACTATTGTTTGTACTAACACAGGTACTCCGTTTGCTCTAATTAATTTACTAAAAAAGACAAACAGGGTCTACAGTCTCGTATCTTTGGAGAGTCAAGACAAAATGAAGTCAGCTGACTTGAGTTGGTGAAAGTGAATACATGTAACAAAAATTTAATTCTCAGAACCCATGAACGCCAGGAATA
The DNA here is from genome assembly GCF_947650265.1 of Symphodus melops. Taxonomy (NCBI): domain Eukaryota; kingdom Metazoa; phylum Chordata; class Actinopteri; order Labriformes; family Labridae; genus Symphodus; species Symphodus melops. The sequence continues at coordinate 23,573,945 of NC_136700.1, read as the reverse complement.
AGAAGTAGATACAGAAGGAAATCAAACACATGGATTTGTTTAGTGGGCCATTTGGACGTCTACAATGCCAGGACCCTCAGATCCACAAAAACAATTTGGACAATACATTCTGTTTGACTGAGAGCCTCCACATTGCTGTATTCAGACTGCTGAGGTGACTATCTTCTGCACCTTTTGTCCCTTTGGTGTATTTTGGCCAGGCAAGGTTGAAAAGATAAAAAAGATCCTTAAGATGCTTATAATAAGTTTCAGATAATATGTTTTTTATATATATTTATATATATATATAATAATCATGTCATTGGTTCCTTTTAGAAAAAAAAACTTTTAAAAGTTCACACTGAGCAGATTTCAATAATTCTCGGCACTACTTGTACAAAATTGTCTCATGCACTCGCTCCCGCATACAGTGTCTTCCTTAGACGCCTCTGCACATCTTGTACTTTCCTCCATCTTTTTCTGCTCTTCTGCTATTCCCCTTCAATCCCCGTCTGTTAATGAACTGCTTACCAAGGCTGAACTAATCAAGGCTGACTGCTCTCTGTCAGTGTCAATTATACAGCCCTTCCTCCCATCCCATCTTCCTCTCACTCTGCTCTTCATCTCCCTTACAAAGGCTTGGCAGTGACCAGACTCTGCCTCTCTGCTTTAAATTGAAAAGTAACACATGAGAATCACGGGCTGCCGACACTCTGCTCAGCTCTGGGCTGGGGACTGGAAGGTGTGTGCCAGTTCAGTTGCACCCCAGGGTTTTAACTCTGCAGATCAGACGAAGCTCACATCAGGCTTCTCACATTTAGCAAACTTCAAATTAATCAAGTGGGTGTAAAATGAAGATGGATTATTCAACAGGTGGGTGATTTAATAGGTGTTTCTTAAAGTCAAGGAAAGGTTCTTTTCATGGCTACGCCTTTAAGGATGCTGCATCATCCAAATCTCAACTTGTGTTTAAAGTGTGCTCTTATGCACTTCCTGAAAGTGAGGGCAGTCCATTTACCCTCTTTTTTTTACAGGTCATCCATTGTGGATGTTTAAAGAAGGGGCATGCGGTATTCAGTTATAACGGGCCAATAGAATAACTCCTTCTTACAGAGGTGCTGCTTGTCAACAAGCAATGTAGGAAACTAGCTGATGAACTTTAAACCGCAGTAGTGGCTCAAAATGTGCACATATTGCATTGACAGTAGGAAACCTCCCAAGAGGCCCCGTGTGACAGCTCTCACTCATGTATAAGTAGATGACTGAATTAATATCATTTTGGCCTAAATATGAGGCAGCTTCAATTTTAACAATGTACGCTGCCGCCGGAGCAGCGGGAGCAACTTGGAGTCAAATGATCCACAGCCGTCCAAACAAACAGAGTAAAACCAAAACATGTAGTTTCCTCTCAAAGGCCAGAAGATGCTAAATTAATGATGAATGCACAAAGACTTATGATATGTTTTTGATTATACTTGACAATTTCCCCAGAGGGATAATGCAGTGTATCGAGTTGGACAAGTTCAGAACCATGGAGAGCGACAAAAAGTGCTTTCAGCTCCCATTGTTTTGTTTTTTTTAGATTTTAATATATAGGATGAGTTATGTCCTTTTTTTTTTACATTTTACCAACACAGCAAATGCCTTGAATTAACAGAACTTGAGGTTTGTTTTTCAACACTGTTTTTAGAGAAAACTAGAAAAACAAACGGACGCAGAGAGACTCTGTGAGAATACACTGCCTGTGTCAGTCATGTAATTCCCTTCTTCAAAAGCAAGCTGGGTTTTGTTGTGTCTGCTGTTGGTGAAGAAATATGGAGGAAGTGATGTCCTTCAGGAGGTGTTAAACGCCATGTGCAGCCTTTGAGGGTCCTAAACAAAGAGGACAACAGGGGAGAGGTAAACAGACTGAAGAAGTGGGAACGGCCAAATATCATGCGATTGAACATCTACTGTACTTGAGTTATTTTACATTAAATCTCCATTTCAGTATAGAAAATAATGATAACCATACCAATCATTTTAAAGCTATTCCCATTCAATTTGAGTACTTTTATAAATACCCATCATTTGCCTTGAAATATTCAAAGGATGTGGAAGACCTGTACCAAACATCCAACAGGAGTTTTAATATTATTTTCTAAATAATGCTTAACTTTAGCAGCTTTTAGCATCTATTTTCACAGCTTCCATATTTGAACGAGCTCATCCGATGGATTTTGTTGGTTCATGTTCTTTGAGGAGTCGACCTTAGCACTCTGATTATTCACTGATTATCATAGCTTGTGTTTAAACTGTTAATGTGGTCGGTAGGTTTATCTTGCATAATACACGTAATTCACAGCAGGTTGTGTGTCTGTTTGCTTTGTTTGACAAATCAATGACAGACTTCATCAGATCGATACACAACAGGGAGAAAGAGAAGTAAAAACAGACACTTGACTCCATTCTGAAAGTGGTCATGTAGTTGACACGTTGCACTGTAAAAGGCTTTACTTTTTTCTTTTGACTCATAGAGGATGTGGGAATTTTTTTTACTTTTTCTGGTCTCATTTAAGCTTCACTGATATCTAAAGCCAATTTATTTCACATTTGGCTTCAACCTTGGCTGTGAGGAGGTCTTTGCAATAATCCCCCTAGCGGTTTCCTCGGGATCCGTGTGTTCAGGTTTCTGTCTCTACTTTGGTTTTGCTACATCTGATGGCATACGTCCCTTCCCAACCTGGTCTGTTTTGAACACAGCGCAGTGCAGCCATGAGCAGCTTGACTTGTGGGTTCAAAAAGATCAGGAGAACTGCAAACTCAGGTGGGGATAAGGTCATCAAACTGTATACTGTATATGATCTGGATTCTGTATATTGTGTTTTATTTTAAAATTGACTGGTTGGTATGTGCGTTTCTTAGATTTACCCTCTGGTCCCCTCTCGCATGCTTGCTGCAGGCTCTGTAGAAAATAGACTGCTTGTATTTGGAGCAGAGCAGATTGGAGAGGCGCTGTTGGCATGTGCCAGAGACAATCTGTGGTGCATGCAGAAGTTTGTGCACGCAGCACCACGCACTGACAGAACTCGTGGCAAACGGACCCAGAAGAAACTGACAGTTATATAAATTGATTTTCATAAAGAAAAAAGCAATCAGGATCATGTGGGAAATGTGGTTCAGGTATATTTTGGGTTAAAGTTGGGTTCGGGGTTCTGATTTAAATAAGAGTTTATCAGGTTTGATGATTTATTGAATACATTTATTCACACAGAGACCTTTATGTTACACACAATATTATGTAAATGTGTGTGTGTGTGTGTGTGTGTGTGTGTGTGTGTGCTCATTCACCCTGTACTTCAAGATATCCTGCAGCAGACAAGCAGGTTCACCTCCTCTGACTGTCCAGAGAATTAAAGCACATCTCTTCCTTTACTCGCTCCCAGCCATGTTATTTAAAGTAATTAACCTTAATTTGCCCAAAAAGAGACAAATCTGTGTTAGACCACTGCCTCTTAAGTGGACGCCCAGTCGCCGACCGCCGTCCATCTCCCTCGCTCCTAATGGGGTCTCTGCTTAATCAAAATTCAGCCATCAGATCTTGATATTGAATCATCTTTTAATTGGGAGCTACATTCTGGTTAATAGTTTTATAATTCACAGGCACTAATATTCTCACCACTGGGATCCGCTCCACTTTTTCTTGCTCGGTTGAAGCTGCCACTGACTTCTCTTACACATTTACACACACACACACACACACCCACACACACACACACACACACACACACACACACACACACAAATATACAGATGTGTGTGTGTGTGTGTGTAGATGATATGCCCTTTTGCCCTTCCTCACACACACACTACCCCTTCCAGCCCTTCTCTTGGTGTCTCTGCTTGTAATTCCACTAAGGCTGCTTTATATAGGAGCCATAAAATGAGGTCAAATTATCAAATAAGACCCGTCCAGAGCCCCCGAGACTTGGACTCTGAGGCTCACCTCTATATTTAGCTGCTGAGGAGTTCATTCTTATGATGAGTGAAAAAAAAGAGACTCCTACTGTAGCTGGATTGATGGGAAAACTCTCCAGCTGAGTATATCTAATCTCCCCAGGGATGGACTTTTTCATGTTCAACGTCGCCCTGCAAGTGTCTATGCAGGATGTCATGTACTAAATTGGTTGATGATCACAAAAATCGTTTGACAAAGCTTAAACACAACAATGTAGATGTTATCAAGTTGTGGCTAAGGGGAACACCATCATTGTACCCTCTTACATAAGAAAGTATCTACATTGAGAATATTTATGCCAATCTTAACCCAATGAAAATGAATACAACCGCATTCAAATGAGTGGATATGTTTTAAAGGGCTGCAATAAACGTTTTTTTCCCTTCTTCTTCTTGGTTTAAATGTCTCATGCAGCAGTGTCAGACACGCCCAAACACCAAGACTGGCACGTTAGTTGTTTTTAAAACCGACAATACAGGTAAAATAAGATGACATCCTTATAGTCTGCAGGGTGATGTTGTTCTAATCAAGTTCATATTCTCACTATTAGCTCATCAGTGTGTCTCAGAGTCCAACTATTTGAAACATTTTAATAACCCAAGTCCCAATCTAAAGTTCCTCTTAATCAATATCACATATAGTGATTTATTCTGAACCTTTATTAAAATAGTGTCTCTTCTTTTTGTCAGAAACCGCTGCTCCAATCCATAAACTCAAGTCATCATCGTCTCCATCAGGGATGAAGCAGCAGGTTTAAAATTGTGAGTTTTTGGGGGGCGCTGGTGGCGCAGTGGTTAGTGCTCGCGTCCCCATGTGTGGAGGCTATCGTCCTCACAATGGCTACCCGACTCCACGTCCAGCTTGTGGCTCCTTTCCCGCATGTTGTTTCCCACTGTCTCTCCCTGATTTCTGCTTCTGTCCACTGTCCTTCCTCTCTAATAAATGCAAAAATGCCAACATAAATCTTTAAAAAAGGGAAATACAACATCAGTGATGTATTTGAACTGATTAGTTGTAGGATCAAGATTTAGTCAGAGAAAGGCCGGACAAACAAAGCAGAGGCAATGCCTTTGCACTTTGCTAACAGTACTCAGTGAATCATGCAGAGTATCTGATGCATGCTTACATGACTTTTACTCTAGGATTCAGAGATAACACCTTTTGAATAAACCCTTCTTTTTTTGCTCTTGTTGACCTCTCAACATTTCATTTGCCATTCAGCAGCAGAGATAACTCTGAGCAGACATACCATAAGACTGTTTTTCTCCTCTCTGTCTCAAGGTTCTGCTCCCTGTCACAAAGCTTGCTTCACTATGTTGGTAAATTACAAAAAAATGTAAAAGATCCAGAATAATGATGCTTAAGTAGAGCAAACCTGACACGAATGAAGGTGTCCACCTACGTTCTCCATATTATCACGTGGAGTGTGTTATATTTTTTTCTGAAGGGCTGAGGCATTCATTGAATCATGCACCATAGTAGTATTGTTCTGTTATTTTCAGCAGCTCTTCATGAAACCTGCTGAATGCAGATTTGAAAATATGGAACACTTGAGAGTAAACAAAGCTGCTTCTCTTTCTTAGTCGTCTGAAAAGCTGAAAAGCTCAATGCATGAGCTCTTATTCTGATTTTGTTAAGAATTCATGTGGAGCCGTGTTGATAATTATTGGTTGAAGGGCGGCAGACCGCAAACACACTTGTTCAGTTAAGTGATGAAGAATAGCAAGTAGCTTTGTGTTTACACAGGGATGTTGGGAGTGTGCACGGGTCCAGGGTCGATGGTGCAAGGTGAGAGGAAAAAGATGCAGCTGGGTGAAATGGAGAGAGCGGGACTCGCCTTTGTTGTCCTTTTCTATTCTTCTTCTGTCCTTTCCCCAGTGGGCTGATTTACTATTGATCAGCAGGCTGAACTCCGGCTACATCGCCAAGGCTAAGGCTCAAGGCTGAGGCTCAACAAATGGGAAATGAATTCTCTATATGCACATGTTTACCAAAAACTTGGTAATAAAACAAACATTTTCAACATTTATTTATCATCTCAAGGTAAAGTAAATACTAAAATGAAACCTTGGCTCCATCAACAAGGCTGCAGCAACAATCCCACTTCAGTTGAGCTAAAGTTATGGCTTTATTGGGAAATTGTATTATTCTCCCATATGGAAGCACAGGAGGAGGGTCAATTTATGGACAGAAGTACTTCTGACTGTGCTACGGTGCAGTAGGTGTCCACCTGTCCCATTTCAAGTGCAAACAGCACGTTGGTTGTACGTTCAGACTTTGAAAAAATAAGTAAATTCAACTTTCTTTCAAGCTATGACATTATAATGCTGCTTTAAAATGGCAGATTACTACTGGACAAAAGTAGATTAAATGTCCCATATAAGAAAACTTGTCAACTGTGGATTTTGTTTTAGGTCCAAAATATTAAAAACCAATCAGTCATTTAGGATTCCCAAAAAGTCAGTTGTGTAAAGGTTGCTATTCGACTGCAAGTTAAAGGCAGGGTCGGTAATTTTCGAAAACTAGCATGATTTTGAAAGTGGCGTCCTCTCCGTTCTCCTTCTTCACTCCTTCCCTCTGTGCTGCCTCAAAAGCCACGCCCCTTACTTACATGCACGAGCGCCATTGGTCCAGAAGCAGATTTCAGCTCATGCTTTGAGTGTGGGCTTGTGCATGCATGGGGTAGAGAGGCTTGATTGGTTTATAAAGAACAAACTGTCGATCTGACATTGGTCGAAGTTTTAGCAGGTTTAGAACTGCTACAGATTTCTTCATTCCTTTTTAAGATCACAGAAGATCTTAATCATTATCAGGACATGAAGACAATTTCAACCAAAAACTTAAAAAGTGTATCTGGAGGAAATTACCTATACCCACCTTTTAGCAAAGCCATAAAGCCTGTTTGGACGGCTGACATTATTTCTACTTGCAGGTTTTATAATTATTATTATTTTTTTTTTAAATGCACATTTTGCTAGATTATTGAAAAGTTCCAAAACGGGCACTTACAACCTTTCAGTTTGAAAACACTATGCTTGTTGGAGCACAAAGGCTGATGCAAATGATGGTCTTTTCAGTCATGATCATCCCGATCATCTGACCAATCAAGTGACTACTATAGCAATGGTCAACTCAAAAACTGAAACTTAGTATTTACAGACTGCACTGCTGAGTGTAACTACCATGTGAAGCAGTTTTAGGATTTATTCAGTTATTCCCTATTTTTAATAATGCAGTTAATCAACCGTTGACCTTATCCAGCCATCATTCCTGTGTTTTTTTTTTTTTGTCTTTTTATCTTCCACATGTAAACTTCAAATATCTGACATCTGTTCTACCCTTACAAAGAACCTTCCTGCTGAAAACAGTCTCTCACACACTCACCTTCGAATATGTGTTGGTGTGCTGAGGAGTAATCTCTTACACAGAGGCAGAGGGAGGCAGTGGAGGATGGAAATGAGGTTTTCAGCCCTCCTCCCACCTCTCAGCCTTTGTACCCAGAGTCCCCTTGTTCATTCAGTCTTACCTACGAAATCTAAAGCTGCACACTCTGAAGCAAATTAGATAGAAAGCATCATTTGTTTTCGTGTTCAGGCGATCCCCACTGTTGTTGTCCTTTGCTACAGGACCCTGCGTTGCCCCCTAAAGGTTGAAACAGGCCACTGCAGAGGCCAGTATTAACCTCCACCCTGCGGTGTTTGCAGAGATGTGCACACATGCAACAGAGGACACAATAGTCTCCCCCCTCTCTCACCACCTTTCTTCCTGCCTCCGCTCCTCCCCCTATCCATAGAGCCCATGTCCCATTCACGCATTAGAATAGTTCAGAAGGGCGCTCCCTGCTTCACAGGTAATAATAAGGCCCGTTCCGAAGGCTGCCTTCCACATGGAGGTTCCTCTTGAATAGCCGACACAATGTGAGAACATGTACCGCATATGAATGGCCTCCTGCGTGCGACGTATCATTGGTGGAAATCCAATCTCCCTGCTCATTCTTTAAGTGGACCAGAGGTGACATCGAACAGGATTGACAATATAACCGGGTTTTGTACATCCTCATGTGCTCACCCTCATTTGTAGACTGTAAATGTTGGGAGAATATGGGGTGAAGGATGTATAGAAAGTTTTATTTGATTAACAAAGGTGAAGTTCATTTAACAAAAGAAAGACTAACATCTCATTCGGCTTTATATTTCCACAAACAGCCAACAATATGTTGTAAATGGAGCAACAATTACATGTGTTGGATATTACGCCCAAAGCAGCACGGGGGAAAATACATTGAGTATTTGTATTCCCTGTTTCCATTATACTGTTAAAAGTTCCTATCTAAGAAATGTGGCTAGGCAATAACCGCATCATCATCTGAATGTTTGATTTCTTTCTCTAGTTTGCCCTCCACCACGCCTCTGGGACATCGAGGGAGAGACGTCTCAGAAGCGTAAAAGTTGCGTTTTAAATGGCAGCCCCCCCCCCTCCCCCCCACCAAATAATCAAAATCATTTGAACATAACAGAAGGTGTGTAGTCCAATGACATAAGAGGAAACAGCATTGAAAGAATGCCATTCAAAGCCAATGACAGTGGGAGTGTCTTTGGGTGCAGAGAGTTGAGCCAATAAGAGAGAAGCCTGAGGTCATCTGCTTAGCAAAAGCTGGTGGACTTTCATACACTTCTATTTGTCCAGCGCCTCTCAACCAGGAAGTATATTGACTTGCACACCCTGATAGATCTGAAGATGAAAAAGTATTCTTATGTAACATGTCTTCAGTGAATAGAGTCATGAGAGAGACTTTTCTTGGTTCCAAGTAAGAAACTTGTTGCTATAAAGAACTTTAGGTTCACTGTAACGTTGTTGGTATCAAGCAACCTTGATTTGTGCAAAAAGGAAGACACAAACCTCTACAATAAGAGTAGCTTTAGCTTATCATTAGCGCAGGACCACAGCTGCATGATGTGCTGAAAGTTTCCAAACAGGACAAATATGCAACAAAATGTTCTCACAAACACACACTGGTGTCTACAGGGCCTCTTGGCTGTAGCATGACAGAACAGACAAGCACTTTGTCTCCTCTCCTTCATCTCTCTTTCCATCTCCTGTCTGTTGAGTGTCCTCCGTCTATTCATTTCCTTCATCGGGCGGCCATCTCTCACTCTGTCTGTCTCACCCTCCTCGGCTCGCTCCGTCGTTCTCACCTCCCTCTTTCTTTTGCCTCTCTGTTCTTTTTCTTTGTAGCGAGTGGCGAGAGCTGACAGCTCTGGCAGAGACAAAGTGCTGATGCTGGGCTTAAAAGTGACCGCCCCTGTCCTGCAGCCACACAGCTGGGGAGCCACAGATCCATCACCTCATGGCACAGCCAGAGCAGCATGGAGGGAGAGGAGGGGGGGTGGAGGGGACGGAGGAGGCGTGGGGTGTGAGAGCAAGAAGCGGGTAGAGGGACAGTAATTAGAAGACTAATATTCTGAAAATCTAAAATTGACTAACTGCTGCGGAGAACAAACAGGAGTGTAGATTAACACATGCAAAACCTGTTAAGTGGTCTTTTTATGCTAATAAAAGGTACAGAGTGACAGTTAGTTACAGGGAAATCATAGCATTTAACAGTGCAGCATTTACTGAAGGATTGTTATTTAGTACCAGTATTAAAGACAGAATGTCTGTGAAATTAAAAAATAATTCACTCTTCAAAATGAAGGGAAAAAAAACACAGCTTCACATTTACAGTCACTTGTATTGCTGCATAAACATTGACTTGGTCTGTCATGACCTGGAGCTTGTGGTGCTAATGTTAGCAACTTTCAGTGGTTGTTATATTGTTCTTTGGGAGAACAATGACTTGTTTTAGTACAAACAGGACTCAATTGCAATAAGACATCCCACCCATAGAAAAAAATGGATGTTCCTAAATCTGTATGTGCCTCTATAAAAGTAAAGTAATGTGTTCTCATAAGCATACTGAACATAGAGAACATTTAAGACAGTCAAATCCTGAACTATGCTGATTTTCTCGTGCTCAAATGTCCTCCTCAGATTTACATAAAAATGAAAGCAGGGAAAAGACAGATGATGCAACAGAGTCTGAGACTATAATTACAGATTTTAAACTTTATATCAGTGCACTGTTTTACTGAAAGTATTCACAGATTGAGTGTGAAGCAGCTTCACTGTGTGAAAAAATATCACCTGTCGCTCACAGGTCTCGTGAAATACATGTGTTCAACCCCACCTGGTCACTCAAAGTGAATTTCCTGAATGTTTTCAGCTTTGTTCACACATTGACTCACAATGACTTCATACAGAGATTTCAGAAAGGGGCGGTTGGAAAATGTCTGGATGGTTTGTTTGTTTTCACACAAACCGCTCACCCTCAAAATTGTCCAGATATTTTTTTGGTAGATTTTTTGTCTACGTATTGAACCAATCAAGTACAGTGAACAGAGAACATGTGCAGTGAAACAGCTGCAGCTGTGATACACGGTATACAACGGTATAGAGTGTGGTTTTGGTGAAAGTAGATCAGCTGTGTTTAACACATCTGGGTGTGTTTGAAGTTAAACACATAGCTTTAAAGGACTTATTTTCAGACACCGCTTCCCGAGTGAATGTAAATGCTAAACTGATTCTCATTCAACATTTTTTGACCTCTTCATCCGTCACCAACACTTCTTTCATTCTGTGTGGAGGTAAATAAGCTCAAGATTTTTGCAACCGCTCTTTCAAATCTAGGTATTTGAGTGGAACTTCAGTTAGATATCAACAACTTGAGCTGAAGGAGACTCACTCAGAGGTGTTAGCAAATTCAAGACCCGGGTCCTGAACCCAATATTTTAGACCCTCGGGAGAAAACACAGTATAAAATGTCCACTGAATATGTTACAACTTTGAGAACAACGTGGATGTTGAGTCAGATGATTTGTTCGGAACTTTACATTAGAAATATTTCAGCTGGACTTTAGAACAAAAAAACTAAATTACACCAATGTGAATTTATAAATTAAATATTGGTTTGAAAATACAACCTGCAGTTGCATGCTGGTATAAAGGAAAGACTTCGAGGATGCATTCCTCTGAAAATTGTATGCAACAAAATTCAAAAAGGCAACAGCGTTATGCAAATATGATAATCAAACTTTTTTCAAAGTCATTTATTGTTATGTATTTGAGATGTATCCAACTGGAAAAGTGTGCCTATGTGGTGAGAAAGAAAGCATTTACAGTCTAAACAGGAGGCAAAGGTCCTGAGTCAAAGATGGAGGACCAGGAGGGGGAGGGGGTGGTGCTGGTGCTAAAGGAGAGAGGTGGGATGGGGGGGTGTGTGGGGGTAGACTGAAAGAGTGCTGGCTGGGTTGTCTCCAGGATGGAGGGCATTAATCATTATTGGCGCACACCTTCGTCCCCGACGCACCCTGACGGCCCTTCCACCCCTGACATAAATCATCATTCCCCCACAATAGATCCCCTCTCTTTGCCATGCCGGGGAAAAAAGTGTGCTAGTTGTATTGATTTTTCCTTTTTCTCCCTCCGCCTGCCCTGTCTCCTCTCCACCTGCCCCCCTCCCACACCTCCCCTCCAAACCTCCACCGCATTGCTGTGTCATTATGAAACATAACTGATCTGAAATTCATAGAATACTAAATAAAGTTTATGAGGGCACTCTACTGTATGCAGCCCCGCCCCTCCCACTCTCTCCTGTTGCATGAGAAGTAAGTAAGTGGGGGGGAGCAGAGAAAAAAAGAATGATATAAAAATTACAAAGCATGCACAGTGCTATTATACTTCTATTGATTTGTTTTTGAAGCACACCTAGGCTTAGAAGAGTCGCTTGAAGAGATTAGAAATGGCCCAGAAAGGAGGGGAGGGGATGGTAGTGGAGGGGACGGGGTGTTCAAAGGAGAAGAATAATATGAGAGTTTTGGGGATTAAAGGGAGGGGGAGGGGGAGATGGAGCCATGTCTAAGGTGTGAGGTTAAAGAATGTATGTCTAAGACAGATGTAATGTTCTTTATTATCATGGATTACTGACTACGTTCATATGCTCTGCGTGGATCACAGTGAAGTTTTTTTTTATGCGTGATGGAGACATTTATGCACATTACTTCATGGCTGAAGTAATGAGTCATATAAACCATAGATTAAATCTGTGGTTAAGACTCATTCAGTTGGGTCAAAAGATTCATCTAAGGAAAGAAAAAGGAGGTTACAAGACTTGTTGTTTTTGTCTGCTATTTGCTTTTTATGTGTGGATGTAATGGATATAGTTTTGCCACTTGTTACGTGGACATGTTGACTAGCATTCTGGATAGGCTTAACCGTTACAGTAACACATGGTAAATTCACTTTTTAGCAACATAGTGCGGTTTCTATATGGATTGTGGGAATCTGGATCAGGAACCTGAAGGAACTCCAGACTATACTTTGATTGAACACCACCTCATGCTGTTTTTCTAGCTATTTCTGTTTCATGCCTCTGCATCATTTCTGTTTTTCCATTAAACAAATAATGCTGTTGACAAAGGAACAAGGGTGTTCATTCAAAAATAAAAGCTGCAAGGGACATTGGTGATAAAGAAGTTAATCCAGTTGGTTTAAACCAATCAGCATCAATTTGAACTAAGATTGTAAAAGATATTTTTTAAAACAACGAAGAATCCAAGAAAGTTGTGTTGCAATTGTTTGATACTTCAGTAAATATTGCTAAACAGTGATTTGAAGGTGGGGAGAGTTGATGTCACGGATGGAATAAATGGACTTAGATGCTTTTCTCTTTTATTGAATCTGGCAGTCAAAATTATGACTTTAGATCCATGAATTTATTTATTTTTAATATATAGTACTTTTTAAAACTATTGAAATATGAGATCAATATTGTATTGTTTTAATCTCAGCTCAAAACTCACCTTTTTAGATCAGCCTCTTCTTTATGACCCCCACATTCCTCATTGTTGTTGTTTTCTTTTGCAAACAGCAATGCACCTGACTGTCTTTGATAACTTGGATATGGTCTCGTATATCTTAACATCATGTAGTATTTTCAAGTTATGTTGGATACAAAATTCTTGTTCTGTATCTAAATGCTTGTAAGTCTTCAACGTGCTGCAGATTTTCTGTCCATTGTCGAAAAAGTTACAGTAAACATGTCAGTTTGGAGTCTTAAATCCAGTCAGCTTCTGCACAAACCCAAACCTTACTTGGCCAGGCATACTTGCACACACACACACACACACACATACACACACACACACATACTCTCCACCGTTCCTCATCCCATTTTGTCCACTTCAATCTCAGCTAACCATTCACTTCATCAGGGCTGTAGATTAGCCCAGCATGGCGATGGTGGGGAGTTGACAGGTGGGAGTGAGAGAGCAGGAGAGAGAGACAGAGTGGATATTGGTGGCAGAAGTGGGATTCTCAACCTGGCCGGGATTAGAGTCTGGAGTTGAAGGGATATTAATGTAAAATGGAGGGGACAAGTGTGCTCCTGTCCAATTACGCTGCACCCTGTCACTGCCAACCAGGGTGCAAACAACAGGAGGAAAGGATTAATTGCCTTGGACTCTGCCCCCACTACAGGCCCAATTATGGCAGCATATTGGCTCCCAGCGCTGGTGCAACCACTGCTGTGCAGGGAGATTGTGTGAAATTTTCAGAACGGCCTTTGTAGGTCAGAATGAGGGGAGAGGGCCGGGGGAGAAGATGGGGGTGATGTGAACTCTTGACTCAGTATCAAAGTTAAAATACATAGATTACTCACCTGTGTCCTGTCAGCTTCATACACATATATGTTTTTGTTTAAAATTCATGTTTTATTGATCAGAATGGACTACCATTGTCTTATACATTTCAGATGAACAGTATGGCAGTATTTTAACATGTTTTTCTGTATGCAAACACTAAAGAGAACATATAGACTCAATTAATACTGAATACTGAATTGAATGTGTTTAATGCGGGGCTACAAAAACAGAGGTTCATCAGAAAATCAAATGTTAAAACATGATTGAGGGGAGCATCTAATAGCTTAGTGGTCATGTTGCGGGCCCTGTGTACAGAGGATAATGCTTTCGCAGTGACCATGGGTTTAAATCCAACTTCGGCCCTCTGTTGCATGTAATCCCGCCACTCTCTTCTGCCAACATGTCCTCTCCCTCTGCAGCTGTCCTATCCAATTCAAGAAAAAAAATGATGCAAAACAAATAACTTAGAACAAATACAATTAATCATAAAAGAAATATATAAATATCTATATATAAAAGAGTTAAATATGCATGTATAACAAACAACATCAAAAGTGTTTAAAATGTAAAAAAAAAAAGATCGGGATGAAAATGTCTTCAAAATAGTTTAGAGAAATTATGATTGGCTCTGTAATGTTTGCTTTATGCTAGAATTGAGATTAAATTAATATATTATAATGTGCCAATGTGAAACGATATAATCAAATGTTGTGTGTCAACAACACAGAAGAAAACGAGCTGCAAAAATCAGGATACATTTGACTTGAGTTTTCAGCAGTTTTTCATTGTTCCTTTACAAAATTTGGCAAATTGATAGATTATAAATCATTGCCCATGAAGCCCACAGGAAGAAGTCAATGTTTCAAATGAAACATTGACTTCTTCTGAAACATTGATTAACCTTTTATGATCAAGATGTTTTCTGCATGTCAAATCTTCCTTTATTAAACTTCCTTTTTGTCTCATGTCTAAAACTTATAATTTAGGCTTTAGCTTGCACTTTGCGGAAAACCAGCCAACCTCCAGGAACTCTTCATTCATATTAAAACTCCAAATATTAGCTCGCTAAAGCTGTACAAGGAAGCCATCGGGGATCCATAAATTGCTCAAACGAGCACTCTCACCTTGTGAGGCGGGCAGATTCTGATAGAAGTCTGCAGATACAGACACACAAAAATGTTCCTGTGGGAGAAAAAGAGAACTCAAAATCTGACAGGTCATTAACAAAATAATGGATCACTTTGAATGTGCACAGATCCAGAGACTGCCTCACATGTCCTTACAGAAAAAATGTGCATGAAGCAGCACTTTATGTAGTCAGAACAAGAAAAACAGACAGCTCCACTGATGATGATGGAAATTTGTCAGAACAAGAAAGCTTCATGTCACACTGCCCTCCTTCAGAATGATTTAGGTTATACATTTTAAATACTGTATTTCTGTCTTATTAGGATTGGTAAAACCTGATGAGAATTTTTTTTAAAAAGTCTCTAAATTTGAAGGGGTTTCAGAAAACAAATGTATGACCTTGTATGGAGACACTAGGATTATTATACTTCATAACACATTCAAGTGATCAGTGGGTAAAAAAAAAAAAACCCTGTCGAACTGTTCAATGATTTACAAGGACAACAAAAACAGTTTAGTGATGTGTAATTTGTCCTCCATATCTGACTTATCATCTATCATTACTGCAATAAGCAACACATCTGTATTGGGAATGCATCACTTACATATGAAATGAGCTCAATGTGCAAAAACTGTTTAATGTCTGAGGACCTTTTTTGTTTGTTCAAAAAAAATATTCCTAACCTATGCTTTCTTTATCTTACAGTTTCACCCTGCTTGAACAAAAGACATCCCAGTGTCCATCAACAAGTACATCCTGGTTAGAGGCATCGTAGCTTTTGCTCAGATTTGACATCATAGAACCATAACATTTATTTGGCATTAATAAACAACTTCAGATAATACAATCGATGATGCTTTGGTCCCTTTTCCTGATTGTCGGCTATAAAATGACTTTTTTACACCCAATATTCCACTGTGCTTTTGCTGATTTTTAAAAAGGGGCTGAACCGTGTGCAGAGGGTGAGTGCTGTTGCCTCACAACGAGGAGGATCCTGTTTTGAATCCGACAGACAGGATACTCTCTGTGTGGAGTTAACATGTTCTCTCGCTGCATGAGTGGTTTTGAAAAAGAAGTGAAAAAAGGACAAATATACAAACCCATAATGGTTAATAGTGGTTTAATAGTTTCATCCCATTTTCCTCAACAAGGTATTGCCTGATGAGCAGCATTATCATTTTTTCATCATTGTTTAAACTCAGTTTTATATTTCGTATCTAACTATAACTTTTATTTAGCATAAATACAAAAGTTTCAACCATTAACTCTCGGTGCGTTTTTACATGTTTGCCTCAGTATTGCCTGTACAATGTTTTTGCAGAAATGGCTGCTGTCTGGATTTCACACCCGTTCTTCCATTGTGCTTTTGCTACTTCAGCAACAGAAAAGTTTCAAGGACAGAGGACAATGTGTCTAAGATGATAGTTAGTAAAGTGAAGTTTTAGTAGTTGTAAACCCCAAAAGCTATGTCCTCATAGGAGGGCTCACCTCCCACTTCTCGACTGGTGACTAACTGTTGGAAATAGGAGTTAGGCCGCAGACGTTTCTGCTCTGTCAGCCCTGTTTGATGATGTACCTTATCTAACAGAAAGAAGCGTGTAGGTCTTTTTGATGAAATCCAGCATCGAGCCAAAGGAAACCACCCAGTAGTTTCTAATCAGAGAGGGAAATGGGACTGGAGTTACTGATGGTCTCGGGTGCATATGGAGGCACCCTGAGAACACACAGAGCACATTGGAGCCGGCACCTTGACGGATGCCCACTTCATGAATTTTGAATTAAATTGGCCCTTGATGAATTTGGAATGTGCTTCCTCTGTTCCAAAGCAATAGGAATCCAATAAAATGCTGGCGCCATACAAATAAAGCCATACATTCCCCCTGAACCTAGGAATGAGCCTCAGGTGAGGAAAAATGACTGCAGCACGAGGAAGCAGCAGCAGAGAGGGAGGCGAAGGCGAGAAGAGGGGGAAGATGGGAAAAAGAAATCCTGATACGAGTAAGGCTGAGAGAGGTGGCGACAGATAGAGAGGCTCTGATATGAAGAAGAAGAAGAAGCAATGGGAGAGCGGGCAAGTCAGGCGAGATAGAGAGAGTCTTAAATGAAGGTGGAAGGGGGGTTTGCAGAGGGGGTGCAGGGGCCAGGATTCTAGCACATTAGCCCTGTCCTTTTGAGTGGAAGGGAACATATTGGTCGCAGCCAATCCCCACATGGGGCCCGGGCTGCCTGGAGCTCATCAGTGAGACATGCCAGGGCCTGGAGTAAATCAGAAGCCCCACTCCTCAGGCCCGATTTCCCAAGAGGAGGCCAGCCACAGCCACTCAAATCAGCCAGTGTGCCAGAGCGCTGTCTGTGATCTGATGCTACTGCTACATCTGCCCTGACTCTCCAAACGGGCTAAAAGACTCCAAATGTCCTAAAAATTAAGTATAAGATGGGGTACATGCAGGTGATTCCCCGGTAAAGTTAACCATTGCCAGTGCAGGCTGAATACACCATGGAAACCCTAACCCTAACCCTAACCCACTAACCCTAACCCTAACCCTAACCCTAACATCTATATAACTGTAAACTAGTGAGCAATGTTTGGATCAAGACTAAATGAAAGGCTCAGATTTGAAAGCAATTTTCATGAAAACACATCACACAGTTCAAGTCTATAAACAGCGGGATGTTCTGGGCTGTCACCGACGGAAACAGATGCTGTTTTTCTCGGGAGCAGTGTGCCCGTATTACAGAGACTTTTCTCTTTATAAAATCCATTTTTAGACCATATAAGTTGCCAAAAAGAGATTACTACCAATAAGTGATTGTTTGTGACATGTTCCCTTTAGTTTGAGAGCTCAGGTGTCTCCAGTAAAAAAATCTGTTTTGTTGTCAAACTCAGGATGTCGACTGAAAGAAATGTTCAGGTCACATATTCAGTATAACATTTTAAATCTACTCTGTCCATGTCACATGACATCTTGGAGAATGTGGAAAATGTAAATGGCTTAATACAGCTGTCTGTGTATTCTTTGTTTTGTGTCTTTGAAATTTGTAACCTTTTTAGAAAAATGCCAGGTTTTTAGTTTCAAACTACAGATGGAGTTGTATTAGTACAACTAGTAGTGTTCGGGGTCTTTACGTATTTAAAAAAATATATTTTAAAGTTTGAATTTTATTGAAATGGTCATGTGGATCTAAAAACTTCCATTTTTAGATGCACAGTCCAATGATTTGGCGACAGGATATTTCGATCTTTTTTTTCCTGCCTGATCTGAAACTTTGGCCTTGACTTATTTAGATGAGGGCTAACATGAAGCATCTCAGGTTGGTTTGTTATTTTGATATTCTTCAGTTGTGTTTGACATATAATAATGCTCACGGTGAGTAATTCTTCATTTTAGGGTCAAGTCTTCATTGAAGTGCAGGCCCTTTGCACCTGCAGTATGACTAAGCAGCTCCCTCTCCCTGCTTCTCCTGCCTCCCTCTAACCAGCGTGTGCATACTCTAATATGAATAATGTTTCTCCTACAAGTCTCCCCCTGTAATAAATGGAGTGCCATTTCACACAATGGCAGAGTCAGGCCTGTATTGATTAACTCTCATCATCGACTCTCGACGCCTGCTTCCTTGATTTATGATTGTCTGTTATTTTTACATTAGCTGTCAAATTCATCTTGTCTCTGCACACGTTCGGGGTCAGTCTCTGCAAACAGTAAACACCCCGCACCCTTCCTGACAAACTCACCCCCCCGCCCGCCCCCCCCATCCCCCCACACACACACACACAGACAAGAACAAGTTTTAGTTTATTAGCAGGTAGCAGATAGAAGCGCGTTCAGGCTCGTTTCACAGCAGGATCAGGAGGGAGACGATCAGTGTGGAGCTCTCAGACAACAAACAGGATATGGATATATAAACATCTAAGAGTTTAAGCAAACAGCAGGAATGTAAAGATGCTTAACTGCAACTATGGATTAGTGATGTGTTTTGGGACTTGGACACAAAAATCCAGGGCTCACAACCTCCATTGAATCTCCTTATAAGTTACACATGCCCATTTTCTCCTCTTCAAAATATTATATAGGAGACGATGCGCTGGAAAACTGCGCTCGCACTACACAACACCACCCAAAAGGAGGCAGTAGAGGGAGACGTCCCATGAACTAAGACGTAAAGAGTATGTCATGCAGTGTCACTGGATGAAAGCAGAAGAGACGAACAGGACTCAACAGTTTTAAATGTTCTCTACAGAGTTTAGGAAACATACAGCTTTAAGTATGAGTGCACATGTGGTGTTGCTAAGGATGTTATAATACATTGTTTCCCAAATTAAACTGATTACCATGCTAAGTCTGTTAGCCAGTTCAGGCAGTTCCCATTGTTTTTTTTCAGGATCATGCTCACAAACCATACACATCCCTGTTCATCTGTGAGGAAAAGTGCCCATCCTGGACAACAATGCATGCATCTGATCAATGTAATTCTGTATTTTATTTATTTTTGCTGTTGGTTACCTCATATCAGAACCTTTTTTCTTTTTCGGCAAACCATTCATTTAAATCTGTGCATTAATAAAAATAGAAATGTAGGCAGTGACTGGCAGGTTAATATCACAAAGGAAAAAGGTTTTCAAAGATCACATATTTACTCTTGAATTTTCTGACATCTCTTTATAGTTCCTATTCATCAAAACACTACCACCAACAATTGTTTCAAATGCTATGTGTGCATTACTGATATGCAAACTATTAATTTCAACATTTATATTATTATTACATTCAAATCCCTTACAGAGAGACAGAAGTCTGTTTCATTTTGACAGGACTCTCAACACTTGGCATGCAAACTGTCTGAGGGTTCAGAGAAAAGTCAGCATGAGGAACGTTGACTCTAAGTTCTGAATTTGGATTAGATGAACTAAACTTGAGAAGTGTGTGAGTCTGCAAATTTGGAGACTTGTAGTACATTTGGATTCAGCTCAGATATGTCTCGCATACAAAACTTTTTGATTTAGTCACTTTAAAAACTTCCAAAAACTTGTAATCTAAAGTATAAAGAGAACATGCATCGGTGTCATAGCTTGAATCATCACAATAAAACTTTCAATTGTAATCACAATGTTTTCTCAGCATTGTGATTTGCCATCATGTGTAAAACATGTATCTGTGAGCTCTGCAGTGTTAAAGTTTGGAGGGCATAAGTTCCTGAGGGGAAGATGACACTGTAAAGAAAGTATGTAAAATGCTGTTTTAAATCATGCTGAAGGTGGAGGGAACAGATTGTTGTAATCAAATCGATTTTTAGATTTGACAGTTTAACTAATAATTTTGTCGCAGATAATGATAAAGCAGCTGCAGAAGTTAAAAGCTGTCTGAATGTTTAAACAGCAGTGCATTAACATATGTATTGCTTCTGTCTTTAATTTGCATCTTTCACGATTGAATTTGGTGGACGGCGTCTGTTCTAAGACAACATGTTTATGACTTTGAGATAAAAGCACAAACCTTCAATCGCTGCTCTGCAATTTGAAACCTGAAATTTCCCAAGACTCAGAAACATTAAAATCATTTGAATAATGTTGTTCCTCAGATGGATTTTTCTCTTTTTTCAACCTTGCTTTAAAATGACAGCCAGATAGACACTTAGCATGTGCAATGTCAGTGCTTTGCTTGTCTATTTGGAATCAAGATTGGGTGCCAGGGACAGCCTGGTGATCAGCTATCAGTATAAACACAGTGTCCAGCGCCATCAATTTACAGAACTGCTACCCAGCCGTCCCTCCCCCCCCCTCCCCGCGCTTAACTGGATCCAACAAATGTCAAGGTATACAGGTCTAAGTTGGAGTAACCTCCTCTTTCTTCTGCTGCTTTTCTCCCTCCTTTCAGCCTGGCGGCGTTTCACCCCAGGAGAGTGAAGCGATAATAACAGACAGGCTGAGGCGAGGGCCGTTCGGGTAAAGCGGGTCCTCGGCTTTAATGGCGGGGCTGTCTGCTCCCCTGGACCCGCCGGCTCGGGGGTTCATTGAGATTCCATTAGAGGCTGCGGGGAGCAGTTTCATTGCAGCCTTTCCTTTGGTTTGCCTGACACTCACACGGGGATCACTGTAAATTGGCTCTGTCATAGCAGACAATTTTTGAGATGTGAAGTAAATTAAACATGTAATCACACAGGAAGCGACGCCGCAGGTTCCCCAGCACTTGACTCCCGTCAGCGAGCGTCCGTAGGCGTCTCACTAGCTCGTTTTCATTCCTCGTTACCTGTCTATCTTTACCTCCATCTCCTCATTGTTAAATGACACTGTACTATTTGCTTTCTTGGCACCAGGAGAGACGAAGTGCTGACCTTTAACGACGCAGGGCCTCGGCTGCAGAGACAAACTCCAGTGATGTTTAAAGGAGTGAAACCTCTGCTGTTCAACTGGGACATTTCCATCTCTGACTGTCACTTGTTTAATAGAGTTGGTGAGGACACAAACTTCATTGTCACCAAGAAGTTTTCTTTTGGAATGTTTAGCAATATGATCAGCTGATACAGTCCACTGGGCTGGTTTATAGTCAGATTGATACTAAAACACATCGCTGTAAGGACTGAAAATAATTGTATAGGAGGCACTCAAATACCTCATTTAACATGTAAAAAGTGGGCTGCATCATATGTAGCTGTGTAACCAATAAGACGATTCTGACTTGTCATGACCTTGAAGGCAGCTGCCATCACCTGATGCACCATGCATGCAACCTGACGCATTAGAAAATTCACTGCAATTCTTTGTGTATTGAGCAGTGCCTTTGCTGCATAGATGAGGCTGATGGCTCCCTCCAAAGGTTGTACAGTAATCATGCCAAAAAAAAAAAAAGGAAATCATCCAATTAAAAAGATAAAAGAAAGTTTGAAAATCAGATTTCAGCACAGGTTATTTTTATCAACAAAAAATGGCAACCGACAGTGAACTCAAGCTTAATATGTTGTTGCTAAAAGGTTTAAGTTAATGACGAAAGATGTGAAAAAAAATAAAATCATTTATCAGCCTGCACACACACTGTCCTGTCCACTGTTTATCTGTTAACTGATATACCTTTCTAAAAAACACTGCATTGATGTTAACAGCTTTGATGAGACCAGGGTTGAAATATTCCCATAATTCTTCTCTTACATTCTCTTCTCCTCGCTCCAGCGTCTCCTGTTCCTTCTTTGTGATTAAGCCGTTGTATGTTGTCTCTTCTCATTCCCATGTTGCGGCTGAAGGCCCGGTGAAGTGCTGCTGGCAGAACACCGGCCGGGTAGCGCTTGAGTGGAGGAAACAGCGAGGATTGAGCAGCAGAGGCTGAAAAATTAGGTCCCTGCCTTGTAATTCAGCGGCGGGAGCTGATATCATCAGGCTGCACTCGGCTATCAGGCAGGTAATACCACCCACTGACTGTAATCGCTAATGAAGCT
>NC_136700.1:23281678-23546678 GCF_947650265.1 Symphodus melops | reverse complement strand
CTGCCACAGTCAGATTAAAGGCGAAACGTCACAGGAGCGATTTCACAGCCTAATATTGCAGTCTGCATGGGACTAATTGAAACATTTACTCAGTCAACTTCAAAATAGAATTAAAGTTTGACTTCATGAAAGCAGAATTACACCGACATTGTCAATGCACATTGTCGAAGATCTGAAAATAATCCTCAATTTATTTTAAACCTAAAGACACCAAATGAATCTGCCACGACTCCATCCAATTCATTTTTAAATCAAGCTATACACATGTTTGTTTCCTTTTGTAACAATGTGCATTTTAATAGTGGAAATCAATTAAGATTATTTGCTTGGTCCCTTGGTTTTATCTGAGATTCATCATACTGTCAGAGCTAAAAAAGTGCACATAGATAGTGGATGGTATCAATGCATTTGGTGCTCTTAGTTTTTGTTGACTCCACCACTGTAATCAGGATATCATCATCCTTTCAGAACTGACGGGTCAAATGCAACAGCCTCCAGTTTAGAGCCATGAAAGCGTTGTCCTGCAGCTTTTCCGGTCAGTGACGGAGAGGCTATGTGGCAGGGAACCAGCCGCCTGGTCGCCCATCCCAGTTCCAGGGCTTGTTGGCAGCCATCGTCAGCTGCAGCTCATGCTTTAGAGGACCACCCGTGCCATGGTGAGTAATTCCCCTGTCATCGCTCCATACACCCACCGCTCAATGCTGGCTGGCATGGCTCCTCGTGCCCATTCTTAGTCAACAGGATTAAGCTTGCTTAGTGTGAGCTCTCCGGGATCACCTATACTCCATATTGTACACTCACAATGCTGGCTCACCAGTTTGGCTACAACAGCCTGTTTTTCTCCCCCTCCCCTCTTTTGCACTTTGAATTAGGAGCATATGAATGTGTTTCCCTCAAGCAGAGAGAAGAGGATTGAGGCAGAGGGCAATCATATCCAGGCCTGAATAGAAGATCTGAGTTAATTTGCCATGCATTTTATAAATTAGGATTAATTTGACTAGACTAAAAACACCGGTTGGTTGCTGTGCCATTATTTTACAAGTAAGACCTAAAAGCACCAGCCAGCAAACCAGCAAGCTACCAACAAAATAAATCAAATTTGCAACACAATTCATTCAATGCCACAGAATACTCTCATTAGTAACAAAATGAGTTTTGATCTGATTGCACAAATGCCGCATTAAATTGTCTCAGTGTTGAGACAAACATGCATCCTTTGTGAAGTGGCAATATTCTGGAGTCTTGTGATGCTAAACAGGGAATGAGGCTATGACTTTTGAGTTTAGCTAATTCCAGATAGAGAATCAGCTGAATAATTTTTTAGCAATATTGAGGAGGTGTAGGCTGTGGAGGTGGACTATAATCCTCATGAGTATAATTTCACGTGGCACACACAAAGTTTCTGCAGAAGCCCAGAGGGAATAAATCAAAGACTCTCAGTTTCTAGAGATTTCTTTTCACATTTGCTGTACTTTATTGGACCCCAAAGGTTCTCCTATGGGCTTGTATAGAGAGTCAGTTTTAATCTTCAAACTTTCAATTAGAGCCCACTAAATTCTATGATCTACTTCTTTCATATATGTTTCAGTTAAAGGAGATTCAATAGAAGCACGTTTGTTAAAATATATAAGCTGATTTGGGAACATTTTGTAAAGCAACTCATCTAGCTTATGACCAGTTTATAGTTTTTAGTTGTTCATAAACATAGCTAGCTAGCTTAGCAGAAATACGGCAATTTCTTTTTTGCTCCTAATAGTCCCTGTTTGGTCTTTGTTTTCCAGCATTAAAACAGAATTCATTGAGCACAGCACACGTCCTAGGAACCGCTGAAATATTCAAACAGTTTTAAGTTGTTTAGTGGTTCATGATTGCAGGTATATCCCTGCTCATTTTTATAAAAACTTCCTGCATTTTATAAGAAGTTCCTGCATCGTGGAGCCCACAGAGCAAACTAGTGCTTCCTTAAACCTGACCAAAAAGAACTCTGGACTGGCTCTCAGGGAATTTTACAACTTAAGGACTCAACATTCCAATGAGGTCTAATACGAAAAATTATCGTTATATGCTACTCCCAGGTAATTGCAATAAATTCTGACCACCATGTCAAAGTTGCTTGTCTTTAGTTTGCTTGCCATGGCCAATCTTTTTTTTTCATCCTGGAGATTTGGCAGTTTTGAGTTATCTGGATAAAGATACATACAATTACAACACAATGACTGAGGTTGGTTTACAGGCTGATTTTGTTCCGTCTCTGCACTCCATATATAGCAAGAAAAAATAGATAACTATAAGACTTTAAAAATACAGAAATGATTCAAGGAAGTATTTCCCAAACCTTTGTCAAAGCCGAGTTCATATGCTATGATACTTTGATGTAGTGTATGTGTCTTTGGTTTTTGACCAAGACCAGCAGGCACAAAACCAAATTGTTACTCACGTTAATCCCTTTGTATACACATCTTTGATCTCTGTCTCTGGGGATACAAATGTCTAATATATTCAGTAAATATATGATTTGTGTCTGTCTGTCTGCTAAACTGAGCCTTCCTTTTATTATTAGGGTTATAAGTTACCTCTGAGCTAACATGTTTAAATAACAAAGCGGTACTTGAGTCTCAGCTTGACCTTCCAGTCAGCTGGTTTTCCCTCACTGAATCCTGCCAAAGCTCTTCTTACTCAGTATTTTGATATTAAATTGTACCTCAATGCCATTTGTGTCACATTATAAAATGCTAGCGGTACAGAATGTCATTTGGTGGAATCGGGGGCATTTGCTTCACAAAATTAATGCGGTTTCCTGCAGGATCTCTGTCTCTTTCTGCAGGCTTGTATTTCATCAGAAATGAAATGCCCTTCTACCCGAAGCAGCCTTTTGACAGAGTAATATTTAATGAATAGGTCTATTATCAATGTCTCGGTCTTAGGGTATATTTCTTGGTAAGGAATAGGCGTGCAGGCATGATTACATATGCATTCACAGAGAGACATTTTAAAGCATTAACTGGGTCATGTTTCACTGTGTTTCTCTGGTTAATCTGTAAGAACTGTAACATATTCCAATATTGATTTAGTTTATATTCCCTCCATTATAATGTCACCCAATTTTAAAGACTGTCTTGAAAGTCAGATTTCTTTACTGCACATGCAAGGGTGTAGTTATTACTGGAACTAGATAACGTGCATATATGTGGGAGTGCAATTCATGCCAGAAAATATGCATATAAAGTGTTTATACAAGACATGTGGGTGAATATGTCTGTCAATTCTCAATAAGAGTGTGCAAATATGTGCGCTGTGCACAAGCATGCTGCGTGTGTTTGCACTGCATGCCAGCAAACATATGCTCCCATGTTTGTCTACGTGCACGTGCGCCTGCTGCTGTGTGCACGTACAGTATCCGGATGTTTGTTCATGTGTCTGTAGGAGGATAATAGCCATCACACGGTCTCAAGTTAATTTCCCATGTAAATAGCACACTGCTGTTTAATCACACAAAAAGCAGACTGAGAAATGGAGCATGTCTGCAGTGTTTATACATAATGAACTCGAGGTTTTGGCATGCACATTTTCTTTTTTTTATTGCAAACAGGGAAATTCACCTGATTTTGCATTCTGTCACATTAGATACTGTAGAACATGAGTCATGTATTCAGGATGAGTGAGAACTAATTTACAGGAACAAGAGTAACAAACAGCTCGAACATCCCACTGTTATGATTCTCTAAATCCATTACAATTCAGACGAATGCAAAGACACTTTAGTTCAGAAGTGACAGCACAGGCCATTGACACTTTTGGTTGTTTCCCAACCATAAGCATTCAGGAAGTTTGAAATGTAAGATGTAGAATTTCATGACAATGTTTAGGTTTAAATATCTAAGCTAATAAAAATTGACTGTTTGTTTGATTGTCTGTTTCTATATTTTTTGCTGAGTGCTTAACTTACCTCAAACATTTCCATCAGTTATCAAAGCCAGAGAAATCTGTAATGTTATCGTTGTAACCACACGTGTCTTGTCGCGGCAGCTGCCATGACAGACACGTGTTTGTTGTCATGTTACGTCTAACACCGCTACATGAGGAAGCTGCTGTTTTGTTGCTGTACATGCTAATTTAAAAAAAATATACTGTATATATATATATACTCAGATTCATCGTCAGTAAACATATTCTCTTCCTCAAATCGGTTTTGCCCGTTTTTATCAACAAAGACTTCATATTCACCGGGGGGTCATGGAGTAGCAGGGGGGATCACTCCCATGATTCCCCACCAGCCTCGAAATCATATTTTGTTATTGTTTTGATTGAGAGCCCCCTGGTGGTGGATTTTACATACTGTTCTTTGAATAAACCACGATAGATTGGAAAACTATTAAAACATCAAATATGGTCTTTTGATCAAATATTGCAGTTCAAAAACATTTTGAACTAAAACAACCCTGACGATCCTTAAATGAATAACGCTCTCTAATGGTTAGATCACAGCTGGCTCTTACCATCTGTGCAATTTTACAGAACATAATGTAACATACGTGTAACATACTACAACTTTAGGATGCCATAATCAAACAAACAACATTACAAACAATAATCTTCACAACTGCTCCTGCTCAGCTCCTTGTGAATGCTTTGTGTTTATATATTTCATTTAATATTGCTATTTTTACAAACAGGAGCTGTAGTCCTTATTCCTTTTTTTATCAAAAGTTTTTTTAAATCAGCCAATCCAATGTCTCAAAAACGTAATCCACTGTTTAAGATAACAGAGAACACAGGAAGTTGTCATGGCTTTTACCAAGACAACGACAAAAGATCTTCACCTTACAGGTATGCATTTAAAATGATATTTAACTTCCTTTGTTTATGACTTAAAGCAGTTTTCAAATGTCTCATGTCTGTCTAAGATTTAGATGTTTTCATTTGTTACTTCCTGACTTGAATTAGACAAAGCACACAGGTGATATGATACAAAAAACTGCTACAGGTTTTTAACGTATCCGCCCAGATTGAAGTGCAATAAATCAGTTCTGTATGGTTCAGTTGACCCTTTGAGCGCTGACAAGGCCAACATCTTAACTCCACCCACTAACAGTCTCAAAGAGGGAGAGCTTACAGCTGCTGATCTACAGCTTCTGATCGGAGCCTGTAGACTGAGAGGAGAGCAACAGGGCTGACGGAGAGCGTGTCAGCTGCACGCCACCGGCTCCGAGGTGCAGGAAGCCAAAGGTGTGTGTGTGTGTGACTGCATGTGCATGAGGGCCCCGGTCACACTCAGTCACGCCTCTGCTCACCGCTGACCCCTGCTCGTCCTTCACGCCAGGGCCAGGAGCACCTCCATTATTGCGACGGCAGCGGCGGCTTAAAACCGCCAAATCATAAAAAAGCCACGGCGAGCTGCAGTGAATTACGAGGAAATATGGCCTTCCTTTACAGCGGGGGCCGTGAATGAAGCCATAAAATTATGAGCAGTTTTTATGATGGCCCATTGAAGTAGGATGCTTGTATATTGATGGTTCACAGGCTGTATCCCTCTTCCCCCGTGCGGTGGAAGAGCTGACAAAGGGGCCCCTGTGTAACTATTTTTCATGCATTTAATATATTAATTATCCGGTAAATGTTCCCCAGGCAGTGCTTGGGATAGCAGAGAATGACAGCTTTTCGATGAAGCTCCTGGGCTGGCCCATCAGGCTGCAGTGTATTACGTGGGAAAGGTCATTGCGGGGTTAATGTAACTTTTTATTTGCTGATTTTTCATACACATGGAGGGTGGTAAGGAAGGGAAGCGAGGCTAGTTTAGAGAGAGAAAAAAAGCAAAGAAGAAGACAGAGAGAGATGGGGAGGGACAGAGGCAGAGGCAGGGTGTGTGGAAGATAACGCCTCGGTTTTTATTATTGTGTTTGGGTTCAGACTTTTTTCTTTCTGTCTTGGTCTGATATTGCAGCCTCCTCCTCCCTGCCCCCCTCACCAACCCCTGAAAACACACACACACTCCCAGGCTAGCTTGTGGCTGTACTACATGTGAGAAACTGATAGGTGAGCTCGCCGTAAAAAGGCATTACTTGGGTGCAACTCACTGATTGTCTGCAATCATCCACATCCCACCTTCACATCCCATCCCAAATCAATTCTTGATCAATTTCATGCCAGAGAAAGAAATCATTTCTCCAAAATGGAGAACATATTCAGTTTGATCATTTGTGCTCTTCCAGTACTAATTAAACTGTTGGGTGGAATAACAGAAAAGATTATAGTGTTGCTGCTTTGTGCCAACTCTTCCTTTCCTCTGCAAACTTAGATTATGATGCTGGCAGAGTCTTTTTCAAACAAAAGGAAAAAAGAAGGAAAAAACTGCCTTTTCTTAATCACCGTATGCACCGTCTCTAATTCAGGTGTTTTGAAGTGCTGTCAAGAAACAATTGAGTGGAGAGCTGGTTGAAGTGATCAATTGCGCGCGCTCTCCCTAGGTGGGGCTCTCATTTGCCGGCACATTCCTCCAGCTGATTGAGTTAATTAGGCCGCCCCCACATCCTGCTGATTGGATGTAAACATTAATATGCCAGAAAATGACTCTGTCGATGCCACGTTAAATTGATCCCCTTTGAAAGAAAGAAAGAAAAAAAAACAAAAGCAGATGTGATTTGATCCCACTTGGACAAAGTGCAAACACACAAACACACCCTCCCCACTTCTTCCTTCTTCTTCTTTTCCTAAAGCTATTTCTCCAGTTGTTAGGCATACTTACTTGGGTTTGATTCATTTTATCCTAGAATTAATCAGATTTTCAAACAACTTTAGTTTACTTTCAGGCCTTTATTTTCATAAATCCTAATGTTATTTAAAGTTCAATTTCAGGGTGAAATAAGTGTTCATAAAATTTTTGAGAGAATATTACATGGTAATATGTAAGCTGTGTGTGACCGATCAGACTTAAAGCTTTTTGTTTGCACTTACTGATATGGTGTGGTCCTCTTTAGATCCTTGCTTGTGAAGTTCTTACTCTCGGATATATATGTTGCTTTCAAAAAGTGTCTCCCTCCAAGAGTCAGCTAAATGAATTGTGACAATTGATGTAGTGCAGCTTTGAACATTTTAGTCATCCCAGTCAGGAACGATCTTTAAATAATTAATTTCATTTAGTAACTTAATGTTGATTTTCCAAATGCTTTGCTAGCAATATCACATTTAGCAGTACGGCATCTATGTGCTTTGTTAGAAGAGATGCTAAATGATTGCTGTGTTGAGTACGAAAGTTTGAATTGTCTCATTCCTCTGGCCATCCTCACTCAGCTGAAAAAACTACGAAAACTTAAACTTCTTAAGTGTATGTCCAACTTCTAACTTAATAAGCCACATTCACCTGACAAGTCCATATAAACATGATCTTAAGATAGTAGAAGAAAAAAATCGGGCTTGAATTGTTACAATGAAAGATAATATCTTTCAATTCAGCGAGCACATTTTACTTTTAATATTCGATATAATGTCACGAAACTTAGCAACTACGATTTTGCTTCCTGCTATTTAGATAATTTTACTGATTTCAACAAATCTTATTTTTTGCCTCATAACTTGTAATAAGATATGTATCTGGACTTGTCAGATTAGTTTAGCTTATAATAAGAGTATTTAGCAAAAAGACTTGGTAAGGTTTGAGTTTTTGCAGTGCAGATGCTCAATGCCCTTTACTAAACTCCAAAAGCCGAAAATAGAAAACAGTGTACACTCCAGACCCGGGCAATCAACCATCCCATGCTACAATAACAGCTATGAGAAAGTACTGTACCAAGGCCTGACCAAGCCTAATTCTAACCTGATATCAGGACAATGACAGATACTTAAATTGAGTATTTCTCATTTGGATAGAAATGTGCTTGTCATCCTTTAAGATGCTTACTATTATGCACATAAGACCCCAAATCACATGGTCAGAAAGCTTAGATGGATTTTCAGTTGGCTTTGATTCTCCTCTGTGGACTCACTTTCCCACCTGGCCCTTGTGAATTCCCCCCTCGCCTCTCAGAGTTGAAAAGCTGCGATGGTGAAATACAGAGCGAGGACGGCCTCATGCTCCGAGATGGTCTTTTATAAATCAGAGTGCGGAGTGAAGCCCCAGCTCGATATCTCATCATAGACGCGGCAGTGTTCAGAAAGTGGCCCAAGCAATGAGCCAAGGCTCAACTATCTCTTCGGAGGTGTACGTGCTTTGTGGGAGTGTGTGCACGCTGTTTCTATTGACCAGTGAATGCACCATTGTACACACTGATTTATGAATATGTGCTTTCATGAGCCCTGCATGCCTTTATGCATTCATAGTTTAGAGTGAAAACATGGTTCATTTGTCAGAGGTGCTGGAGTGCATGCAGCTGAATGAACACAGATACACCTGCAGAGAGCTCGGTGTTAGTGTGTATTACATGTCTGTCTGTCAGAGCCAGGAGGGGAAGTGACTCATATCTTTACTCTCCTACTGTGACTGTGCAGAGTTTGTTTATTTGGACTCTCAAATCAGTAAATTAACATTGTCTCATTGTTTTTATCTATTTAAGCATTTCATTTCAGAAAAGAGCATTAAAGCAGTGATTTCATAAAAGAAAGTTTGACTTATTTAAATTTATGTTGATTCTGTGACTAACAAACACATCTTTTTCAAATTCATGTGTGCAAAGATTTTATTTAAAGTTAGCAATCATTTTTTTACGTTTGAAAAAGCTAAAATCACGATGTGTAATATCAAACATGTCCAGAGAAAGATATAAATAATAAGCAAGCTGCTCTGCTGATTTAGATGTAGTTGACTATTCGTGCATTTAGTTCTCTGGCTGACACCCTTCAAAATGACTTAAACCTGAGTCTTACAGTCAGAGGAACTTTGGCCAGACTTGCTTTGTGGCATTTCTGTTTTGTACTGAAAGGCTTTGTGTCCCTTTTGACTACTACTGTAGCTGTGGATAGTATTAATACAGATTATTGTTTACTGTGCTGTATTATATTTACTGCCTACAAATACCTCTTTCTTGCATGACTTTTACTGTTGTCTAGCTTGACCTTAAAATGCAAATGTTCATGCTTTGGCAGATCTTTTTTTTTTTTTTTTTACATGTTGTTGATCAGATATATTTCCCCATACTCCCATATATATTTTATGCTGTTTCTGTATTACAAAAACAACAAAAGGGAGAATTATACATGTCCATGAGGTTTGTCATTTGTGGCTGTTATCTTTTTCAGTCACATTTTATATTCCTGCAAACCTTAAAGATGAATGATCTTTAAATTTAAAGATGTAATTTGGAGATGTTTATACCTTTACTTTAGAGATAGGATGGTAGAAAGAGTTAGAAACCGGGAGAGAGAGAGACAGGGAGGATGAATAGTCTGACTGAAGGTCCGATTCGAACCCCTGGCTGCCAATTCTTGAGGACTTCAGCCTCTGCATATGAGGCTAAGCCACCAGTGTTCCATATCTTTTTTTTTCCACATAATTTTTTTTTCCCACATCAACTTTTACATAGTGTGTATAAATGTGTAAGGTTTTCATTTTCTTTAAACACTGATTTTAATATGATTTATTTGTGTCTGTTTTAAGTTGAATGACACAGGATAGACTTTTCCAGAACTCCCAGTTGAAGAGGCATTGTTCGCCAACATGCTACTTGTAATCAACTGGATTTTTTTCATTTGCTGGTAAAAATGGAAACCATCCGTCTGCTCAGACTGTTTCCACTTCTGAATACATGCTGCCGTTATGACTGTAGAGGGTAACCACTCTGGAGAGAGGACTGAAAGTCCCAGCTGGGTGTTGCTATGGTCTGACGCTTCACCAGCACCCCCATCTCAATAGCTCACCCATCCTCATCTCACCCCCCTGCAGTGCATCAAGCCCCATTAACCCCCCGCCCGCCTCTCTGCAGGCTCCCTGTGTGCTTAACACAGTGGCGTTAGCGTAAAAGATGTGGCTGCTGCTCCAGATGAGCTTTGCACAGTTTAATAGAGGTCTTGGAAGGGTCCACATTAATATAGTGAGGCCGCTGAGAGAAGGCCATGACTTACACCTCCCACTCCTCCCTCCATCCCACCCTGCCTCCCCCCCATTTCTCTATCTTTATTTCCTCTCTTTTTTGAGACGAGTCATTTGGCGATGTGATGACATGTCGTGCCAGTGGTACAATGTAAACTCTAACCCAGCAGCTGGGTTATAACCCCCCTCTCCCATCTGTGTGTGTTGACAGCCATGGTCAAACAGTCACAGAGAGGTGACGACTTGTGCTGCTTTAGCACTCTGCTGATGTGTTAAGTCTTCAAGGTGAGCAGAGCCTTTGGCACTTAGGCCAAAGCGATGAGGAAGGGATTTCCTGAGAGAGCTTTGTTTGATTATAGATAAGAGTAAAAAAGTTTCTATAATGCTTCTTCAACTCATCATCCCTCTTGTACGTGAGGTTTTTAATGCCTTGCTCTTTTGTTTTTCTTTTTTTCCACATCATTTTAAACTTCTTATCCTGGAACAAACACTGGTCAGAACGCCATTACATTTGCTCCAAGTTTTTAAGGCCAGGCTCACTCACGCATTATGACTTCGGAGTATGTTCAACTGTGAGAGCAAAAGTCATTATTATTAATTTATATAATAATGCATTTATAGATTATTCACACATTTGTGGATCTCTTTAAGCAAAAGAGCTTTGCGACAATAAAAGCTCCACCTATTTATTTATTTTTACTTTTTTAACTTACGAAGCAGAAGCACCATAAACCTAGTCATCAATATATTAAGAAGTGGCCATTATAGGACTGCTTGTGCAATAAATGGCAGTCTGGTAGCTGGACAGGTGCTAGTTCCCACCCTGAGCATTGCAGAGGTGCCCTTGAGCAAGGCACCACACTCCCCACCAGCTCAGGCCCTCACTGTGTGCACCTCCCTCTCTCCATTAGTGCATGTCCATATCCTCTTTGTGCATGTGTGTGTGTAGCATGTTCAACAACAGAGTGTAAAATCATATTTTTCCTGAAGGGATTAATAAAGTATACCTTAAAAAGGCAGAAAATCTACTTTAGATTATTGAAATAAAACGTAAACCTATTGAGAAAAAAACTAAAACTCTAACTTAAATAAATACATTTGCGTGCTGCCTTGGCAGCTATATGTTCACTAAAAGTCTTCAGGCCTAATGTTGGCTTGCTTAACTAGAAATAAGACACCATGATTTGTGTTTTTGCAGAGATTAAAAATGAATTTATTTTTTATTATAATAATATAATAAATAAAAAAGAAAAAGAATGATGTGAGATTGAGAACTACTTTTGAATAATTAAATGTTTATATTGTAATATTATCTTAATATGTATTAATGTTTGTTAAAATACAAAATGGTCTTGTAACACTAATGAAGGATCTTAAGTATGTATGTGACCAGCCAGTATCCAAAGAAAGGGACATTAGCAGTATGTTTGTGTGCTTCATTAAACTCCTGATTTAGATATTTTATAAACACTTTCAGCTTTCAGAGACATATTTCTGGAGGCTTAAAGATGTCAGGCTGTTCCTTCAGTCTGATGCTTTTCTCTTGCTGTGTGATAGAGGTAAACTTGAACTTTGAGTGTTGCTGTTTTTCATTTCTACTTTTTGAGTGCAGCTGTAGTATTGAGTCCAGTATGATTTCTTTTCTGTGGTACAGAGGATTGTTATTTTTACTTTCCCGACTCCTTCATAACGCTGACCCTCTCACCTTATCACCTGTCGCCCATTCCTGTCTCCCCTCGTATTTCAATCTCCACCTCTCTTTCTTCCAGCTCTACCCTTTTTTTCCCTCTCCATCTAGCTCCCTTTGTAGCTATACCACCTTCTCCCTTCTCCCTCCTCCCTCGCTCCATGCTCGCCACCCTCCACTTTCTCCTCTCCCTCCTCTCCATACCCACCACCACTGCCCCCCTCCCCTGTTTCCCTTCCTGCACAGCCGTCACTCTGAATTATTTTCAATGAGCTCCTTTATAGCGGGCGCCAGATCTCAGCTCCAACTCATCACTGAGCACAGGGCTGGGGGGACGCGCTCTGCATTTCGATCAGCTCTGAGCCTCCACTTTGCTATTAACCCCTTTCACACTAAACCCCACCACCCCATCCCCCCAACCCCCACCTTCCCCTGTTCCTACACCTTAGCTCACTTTATTTCTCTCCTCGTGTGTATGCCCTCACCTCTCTGCCTCCATCTTTCAACCGATTTTTCCTTTTACTTCTGATTTTCTCTAAAGTCTTTCTTGCAACAATCAGCTTGCTCCAATTTCTCAACAAACTCCTGTCACTTCATAAACCTGATGCAGCTTAAGAAACATTACCAAAGGCTTTCACATGCAAACTCTGATGTAATTGTGTTTTTTTGTGTTTGTTTTTTTACATGTTCTGCAAGAAATATAAAAAATAAAATCAAATGTGTTTGAACTACACCAATGGCCATGGCAATGTAGGCTATACTGTATGTAGGTTATCACAAACCCACAAGTGTAACACATCAGCTCTCCAGATTGAATCTAATAAGGAGTATTATAGACAGTAATTTTAAATGTAAGAGATGGTTGTGTCTGTGTGTCTCAGTTGTTTAGTTTTTTTTCTCATATGAAATGCTTTGACAATAGTTCCTGCAGAGATAAGGTTAAAATAGGAAAGGAAAACAACATTTCAGAGGTGATTTTGCATTTAAAAGACTTTGGATTTTGCTTATCATTGCTATGATTTGGAAAAAAAACAATTGAGAGCTTTATTGTGTCTGTAACTGTGAAACCACTTCAAAATAAAATCAAAGTTTCCATAACTTTTAACTCTTTATTGAACAAAAAACACAGAAATGTTTCAAATTAAAAAAAAAAAGACTTCAAAGATTGTCAATAAAAAATATTTAAACCCACTCACCCTGTTTGTCTCCCTTTGTCAACTGAACAGATTAAATGAGTTAAAAACTCACCTCAGTAAAACTTACAAGTCATGATCTCAAACCCTTAGCAGAACATATATGCGCTGAAGTAGTGATAAAGAGTGAAAAAGTAAAGCACAGATTTAGCGTACTGGAAATTTACCCTGGCATTTTTTTCTTAAAATAATCTAAATATCATGAAGCAAACAACCATGTTCGCACAGCCGTATAGTCTAGCTTCTGTGAGGACATTCTGTCCATTCCTTCCTTGAAGGCACCACATTGACCCACATCTCCTGTGGCGAATATATACCAAAATATCCCTTTGATTGAAACATCTTTATTCTGAATGCAGGCACTTTCTTTAATAAAATAAATTTGACTGAATAAAAATATGTTGTAAGCAGAGGTTCTAATGTGTATTTTTGCCAAAACACATTGGGAACACATTTTCAATGATGTTTTTAATGAAGAAAAGGTTAGTTGCTCAAAGCTTAGTTAATCAAGATGTGGCTGTAACACAGTTGATAATGGGAAGACTGATGGCCTGACAGAGCACTGATGTAGGCCGGCAGGTGTTTGTACTTGCTGCCTGATTAGCGGACCAATGAGTGTTGTGAAGGTGGATGTGTTTTGAAAGGATGGATGGATGTGTTGGACTAGTGAAGAATCGAAAGAAACGAGATTTCACTCTAACAAGAAAGCCTGGGAGTATTGAGGAATTTGAAAACTATTTTGAGTTTCACAATAAGCTTGAACTGAAGAGGTGTTGTAACATGCGACAGGGGGCTACACAGATATGAAAACATATCGGAATTACTCTTGGAATTCCTCGCTTGCTCCCTGGCTCCTCTGCCATAATCAGCTTGATGTGGTCATACAGCAGCTAAGTCAAATATTGAGAAGACCTGTTATCAGAGAAAACTTCCGCTTGTTAGACCGGTCAGCTTGTCAGACCGGTCAGACACACAGGTCAAATCAAAAGCAGCACATCAAGTTCACAGTTACGGCTTGTGCCCAAAGGATTGAGCCTTTAGCTTAACGACGGTCGAGAAATCTAAATGCAAAAGAACCAATTACTGAAAGACAAATATCTTGGATACTCATTTTTTCATTTTTAAAAAAAATACACATACAGTATACTGTGTGATGAAAACCATCATACTCGATAAAATCATTCTCATAACTGATCTAGTAAAATCAGGACTACCAAAAGTATTTTAAAGATCTAGAACTGAGGTAAAAAATTTTTAAAAAAACAGTTCAGGTGCTTTTAAGATGGAGTCTGATATCTAGCTGAAATGGCCTTCACGAGAAATCACACTGGCCTCTTCAAATAATACAGATGATATTAAAGAAGGTCCATTATACTCACTTCACTATTAATTATGTTAGTCTGGGACACCAGTGCATTGCAGTAGTGTTGCTAGATGTGCAGCATTGCAAGATGTGCAGCTAAAAATGATTGTGTCTGTCTCTTTAAGGCCCCCCTCTCTATGTACTCACTTTCCTCCAATTGGCCCAGCTCTGTTTGCAATCACAGTAAAATAAGTGAGATTATGGGTGGGCGTGTCCTTAATAGAGCTGCTGGAGTGTGGAGACAACTTTGCTCCATGCTTTTCTCTAATACGTCAACATAACCTGACATCAGGTTCTGGCCAAGTCTCCAACATCGTAGCATTATATGTATGTATTTAAATATGAGAAAGAAGAGTAGATCCTGTTAAGATGTATTGAACAAGCTGTGACCAAGACTTAGAGGCATTGAGATTGAGTTCAGACCAGGATCAACACATCACAAAAATGAAATCAAAATGACCAAGACCAGAGAGTGTTGAGACACAGACAAGAACAAGATTTAGAGAGATCGAGACCAATTCAAGTCCAGGCCAGCCCGTGTCCAATGACAAACTTTGTATTAAATGTGGAACCACTGACACTTCACATTTTACAGGGGACTACATCAGGAATCCTTCCTCCCTCCTATTTAGGAATAATGTTCCGTCTTAAGGAGTTACATTATTTTTCCACCTTTAATCCCTCTCATTTCTTTGCCGATCTTTTCCTTGAAATTTATTATATGTTAAAAGTCAAACATATCAATTATTGGCAATCTTCCCTGTAGAAAATACAACTCTCTAAACTATAAAATACCAAATACTATAAAATACTATTTAAATTTAAATTACATCGCCTTGTTTGCCCTGTAGTTCATAAAGACAGATCACCTATCATGACAGTCTGTTTCATAACCATTTAAAAAACTTTTTATAACCTTTAAATTTCACAGAAAGGGTTCAGATACTCACACTATTAGATTCAAAATCTGTTCTTGAGACCAAAACTGATCTCAGTGCAACTGTTTGTTTTACAGCATTTGTACAATGTTTGCCTACCTGCTGCTTTAACTCTGCTTGAGTAAACCTTAAGTGAAGTAAGAATATTGTGTCTGAGGATATTTTGACACCAATTCCATGGCAGCCACACATCATTTCCATCCTGCTCCCACCTCCGTCTGCAATCTCTGCTCCCAGTCTGCCTGCTGAGGGAGAAACCTGTCCTGGCACATCCTCCTGGCAGAGCACTAAACA
Source organism: Symphodus melops (assembly GCF_947650265.1). Classification (NCBI taxonomy): domain Eukaryota; kingdom Metazoa; phylum Chordata; class Actinopteri; order Labriformes; family Labridae; genus Symphodus; species Symphodus melops. The sequence goes on along the minus strand of NC_136700.1, from coordinate 23,531,185 downwards.
CGTCCCCGTTTCCTGTCTGATGATGTTCGACAGAGCTGTGGATACATATCACTCACTCCCCGAGACTCTGCCCAGCACTAGTTTTTACATTTCTAGGAAATTGGAAATGTTGCAACATGTGATGATATCCAGATGTGATTTTCTACCAGTCGAATGTAGAGCACTAGAAATGCTAAAGATCTTTGAACTATCCTGGGAACAAGTTGCATTTACTGTACATCACAATGAAAACTCTGCTTCCTTAGGGCTTGGGCACAAAAGGAAGTCTTTAGAGAGCGACTGACGCTTAACTGGACTCTGATAGAACTGGTGTTAATCGCTCTGTCTGTCATCCGGCCGCTCCAAGGCAAGATTAAACTGTGGTGTAACAGCAAAGTCAGGAAAACCCCTAAAAAGACTCTCTGTCTCACTCTCGCCAACAGCTCCGAGGTACGTGCCAACCATGAGGCGTATCCGTTATCAAATAAATTTATCTTCAAGACTTCTCGATGAGTAAACGGCAGCAATGACCCGTCGCCGGTTTCGCTTCACTCTTTGCCCATTTCGTGTGGTAGCCTATAGGAATGTAGGACAGGCAGGAGATATCTTTCCAGCAGCAACTATTGTTAAGAATAACGTCTGTCGCCTGCAGGAATGATTTGTCATCTCCAGAGAGTTCAGGTTTGGTGGCTGTCACTCCCTTTTGGAGTTGGAAAAGCCTGTTTGTTTGAAGATCACTTGACTGTGCTGAATCAATTAAGTCATCCATGGCTAATCCAGGAAGAGTGTGAGGAATTGATTTGGGGACGCAGCCAAGTGACGGGCCTGACGGTGGCATTGTTTATCCTATATGTGCTGAGCCTTGATGTGCTGAGTATGATATAGCTCTGTGTTAAAGCAGGACCACAGAGAGAAGAGCAGCGAGGACGGAATGAGAACAGGGAGCATGTTTAGGTAGTAAAAAGATGTGTAACTATCCTTTTTTTATATTCAAGGTCTGACTCACAGATGGATGCATTTTTGCAAATGATTCAAAAAGACAAGGTCCAATTCACAAAACACCCGCTAAGGCTTAAATGCGCCCCCTGACTGCACAGCAGCGCAAACATCTCTGTGGTTCGAAGACTGCAGGCAAACAAAATATGTATTTATGCAATCTGAAAAAATGTGATTTGAAAACTTTTTTTCTGTCATTTTTTGTAATCATGATTACATTTAAAGTGCAGAAAGAAAAGTTCTACCTTGATACCATCAAAAGCTTCGACTGTCGATCACACGTTCCTTCATCCTTGAGCAAGTCAATAATACACATGCAGTGTACAAAAGGATCCTAACATGTGAAAGAGATTTCTGTTCACATGATCTTGTTTAAAACGGTCCCAAAATATTAAAGAGGGCAATTAACCATTAAAATAAAAATAATTTCTTCATATTTTCGGAGTATGAAGTAGTTGAAGATAATGCAGAAAATAACATCATAATAAGAAATAAGAAAAAGTATAACAAATGAATTGCAGGTCATTTAACTAAACACCTTTGCATTTGGCAAAAAAAAAAGTAACACTTGTATGGTGGGTCTTTTCTTATAATATGATCTGTTCGAGATTTAATAAGAGAATTAGTACACAGCCCAAAAACGGCTTTTGTTTGTTACCATGACTGATCAATTATGAAACTGATGTGACTAAATTAAGTGAAAAATGCTTTATATTCAAAGCTCACAGTCTACGACAACATTGGTTCCTAACCTGCAGGGCTTAGCAATGCTCAGTCTGTGGCGAGGTTACTTCCTGGATAGTTTAGAAAATGGGTAAACAAGATTGTGTGTTCATCTTCTGTTGGATGTTTAAAGAAAAGATTTCTGCTTATACCAGAAGATAATTGATCAATTGTTAAGACTACAAAAAAAGTAAAGAACTAACAAAGGAAATTTTTGAAATGCAAAGAAAGCCATGAGCAGACCAAATAGTTGATTTTAACACACACCAGGTAAATAGCTAATCAGAGTGAAGGACCCATGCCATCCCTGAACTGTCGGCCGTCAATGTGTTTTAACGTTCTATAAGCGATCACTATATTAGCCAGGAGACTCCGAGTCTAACGTCGTCCTTCTATAGCGCAGTCCTCAAATAATGACGCACTCTACATTTTAAATTCACACAACTGTCTTGATGTGTTTTGGCATCATCCACACTGTTCTGTGATAACAGATTCTCCCTCTTTTAAAGATTTTGACGGTAAATGTTTGATGAGAGCAAACATAACAGTCATTGTCTGTCCCCTCAATCAATACCTCCAGTCCCCGTGCAACTTTGTTATCCCATCATGCACTTCTCCAAACGGTGCCGTGCTTTACTGCCTCTCTTTGTCATGGGGGGCTGATCAGTGCTGAGCACCACTCACCTCGGCTCCTCTTCACATGGAGGACCATCACTCCACACGCAGATTACTGTAATTGTTCCAACTTTGCTCTGTACCAGATAGAGCAGCATGCCAGTCAATGAGAGCACTCTGCAGTGGAGGACTCTGGCCATTAGCACGCCTCAAATTGATTTCTGTCACTGAGCACTCTGCAATAATGCTGGGTCTTGTCCAGAGTCATATTTTGGTTGGAGATGACTGTTGTTTGGCTTTGTTGTCCCTGATAACTTGTCAAAGACTGTTGAATAATTTGGAGAATTGGTAATAAGTATTAGCTTTAGAGAAGTGCACACTTAAAAATCCTAAACTTTTCACTTGAAGAAAAAACTCTGCCAAAAATGGACTTTTGAAAGAAGATGGAGTATAACAAAAAAACACGATTTGACGTTTTGAGATATCTCTAACTTTCCATTTCAGGTTGCTGGTTTAGCTCAGCTGAAGTGTCTGTTGCACAGAGATTATAGTCCTCATCGCACTGGCCACACTTTTGATCCTGACACTGTATGGTGCATGTCGTCTAAAATTTCTAAATGTTGGATAACATGCAACACAAGTTGAGGTGTTAGGCCTTTATTTGACAGGACATTGGATAGAGCAGTAAATCAGGGAGAAAGAGAGGAGAAGGACATGTCGGAGAAGAGTGGCAGATTGGAAAAAAATCCCCGTATATGGAACACGATCTAACCACTCGGTCATCTGGTACCTCGCCATAATGCTATAGCACCTTGTCTAACTTTGGTTACTAACTACCAAAATACTTAGTTAATTTAAGAAGTGGAGCATGGTTTGGGTAACGGGAAATTATCTGTCAACTTTTACTTTTGTTTCAGACACACAACAAGCAGCCGCCCTGGTTAAGAGAGACAGACACAGACCTGAAAGTTGAATTTTTTACACTTACCTCTGATTAAAATCCATCCGTTTTTATTTTGCTCAGAGTAAAAAGTTATAAAGATTCTTTGTTTATCTGTGTATATTATTCTTTATATATTCATGTGAGTTGGACAAGAAGTTGAATTTTGAATGCAGATCTAATCAACATTAATTTCTTATAAAGTGCACACTTTTTTCTTGATGTGATTCTCAGCCTTCACTGGGAAAGGCTTATGAAGAACCACCATATTTTAAATTAACGCTACCTCATGCACTCATGCAACCCACTTAAACATCTGAATTTAGAGTAATCCCTCCCTCTGATTATTTGGCATAATTGGATTATCATGTGCATGAAAACATAAACAGCATTTTCCCAGGAACAGAATGCAGTCAGAGGTCAGTCTGAAACTGAGAGTATATCAAGAAACACTTATTTTATAGGAATCATGATATACACTTTTTGTTACAGTACACACACGCTGAATGTTTAAACACAACATGTGATAAATGAAGGGTGTGTGTTTATAGAGGTGGGAGTAGAGGCTTTCTGTTCATCTAAGGTGAGGATAACAACAATTTCTAACAGTGAGAAATAGGCACTGCTGCTGCAGTAATACACTCCAAAATTACTACTGTACAATGGAGGAAATTGTAGTTTAGACAAAGCCGGAGAAAAGTGAGCATTCTGTCAATAAAGGGAGTGGTAATTACAGTAGAAAGAGGCAACTATTGCATCTAATCCTCCATCTCTAACCGACTGCCCAAATCCCACTCCATCACACACACAGACATACACACATAAACACAGACAAACAAACACAAAGCTTCACTCCCTGTAATAACAGTTTACGGAGCAACATTGTACAGCCACATAATAGCCATGTTTTAATTTGCTCTAACAACTCTAATTATGTCTCTTATTGATTCAGGCCCACATTTTAATAGGAGCAGCCACGCCTCTTGTATTACCAGCCATTGAAGGTGTTCAATGGTGAACATTTGAAGCTTCTCCCCCTCTTCATCGCATATGGATGTGTCCCTGACAGTGTAATTTGTCACCTGGATTCTGAGGCCACTGTAAACATCGCACAACAACAGTCATTTTAGTACTCAAAGACCTTGTTCACCAAACCACCTCCCCCCTCCTGACGGCAGAGGAGACAGGCAGAGAGACGACAACAAAAGCTAAAGAAAAGCTAGTTTATTGTTGACCGAGCCCAAGTGGGTCAATCTCGGTGTTTTTCAGTCACAGCTCACCTCATTTTGTTTCTAATTGCAGAGCTAGATTTGGAGTCAAGGTTACCAGAGAGGAGCTGCTGTAGACATGTCTCTGCTGTTGCTGTACTTTTTTTTCTATTCTCTCACAGCTGGTTTCTTTACTAAATATTTCTTAATATCAAGTAGATATATACAGATTTCAACTGTCAAAGAGGAAAAGCTCATCGGGTCTCTGGTATTTGTTGATAGGTTATTTAAAAGAAAAATGAACATCACCAAAAAAGCTGCTACAAAGCTCTTGTTTTCCTGTTTGCTTGGTTGTTCCACTGCAAAGTTTAAAGACCACAGCTCGGTGTGCAGACAGTGACAACATGCTGTCAACAGCAGCTGCACCAACATTGACAACGACTACAATGTTACAACTACCCGAGATTATCTGTCTTTGCAGCAGTTTTAGACTGTGTCCACTGATGATTAATTAGCATTCAAGAATAGGTTTAATTTAATGAAATGTTAATCTACTATATGTGGTAAAAGATTTATCCTGTGAAGGGATAATGTTCAGAGAAAAAAATTACATTCTCAGTGAATATCTGATTCAAATCAAATTGTCAAGCAAGTAGACCTGCTGCAAGTGGCCAATACACATTACATAACTCATTAAATAGAATTCACCTCTAGGGTTATTTTTGACTGTCTTCTTCATTCTTTGTCTGTCAGTCTTTGTTTTCCTTAAAAGGTTTTTAGGATAGATTTTATTGCTTTAAATAAGATCTTTCATCACCTATTGCATTGATCCCTGGTTAAGCATGAAACATTCTCTTCACCTTTTAACTTTTTCAGCTCAGCCCTAACATTTTTCATGAAAATGTTTTTTTGATGCTGAAAGTGCAAATGTGAACAATTGAATAGTATTTCCACTCTTCGATGACCTATAACTCATTCTGTTTTCCATCAGTTCACCGCTCTCCCCCAAATCTTTTCTAACCATTTCCATCTCTTGGTTTGGTTTTTGATCTGCAACCTTGCATTGTTTGGACCTCCTGTCCTCGCTTGGCCAGATCAGAACACCCTGCCCTTCACATACCCCTCGATCCCGTCCCTGCCATAACTCATTTTCAGTACACTGGCATGAAAAAAAGGAACGAGCGCAGATAAAATACAGGTCACCTTCAAAGTACTTGGCATGGTTATGGTGAAATTGCCATCAGAGCCAGTGTTTTATTAGGATTTTTGACAACTTAGTCTCCTCAAACTATTGAATAAAAGCTCTAATGCAGTCTGTCGTTGTCTTCTCAACGGTTGGACATAAAAATAATGTGCTGAGCGGGATGTGTAAATTGGATCCATTCTGAGGACTATGGTGATGTCTTGGCACTTGGCTATAATGTGAACACTTTCACTCATGGCAGTAGCTGCAAAAACAAGTGGTTTGACCTCAACAAAAGGAATTATAATCTCACTTCCCTTGAACATAGTATCATGGATGGACAGTACCATACAATTCCCTTGTGTCAGTGTCGCCTACTACTCTCTATGGACATGTTTGTCTAGGTATTTGTTGTGTGGCAATCTGACTGTGCTGGTTTCTAGACCCATGCTTTTAATGCACAGCTGTCTTCCTTCTATACATCAACCCAGCAGTTTTTTTTTCTAACCTGGCTTGGGCCCAGTTACTGGTAGAGTGTTTGTTTCATGGCAGGAAATATTGTCTTTCAATATTGATTAGTTTGTCTTTTTTTTTAATTCCTGGATTGTCCGGTTTTTCCTTTGACTTTAGATTATTTATCTTTATGCCTGTTCATCTACTGGCTCAGCTACTAGCTTTGTGCTAATCCATTAATCAGCCATCGTCTTCTGTCCTGTTTTTTTCTCCAACTTTGCAACACCTTAACAGTGTTTGTTCATCTCAAAAGATGACTTTAATTAATGTACGTTACTTATTGTAATGGTATAAATCCGCAAAAGAAGTCGGGCTAATTTGACGTCAGCCCGTTTACTGTGGCAAAATAAGAAAGGAGAGGACAATGGAAGAAAGGGGTTAAAGGTTACAAAACTGAATGCTGTGACAGAGAAATCTACAAAACTCAAAATGGCACATTAAGTTTTCAAGATACAGAATGTGATATGTGATACAGTGTGGAAGACAAAATGCCCACTGACTCCTAGAATGTCAAGGCAGAAAGTTTCAAACCAATAATGTAATTTATGTTATTGATTTCCTAAGTAGCTGTGTAATTAGCAGGAAAATGTATAGTAAGGGTTTTCGCGGAGGAACCCCTTCAGGGTGTAACAAGACCCCCCTGGGTCCTCTACTGTACACCCTACTTCGGTTTCATTTCACGATAACAATCTGCTCATTATCCATTATTCCGTACCTAACAAGCTTCCTAAGGATTGAGAATCGAGTTTGAGTTGAGAGAGGATGTCAAAGAGAAGAGTGTTAGCTGTATTTGCATGTAGAATTCTGTTTAAGGTTGATATAAACCAGTGACAGCCAGTTGGTTCCAGGGTTGCATTTTTTTGCCAATCACTTCTGCATCTTTCTCTTATCCTCCTATAGCCAAAGACAGCTAAAATCCTAGTGGAACATTCTGCACTTAACCTTGATATAGGCCCTCAATAAGTAAGTGTACACCCCTTTAGTTTACAACTGTAATGTGCTGTTCTTTTTATATCTGTTGTAAAAGGAACCAAGCCGTTAAGATCAAACTCCCGTTAAAGACCTGACGCTCGCATTACTGTTGAAGTTTTGTTTGTAGGTGCAATACTTTAATGTTCAATTCAAAACGTAATAGAACAAAAACACTTCCTTTGGAGAGGTTACTCTGGTTATATTATGTGCCAACAAAGCTAATAAATCCCCGACACAGTTACATTGTGTAATGTAATTTTCTGTTAACCAGTCACAATTTGGCACAATTTTGGTTTCTTGACTTTATGCACTGCTGCCTTTGTTTTCCCTCGGTCACAGAGCTGTGAGATTGTTTTAGCAATGCTGAGGTGTTGTTCTTCCTTCCCCTCCCGCCGGGTGGGAGCTTACCCAATAAATGCCAGCCAGCCCAGGTGTGAAGTGTGGCTTTGGCTTGTCGTGCTGGCCAAGTCTATTGTGCTTGTGTGTGTGTGTATATGTGTGTGCTCACTTGCCGAAATGTGTGTTTGTGTTTTTAGTGCCACTGTTCCTCGACAACTTGGTGGAGTGTGAGGTCAGAGAAGCCAAATGGAGGAAGTCATACGGGAGGGGGATACAAGTAGGTTTTTGTTAGCTTAGCATGCAGATAAGCTCACTTACAACAAGGCTAAATAATAGTAGCATTGATTGCATACATGATGTTGAAAAAGCAAAAAGTTAAAGCCTTATATCCAAACTCAGGGGCCCAAATGAATCCCAACAATCTACTAATCCATGTTTTTGTTAAATCCGGTATAAAAGCACTCCTGTGTTTGAATGCATGAACACACATTTCCTTGGGCCACAGGCAGGGAAGGGAGCCCCTGTTTAATTTACAGCCTCCCTGTGAAGTTTGTGGAGGGTGCCAGGACTGATAACATGCAGGTATCATCACCAGCAGTGAGGATCGGTGACAGCAGCATTGGGCTGTTCAGCACATCCACCCATCACAGCATCCAGCAGTCCACTGTGACATCCAGAGACATGACCTAGCCTCTGAGGCATGCCTCCCCATAACGCCCAGGAGTGAGAGGGGACGAACTGAGAGATTCCAGGGTGAGAGGGGAGCTGTGTTGGGGTGACGAGGCTTCAGGACAAAGTGAAAGAGGCAAAAGCAAAGACAAAATGAATGATCAGTGTTTGTTTTTTCACTTCAAGTTTTTTAGCAAAAAAAAAATCTTTGTGTTAAAATGGCCACAGTAGTGGCAAGGCTAATTCTGTTAGCCCATTAATGTTAATTTCTTTCACATGTTCGCATCTAGCTATCAAACTAGGAAGTACAACTGGTCCATTCTTGAGACATTTCCCACACACCCTGGTGAATAATGTCCCGGCTGCAAGATTTCAGTTTGACGACAAAAAAAAGCAATGGGTGTTTTATACTTAGATGCTTTAATGCTTTATGGTGGGTACGTATGTTTTGGACTGGCATTATCATGCATAACAGCAAAAACATTGCATGAAATGAATCTGATATTTTATTGTAAAAAGCTGTGATTGAAGTGATTGTTAAAGCATAGACAAGAAGAATACATACTCTTCCTTTATTATTATCAGCACCTACCATGGCTGGTCTGTGGCCAGCAGAGGGCCCAGCATCAACACCACTGTACTCCTGTCTGTCTGTGTATCTGTCTGTCTGGGTATCTTTTTGCCTGTCTGTCAGTCAGTCTACGGATAAGCACTTTCTCCTCACACCAACACCCCCACCTCACTCTAACGACACTCCATCTTTAATCCCACCACCCATTCCCTCCCCCTTGAACTTTATCACCTATTAACTGCAGACCAAGTAAATCCCACATGGAAAAAAGTAGGGGGTTGGCCATACACACACACACCTACACACACACACACACACACACACACACACACACACACACACACAACACACACACACACACACACACACACACACATACACAAAAACACACTTCTCCCTTCAGTCTATAACCAGTGTGTTGGCACGTATGTGCCCTTGCTGTATGACATGATGGGGCAAAAAACAGTTATTTCCCAGTACATGGTTTTTCAAATTGAGTCTTATCCACTATCGCCATCACAGCTCTCTCTCCCTCTTTCTCTTACTCCTCTCTGACTCACCAACCTTTCCACTGAGCTCCATCCATTCTGTCCCATCCTCTCCTCATCTGTGACCCTTTTGCTTAAAGCATGCTGTCCTCAGCGTTTGAGCTGGATTAGTAGAGGAGGAGGGGGAAGGTTGCAAGATGGGACGAGCTGATGGCACCTGCCCTGTGGGTCAGCTTTAACCAGGACAGGACGGGTGATGCTTAACCTCAACTCCTTGGCTTGTTAGACAAGCAATACCTGCTGTGAGGGATCGGAAATAATGTGATTTTGTTGAAGGTGAGGCTCATTTTAAGGCGTTATATAAAGGATGAGCCGGACAAGTCTGAATCAGACTTGGTGTGTTTGTTTGATGTGAAGGATCACAGTCAGAGCACTGTGTTAGTTGTAAAGTGTATGTGCTACTTTTAGCACCTGAATGTTACTAGTGGATGAAGCAAGCTGACAGTTAGCTGACAACAATGCTGACAAACTGTCTCTTTAAGCACCTAAGGCTCTATGATATTTTTTGTGTTTGAGGCTGTAAACAGAGGTGTCTGAACAGTATGAATTATCACTGATAGATCACGAGTGTGTGATTTTATGTGTGAAGGACAAACAAGATTTCCATCCTAGAATGTGTAGGTTAAAAGAGAATTAAAAGGGTGAATATACTAATAATCCAAGATGTAGACAATGAACTTGATATTACTATTTTAACTCCGAACACCAACCCACACTATACCATGAAGACTGAAAGAAAACTTTAGTATCCTGGTCAACAGCAGTGAGTTACAGGGACTGTGTGCAGTCCTCTGAGGTCTCCCCACTCTTTGAAGTTTCCAGGTTTGGAACCAGTGTTTGTGCACTGAAATGACCTATGCATGCTAGAGATGCTACACAGAAGTGCATGGCAGAAAAATCTCTCCACATGTAAGGAATGTTTCCATGTTTGATTGAAAAAAAAAACTGTTGTACTTATAATAACCCTTTTCATATGCTTCAGTTACCTGTTCCTCCACAACGATCGAGCACAGAGATGATCAAGAAGCAGAAATGAATTTATATGAACTAACAAATAATACCTGCAAAATAACTCCTAACACATGGATCCATCAACTTTATAAACCTTCCTGCACATCAAGTCTTACTTGGAAGGTTCTCTAAAAGGCTCCAAGACAACACTCAAGTCTGAAAAATTCAACTCAGTGATTGAACACTGTACTGAGTACTGAGTACTGCAAAGTTCAAATCTGAATGACAATAAAGGAAGTCTAAGTCTAAGAATAAGCTGAGGTGACAGCTACCCACCCATCACTCAAAGAGTCCACACCACTAATTAGGCCTGATATCATTTGAGTTACACAACAATATTCCCCTTTACAGTTATCGTAGAGAAATGAGCTCAAGACACAGAAAGTGTAGTACCAGGCAGTAAATGTCTCTGCTGTAAAGTGAACACTCGAGGTTTCGCAGTTTCCATGCTGCTGTACTTTTTTTAGTTTTCAGAGGTTAATGCTTAGTTACTTTAGAAAGGTACATACTCTGTAAACAAGATACAGATATTTTTTCAGCACATATGTTCAAAAGATATTGAATATTTACTATTTATTTACGATGATTCTTCAACTTATTTTATTTCTATAAAATGTCACAATATTATGACTTCTCAACTGGCGTAGTTTGCATCTCCCATGTTTATGTTTGAACTCGATCCAAAATGACAAGGCAGTGATGATAAGAGGCAGGGGACGCCAGTGAAGTGATGAGGTTTTTTTTTCTTTCATTGTTGCCATCTCTCCTCCTCCCTCCATCACTTTCCTCCCTTTAAATCTGTCACCCACTACATGTTAGGACAGCGGGGGGGCTGGAATCAAATTCTCTTCGCCTTTTCGTCTCTGACCTGATTCTCGCTGGTGCCCGCAGTAACAGCTCAGAGAAAGAGAGAGAGAGAGAGAGACTCAGAGAGAAGAGAAAGCAAAGTGTACAAAAGAATCAAGAGGAGGAGAGAGGGAGGAATCAAGTGACACATGGAGAGAGAGGAGAGCTGTGTGAGTGTGTGGTGGTTTTTGAAAACACTTGAGTTCTGCTCGGAGTTGGAGAAGAGATTGGAAAAATAGGAGGGAATATAAGTACAACTGTAAACATGTTGTCTACTCCCAACCATGCAATTCTCCCACAGTAAGAAGTTGATGGTGCTGTGGGATGAGCTCCTGCAAGCTAATTCCTAGAAACCCAGTTTGTTTTTAGTTTTTGGTTCCTTCATGTTGGTTCTTCATGAGGTTATAACTAGCATCCAGATGTTCCTCGTATTCAAAACAAACTGAAGATAAAAGCTCCACAAAGAGCAGTCCACTATTTCGAAACGTTGTCCGATTGAGCAAATCTGTTTCTCTTTCTGCAAGAGGACTGTTCTCCTGTCTTTGTATGTTGTGGTCAAACCATGATCTTTTTCTTGAAATGTTTCTAAAGCTAACCAAACTGTGGCCATTCAAGATCCCCATACCAAAGAGCTGATGTTGAGCTTACTCAGCCTAGACTTGAGGCAGAGCACTCACGTCTAGATGTCTCGAAATGTCAAAGCATGGTGTCTCAAAACGTCGATTATGAATGCATTGATTTTATGAATTCATTGTGTTGTTACATGCATTTTGGGTGGAAGTGTTCAATTTCAGTAAGAAAGCAGCATAAATGAAACATCAATTCATCCAACCCAAATCAACCAAACAAACTACACAGCACCTGCCTATGAATCTATTAATTGCAGCATTAATAGGAGACCGTCTGATTATTTGTCCGTCTATCCATTTGGTTTTCTATTCACTCAATGATTCCACATCTCATTCGAACCATAACTAAATTGCACTGTGAGTAGCAAGTACAGTAATTTCACCTTCAGTGCTGTGAAAATCCATTAAAGTTTTTCTTCTTTTACCTTATTTGCCCAGACTACCTCCAGTGCACTGCAGAGAGCCTCTATATATATTAACCTGCATGTATATTTTATGCAATCATGAGCGTGATTTATATACAGTATGCACAATAGGGTTTCATTTACATAAATTAGTATTTCAATTCATTACTGCAAAATACATTTCCCTGCAGGACAGCTGCATATTTGAGCCTTACTTTAGCTCCTGTTGCCTCCCTCTCTCTTTCGATCCCCTCTTTTGTCCTATATGCTGTCCTCTGCTCGCTCGCCCCTCAGTCTGGGTCCACATGGTTCAGGGTATCATTCTTGGTCCTGCCAGGTCCTTAATTAGTTAATTTTTTGTTGAAGACCTGCAGCAGGCCTCTCTTTCTTTACTAATGAGGAAATGAATTGGACAGAAGTCACACTGAGGAAAAATGATAACCCCCCACCTGCAACCCAGTACACACACACACACACACACACACACACACACACACACACACACACACACACACCTGCACACACACACACACACACACACACACACACATACACCTACACACACACACACACACACACACACACACACACACACACACACACACACACACACACATCTAAAACACACAACTTTATATCTGTAATACATATTGAAGCATGTTTCATGTCTGCTTGCCTCAATGTTTTATTTCAGATTCGTACAGAGTCTAAGACTTGTTTTGGGGCTTTTGAAAGATTGTTTGTCCTTTGTTTCTGTAGCCTTATAGGGCGCACTCACACCAGGCAAACGGTATACTGTGCCTATGCATGCTTCACCACTAGAGTCCACTTTGTTTGACTAGTGTGAGTGCTCTAGCTCGGTTGACTTCCTTGGTCCTGGAGAGGTTGTGCTTTGTCACAGTTCAGTTCATGCATGAGCACAAGCACGGGTACAAAGTTGACCGCCTTCGTTATTGAGAAATCTGGAAGTGTTCTGTGTGTATCTGTCAAAAATAACAAAATAAGCCACAAAATTAAATAAAGTAGCTGTCAAGTAGCTACTCTAAGAACACTCTGATTCTGCAATACTCTTGTTTTTTTGTCCTCTTACACCTGCTTACTGTATGTGTAGTCATTAGACCTTGCTGAAACAGTTTTTATGACATTCATGGTTGCACGATTCCGCTCTTGTTAGCTAAAGCCATTCATTGTATGTGTGTATGTGTATGTGTCAGCGTGCATTCAAATGAGGGTGTTATCTCCTTACCCATGGTGCTCGGGGCCGTGCCTTGCCACCCTCTGATCTCTATCTTCCTCCCTGTCGTCCCCTTCATCCCCTTCTCTTCTCATATTCAAATTCTTTCCTCCCTCATTGCCTGTTCGACCTTTCCTACACGTTAAGCACATGCTGATTTAAATTTTGACACTTTTGAGGGTCTTCCTGGCAGCAGTCGGTTTCCAAAATCCTTAAAAGCAAATGATCACACTGACAATTTTGACCATTGTGAGTCTGGAATTATAAAAAGTGTTGCCATCTGTAAGTGCTAACCTCACTCTACTCTCGTAATCTACGGTGATGAATGCATAAATAAGTGCATGAATCAGTGAAAGTAGATTGCAGTATGGAGAAACGGTCATTTTGTTCCATGCACAGCAGGTAAATTGATGTCTTTCAGTTTGAAGTCTGAAGTTGGGTTCTAATTTTCCACCTCAAATGTTTAATTCTTAATTATTTGTGTTAAGTTGTACTGTTCAAACACAATCACAACAATTTTAAATTGGATAAATATGTTTAAATTATACATTTTAAATACACAATAATGACCCACCCCAAATGCATTAACATACTGGGTAACATGGCAAAACATATGATCACATTTTTAATGTAAATTGTAATCTATATTTCCAGTATATAATCTTCAACCAGTCAAATTCTTTTTAGCAGACATAAGACTTCTGTGAGTGTTGTGTCTGTAATGCTTCATAGGCTATGGAGCTTAGATTTACCCTGTTGAGTGTTTTGCACACAAATACAAAAAAAAAAATCCATAAACTCTGATGTAGCTCAAAGAATTACAAAATCTAAAATGCCTTTTTTTCTTTCAACTCAACTCTTGTATTGGCCATCATGTAGCTTCAAAAGACTCAAAGGCAGATCAGAAACATGCTCTGGACATTTGAGTTTGAAACAGTTTGCCTTTAGTTCACGTTGATCTTCACTGTTCTATGTCATGACACAAGGACCATACCCTGCACAACGTCTATACATAGCCATAGAAAAAAATGGACAAGAAAACTGCGCCCGGAAAGTGAAACCAAAAGATTTAGAGCTCCCCCTACTGACTGGCTTCAGTATAGGTCATAAAAATGCACCTCCTCCATGTTAAGGACAGATGGGACATAGGGCAAGTTTTAGTTTTAATAAGTTATTTGAGGAAAAAGAAAATAATAATAATAGAAAAAAACATCAGGATTGACAGCTCTGTTGACATTATGTGACTTCTACATTGCTGTTTGCACTAGAATATCAGAGTAGAGGAAATGTAACAAACACTAGCACAAGAGTTATTGAACTTTCCATAACCATGAGCAACAGCTTCAAACCGACACAGAAATGTGTAGATGTGGATCTTAGACCTGAGGAATGTCTGGCATTTTATCAGTAAGTGCTGTGGCGAGTTGAAAGAGGAACGGGGTCATTCTGCAGCTTCACCAGTCAGTGTCTTTCGGCAAATGTCTTGGCTCCAAATTACGTCAGCAGAGCAATATGTCAGTGGCCGTTTTGGGAGGTATTTTGGCTTGACTTTTTCACAACAGTCAATGGTTCTATCTTATAAGCAATGTGTGTTCCATATAAACGTTAAAAGAAACAAACATATTGACATGGTTGACTTTGTTTTTTCTTTTTTCTTTTTTTTTTTTACCAAATATACTACAAACCTGCTCAAATATCCATCACCCTTTAAATAATTTACATCTCACAGTACATCTCAACATTGTTGAGTTTGTGTTTGCTTCTTCAGCTGTTTGGAGAGAAAAGAACACATTTTGTCACAAACACAGCAGTAAAGTGCCTTTTAAGCTGCAGAGATGTTGGCACTGTGCTCCATGAAGGCTTATTAATCAACATTATTGAGTGAGTATGCTGGCATCTCTCATAATTCTTCTCACCTTAGCTACAGTCTGTCCCCCCAGCTGACTGTGAAGTATAGAGTTGCAGTGAATTGATAGTTTACTATGAATAAAGACAGTACACTGTTGGAGGGTTACAAAATACGGTGTGGCTGCTGAAGCGCTGCACATATGAAGGATGGTTTAAAGGTAATACAGCAAGAGACCACTATATACTGTAGTGTGATTCCCCTGACCAGGTGTGTGTGTTTGAGTGTGTGTTTGTGTGTGTGTCAGGCTATGAATTTTATTACAGCTCCAAAATAGACTCTGGCCCCAAAGCCCAAGCCTCTACACATCTTCAATTTCAAAACGGTGGAGAGAAGAGGAAGAGCGAGCGAGGGGGGGTGGGGGTGGGGGTGGGGGGGTGGGGGGGGGGGGAGGGGTGAATAGCATGCAGTGAAAAAAAAAAAAACAGAAGAGAAGGGCCCAAAAGAGCGGCGGTGAGGGGAGGAAAATGAAAGCGAGCTGATTCAATCTTCAAGCACCTTACAAGCGTTTGCGTCAGGTTTCTTGTTTAAAAGGAGAGGTCGGTGAGAGGATGTGGAGGCAGAAAAAAAGGGGGAGAAGTGTGGAGAGAGAGAGAGAGAGAGAGAGAGGTGTGTTGTGGGGGGGGGGGGGGTTAATGTCCAAGACTCCTCCTGGGTTTCTCCCCTCTCTCACACATTCATTCCTTCTTCTCTCTTTTTCCAAACTGTAGTGAAAAGATTAAATTGTTTACGAGTGCGAAGCGCGGCTAGCTCGAGCGGATGAGCCAAGAGCGACAGAGATAGACATTCTAATTCGCCGCTGTACTTAGCGCCCGGGTCCCTGTGTGCAACCACTAATTCTTTTATCTGGCTGCAACACTCCGGGCTTCAGCCACATTCAAAAAAAAAAAAGGGAAAGAAGAAATATATATTTAAGAGAGAGGAAGACCAAGTCAGAAAGAAAGAAGGAATTGAGGAGGGGGGTTTGAGAAAAGAAGGAGTGAATGGGGGAAAAATACAGCTTTTTTTACACTGAACAACTGATAAAATACTTGAATACTTGATTTCATTTCTCCCTTCCCTTTCTATTCTCGTCACCCCCCAATCTCACAAAGAAGGGCCGTCCGAGTGCAGTCTTAACCCTTTATCTTGACTGAGCAGAAAGACATTGCCAGCATCTCTGTCTGTGTTTGTGTGTGCGTGTGTGTGTGTGTGTGTGTGAGAGAGAGAGAGCTTTGAGTGTTCATATGTATGTGTTAGTATGTGGAAAGCCTGATGAGAGACGGACAGACTATGGGATGTGTGTGTGTGTGTGTGTGTGTTCATGTGTGTGTGTGTGTGTGTCTGTGAGGCTAGTGAGGTGGGGGGATACAGCATGGAGAAGAATTACTGTTATCTCGGAGAAAGAAGAGGGAAGGGGGGGAGATAAGAAACTGCTGCAGCCGGCAGAGAGAGAGAGAGAGAGAGAGAGAGAGAGAGAGAGAGAGAGAGAGAGAGAGAGAGAGAGAGAGAGAGTCAGGCATGTGAGAAGTCGTGTTTCGATGAGGGCCGTTGTAAATTTGCAGGATATTCAGAGCGAGCTCGTCCTGCGTGTGTGACTGCATCCATCTCTCTTTTTTCAAGCAGCAGAGGTCTGCTCTCCTGATAGTGGCATTGTGCGCCGCACACTGTATAGAAAGCTCATCAGGGCTGGTTGCCTATTGGGGCATTATCGGACCTAGTAAGGTAACTGCGCGCTTATAGACTGCACCCAGATAATGGGGGGCAGAAGAAAAGAGATAAAGAGGGGGGGACCTCTTCTCATTAACAGCTATCTACTGCACTGCAGACACTGGGCTGTATTGAGTGGTTCCCATGCCGGGCATAAATTAAAATGCACCCACAGCGAGGAAGTGGCAGGGGTGGTGGTTTGGTGAGGTGGAGTGCTGTAAATGACAGCGAGGAAGGAGGGTGGAGCACAGGGGGCAGTCTGCATTCAGTCTGACTGAGCTCTGCCCACAGATTGGACAAGAAGTGTGAGTACACTGTTAAGCAAATGGATCAGTTAGAAGATAGAAATGTCAGTGTGTTGACTTCACAGGTGACCGTAAGATGTTTTTGGGGGTACCTTGGTGCAAAACTCCAAGCCAAAAATCACATGTGTTTGTTAATAAATTAAATCTGTATAGCCCCTTTTTACAAATGCAACAGTAAATGCAAAACGCCACATTTTTTTACTCCAGCTTTTCAAATGTTCTGGGGGAGGCTCAAAAAGTCCCAAAAATTATGCATAATGACCCTTTCTCTCACTGTGTGACCTGTTGAACAGCAGTATTTCTACTTAAACAATCATAGTACTACAGCGACAGTGTGATTTATAACTTGCTTTGTTTTAAAGTAGAAGTACCACAGTTCAAGCAGGGAAGTATTTCCAATATTTTAATTGTATGGACACTTGTCCAGCTGTGTCTGCAGTATGGGAGCATCTACATTTCATTAATAAAACTATTAGTCTATTCCTTTAGGACTTCAAGATTTAGGAACAGTCAATGATTAACATTGCAATCAATCTTCCAATCTTTACTGAAAAAGTGGGTTTTTGGTGGTTACTTCCCATAGCAATTGACGTATAAGCATCCAGTGCAACATTTCCAAGAAGAAAATAAAACCCTGCATAATGTCAACAGAGTTACTTTTTTTATGGACATTAAAAAAACATGTGAGTGCAAAGAAACGGACACTGGCCCTTTGTGTTGTTTTTCCAAAGTGATGGAGTGAACGATGAGAAGTTATGTTCCAATGCTGGACCTTCAGACCTGCACCATTACAAGGGCATTTTCCTATTTCCTATTTTTCTATTTTTGCCACTGGACCCAAAAGTTCAATTTCTCCCCTTTGACCGCTTTCATTGTTGATTGTAGAGCGGCCATTGGTCCTAAATGACAATATTTATCACCCATTCAAGTGGAGCAATTGATTAAAATATTCTGATGTGCAGAGTAGAAATTATTGTTTTGGGGTCACACAGGGGCCCTCCCCCTTCATCATCATAATGTTCATCTGAATCCCCAGTGACATGTGTTTTTTTCTGATTATAGAGGGCTGCAGCCACTGAGGTTTACATATCAAACAGGTAATCTCACAGCCAGTTGTCAACTCGGAGGCTAAGAGTTCAATCTGGGCCTCAAGTGCTGTTCTGATTGGGGGTGGGGGGCGGCAGCTTGCCTATCTGCATATTGATACCTTTGCAGCGCTCACCCGTTTTATGGTAACTGTGTCCCAGCGCTGTTCAGGGTCACCATGAAGAGGAGGAAACATGCTACTACTCTTGAAAAAAGCAACAAAAACCCTTCTTCCTGTCTTTTCAGAAAACCCTACAACCTCATGATGTCTTCTGACACACGAGCATGTGCAAGCAGGATGAACATATACCCACACACTGACACATGCTGCACTCCTGTGTATGTATGTCTGTGTGCGTGCGTGTGTGCATGGACAAGACAATCATCATCTGGCAGAACATTTTCCTACTCTCTCTCTCTCTCTCTCTCTCTTGCTCTCGCTCTCTCTCTCTCCTTCCTGCTCTCTTGCTCCCTCCTTCACAATAGCGCACAGGCCTTCATTTGCATGGTGCGATTGGCTCACGGCGGCGGTGTGTTGTGGCCAGACAAGTGTAGCATTACGGGGGGAACAAGTTACCATGGGGGAAGGTTAATACAGACAATACGGGAGGCAGATAATGGGAATTGGGTTCCTGTTTTTCAAACCTCTTATCGGCCCCGACGCGAGAAATCAGGCCCCTGCTTTGAATAAAGAGGTGGGGGGTAGTTAAAGGGCCAGCTCTATTGAAAGCACTGCTGTCATGTCCCTACACGACCGTGGTTTGTTCTGTGACATTTCCACAGTTTTTTTTTTGGGGGGGGGGAGGCAGCATGAGGGTGCAGCGGTGATGGTGGTAAGCTTGCGTGGTGTGATTGAATTGTCTGCAATTTTACAGCTTTGACATAGTTTTTTTGTACATTAGTCAGTCCAGAAATGATTATAAAGAAAGGGGGGGGGGAGCACAGGGAGGGGAGAGATCATGGTTTTGTGTTGTGAGCAAAGTCTCTAACAGTGGCTGCAGCTGGATACCCCATATTTGGAATCAAGATTAAGCTCTGGGTTGTCTGGCATCTAAAGAGTGTGTGTAGTTGTGTTTGTATGTGTGTGTGTGGATGGACCTGTGATGGGAAAGAGTTCTTAATCATCCCCCCAGACAGTCTTTGGTCTTCTTGTCAAGTGGTTCCTATCATCATGACATTTAAAATATTCATTAATTATCTCACTGACGTGATGAGCTTTTCTCTGATGCTTACACCCGCTGATAAACACACCGACACACACACACTGACACACACATACTGCACTCTGAAATAAATAATGGGGATGTGATGTGTCATTCCCCATTGTCTTGCATCATTTTGAAGGAGCGATGGATACTTTATGGCCTATTGTGGGACTGTAGCCATTATGCTGGAGCTCTGTGAGAATTATGAGGCAATCACTAATGTAAATGTGGTTTTCCAGCCCCACTCGTACTGCTATCTTTCTCTCCTGTCTCGGAGTGGTGGTTATTTTGGATATTAGGGCAGTTTTGGTGAGCTGTCACCCTGTCAGGTTTCTGTGTTTACTGTATTAAGAACTTCAATTTTGTGGCAGTAATCGAGGAATTCCCTTCGTGTTGCAGGCAAATGGGGAAAATGTTGGCAGACGTTCTTGGAGTAAAGTAATGAATGAAAAAACTGCATTGTATGTTTTTGATGTGTTATATCATTGAAAGTGCAAGTGAGGATTATTCAATTGAATAGTTTAAAATGATGATAAAAATGCAAAGAGTGTAAAGTTTGAGTTTTAACCACCGAGTTGATTTTGTTTTACAGAGCTTTAATTGAATCAATCATGTTTTTTTCTCTCTTGTTTCATGGTTAGCTGACTCTCAAAAACAAAAATGCTCTCAATCAAACTGTCAAGTGGGTGAGCAAACTTATAGGAGAGTCTCAATCCAACCTGAAGGATCTCTGTTCTTTACAGCTGCAGCGTGTGGCGAGCACTATTCTTAACTACCGCTCTATTTACTTAGATGGGGAAGTTTCAGCTTCTTCGCTCTGGCTGTCGATTTGCTGCTCCTATAGGGAGAACAAAGTGTTTCAGGAACTCTTTTGTATCTGCAGCTATAGCACTGCCGAACAAAGCTAGCACAAGATGATGCACTTTAACCATGTCAGAACATTTATTTATTTATAGCTGCTTAACGGGTGTCTGTTTGAGGAAGTAACCGGATGTAATTACTGTTTTTTTTTTGTTTTGTTTTTTTTATTTAATGTAGGCTGTTTTTAATGTTTCCTTCCTTTCCAATCTACTTCTGGGTATTAATAAAGAAATCTTGAGTTGGAGTGTTCGTGTCTTTAGCCTAGCTTAGCAATAATGATTTGAAGCAGTAGGAAACAGCCTGTATCCTGTCCACGGATACACCAAGCAACCGCTCCAAAGCTCAATAACAAGGTTTATTTGATTTTTTAAATTTTATTATTGACCTTTTTATTCAACAAAAACTTGAGGTTTACTTATAAATATTCTATGGATTTTATTTTGTCATCTTGAGAATTTCAATCATTAATTATGATTCTCAAAGAACCTCAGGGATTGGTCAGAGAAAGTCTGTTACCCTATTCCCCCATCTTTTTTCATGCATTTATTGGCTGGTTTACTTCAACTGATATTTTACAGATACAAACACCTTTTCCCCTAATCATCAGTGTTACTCAACAAAAAAAAAAAAAATCTAAAAGAAGTTCACCCAGTTCATAGAGGTCATAACCAAAAATAGATGGGAATAGATTTCCTCTTGGGGCATGACAACCCATTTGTTTTCATTTTCCTGATGGTCATTGCCCCACGTCCTGCCCCGCTTTCAGGTCACACACTCCACCTCCCTCTGCTTCAGGCTGCATGTCTCATCCACCTTACGCCCGCCACCACCTCCACCTGATACCTCTATTATACTGTAATAGCAGGAGTGGAGAGGCGGTGGTTGGAAAAGCAGTGACCTACAAAAAATCAGATGGTGTTTTCATCTTTGATTTATCTGTGTACCTCCTGATATGAGCTCATCACTGCACAATTTAAACTTGATATAAACCAATTCGCATTCTATCTTTGCATGTTTAGGTTCTGTTCAGGACAAAGACATGCTTGTTCGGTTAATTGGTGACTCTAAATTGACCATATAGGTGTGAATTTGAGTATGGCTGGTTGTCTGTCTCTATATGTCAGCCTTGTGATTGACTGGTGAACAGTCCAGGGTGAACCCCGCCTCTCGCCCAATGACAGCTGGGATCTGCCCCAGCCCTCCCCTCTCCCGAATGGGGAAAGCGGTTGAGATAATGGATGGATGGACCTCCCTAAAAGCCAGCGCATGGACAGTAAATGTGTTTCGCATTATCACTAATATTTTTTTTTTAAAGATTTATTTTTGGGCATTTAATAGCCTTTATTAGAGTGGAGGACAGTGGATAGGGTAGAAAGGTGGGGAGAGAGTGTGGGGAGAGACATGCGGGAAAGATTGCCACAGGCCGGACACGAACCCTGGCCATCCGCGAGAGGACTGAGCCTCAATACTTGGGGACACGCACAGTGCCACTGCGCTATCGGTGTCCCCCATTATCACTAATATTTAAACAACTTCTGTGTATAAATATCACTTGTGAGAACCTCAAATCTGACCATGCATGTAAAATATTGAAAGATCCAACCAGCGGCAGTCTTGTCTCTTCAGAGAGTCAGGAGGAAATGAGGTCAGCTGACGAGTGAATTCAAGTAACAAAAGTGGCGTTAACCCAGACCAACTACCAGAAGTTCAATTTTCTGATTATCAGATTTAAAATCAACGTCCAGATTAAAAATGAATTAAAAAGTTTAATGCAGAAATTAACGGTTAATACTTAACGAATTAAAGGTTGTGGTGACATGGACATATTCCTGATGAAAGACTTTCACCTCTGCTCACATTCCTGTAGTATCAGACATCTCAGTGCAGTGCATGACCTTCACCCCTTTAACTGACACCTGATGCCGTCCAGAAATGTTTTGAAGTAAGCATAATATGTGATGAGACTTCAAATAGGAATCAGTTAATGACATTAATTGAACACAACTTCATTCTAATTAAATCGCAGAAGAAGAAATGGGAGGGGACGAATAAACAGATTAAAGGGCTCACCATGAGGCTCACCCTTCAGTCAACTGACGGAAGCAAAGTCTATAAATAAAAGAGGAGCCTGACGTCATGCGCTGATGTATTATTTATCTCAAAGAGCTTTATTAATTGTTTGCACCGTTTATTGTGTTGGACCTGCAATAGCAGTAGGAGAAATTGCCTTTTTAAAGATTGATAAGAGCTGGGACTGTGTGTGTGTGTGTGTGTGTGTGTGTGTGTGTGTGTGTGTGTGTGTGTGTGTGTGTAGGCGTAGGTGTGTGTGTGTGTGTGTGTGTGTGTGTAGGCGTAGGTGTGTGTGTGTGTGTGTGTGGATAGCAAATCTGAACATTCGATGATGTATGGAAACTAAACCCATTAAACCCATTCTAGTTTTATTTATCAAATGTGACCATTATTAAAGTAAAGTTTGAACATGTTTTGTAAGCTAGTCAGAGTTATTGGTATCGCCAAAAGTGAAGAAATCATTCCTCATCTGTGCTGTACTAATAGTGAGTTCTTCCTTGTAGGCCATGCCTGGGTAAACCAGGATGCAATGCAGCCTTGGCTTAAATACTTACAGCAGAATGCAAGGCCAGTTTTATTTCTTCAGTTCCTTTCATACATGTAACAACCCATAATGCTTTGCAAGATGAAAGTGCTGGACATTAAGTAGATCATGAAGCAATAATAAGACATTAAAATAGAAATTAGAGTTAAATATTCATTAATTTTTTTGTCTTTAGTCACTCTCAGTTCTTTATCAGATGACAACACGTGTTTATTGAATGTGTCGTCGTAATTATGCAAACAGTACTTTGGCACATTGTTTTAAAATATATTTATTTTAGAACCGTGCTGACCAAATTGTTGGTCACACAGTTTTACAGCAACATATTTTACTTTTTTGCTTTTGTTTTCCAGTCTATCTAAAGTTCTGCATGTTACCCATTTACTGGTTATAACTGCTTTTTGGCTTGCTTTCTATTTTAAGTAAACAGGATCAGCACAAGAAATTGAACAGATTTGGTTCTAAATTGGCTTTTTTTTTTTTTTTTTACTCAGTGTGTGCGTCAGTGATTGTTTTGAGTTGAACTGATGGTCTGGTGAAGTTAGTGATAGCTTCACGGATGTGGCAGCTCACAGGGTTCTCCTGCAGGGCCATGCAAGGTATCGATCACCCGAGCCTGGCCAGGTGTCAGGTGCTCGGAACAGAATCAGCCATGCAGAGGAAGAAGAGAGGATTGTGGGGAATGAGGAGGAGATGGGGAGGAAATGGGCGGCTGGGCTGACCATTAAGGAGAACGCTTGAAAATGTGTGCATCTTACAGTGGTTAAAAAGGAGGCTGTACCGATGTCAATTTACAGTTCAGTCCTCATCTTTATAATCACAAACCTCTGTTAGTGTACGTAAGAAAACAATTGCAGATAAACCTCAAGGCTTTACAAAGTTAGCTGTGTGTCTGGACCTTCACATAATCTGGGTTAAATCAAAACAAAGAAATGTTTTGCGAAACTGGACTGATGGATTATTTATTTTTATTCATGTTACAGTACACTTTCCAGATAAATTGGAAAACAAGGCTTGGTTAATCACCTTCTCCATAGACTGTATGTGGACGACCTCTCCTGCTGCTTCCACTTTCTTGAGGCTGAGTTTGATGTCCTGTTAGCTGTTAGGATCAGTACCAGGATTTCGCTGATGGGACACACAGTTCTCGTTCATCTGTGGAGCTCCTGTCTAACTGCCTATGTGTGCATCAATTCACACATCAGCTGAAATACAGTCAGTTAAAAGGATAACAGAATATTCTGCTTTTAAGCAGACTTGTTTAAAGTAAATCCTACCCAAGTTCTCATTGGGCATTTTTATGCAACATCAAGATGTCAAAAAAGTCTGAAAGCTGAAAAAGAACAACATAGTCACATGAAGTTTTCACTCCAGAAGAAAAATCCAACCAGTGGGAATTAAGCAAATCTGATGTTGCACTGGTGCATGTTGCATTGGTGATTTGCATGAGTGGGTGTGAAGTTACATCTCTTTGCAGTTTTGCACCGCCTTCAGGAGTGCCATCAGAAACAAATGAGTCTCTCTTTTTCTTTGGAGACGAGGTGAAAGGATAAGACACCTCTAGCTATAGCTCAGGAGAAATTCCTTTTTTAAAAGATATTAGATGAGGTGGTTCAGTCTTTTGTTCAGGAAACCTCTTGTGTAAACCTATTGATTGATGCATTTCTGAAATTGATCTAAATATTTACTCTACCACTGATGCAGCTCATGTGAAAGTCATTCAGACTTGTGCTAAATGTAAGTATGGAAAACTAACCAACTGCTCTTCTCAGCAGAGTTTAGCAAATTTTCCAAAATATCACTGATTGACCTCCAAAAACCATCTCACTCTCTCCGACTCAAGGACGAATCATCTCCTCTTCCTCCTTTCTTTAAAACATGGCAGCTGAGCAGCATTTATGTTGTGGGCCCTACTGCTGCCCTGTTTGTTATGCGAGTGGTGTAAACCCTTTACAGGCTAATGTTTTAAAAATACTGTCTTTTTGAAATCCCAACCGGCATACACTGCAAACCATTCAGGCAGCCCTCTTTCCCCTGTCGCGATTTTGGGCAAGTAATTGTCACCCTCACTCACTCCCTAACACTCCAAACTTCCTCTCTTGTGTTGCTGAGATGCGTTTGATGCCCCCACCCCCCATCATGCCTTTGGTAGTTAAGGGTAAAGGCTTAAAGGTGTCTTATCTCAAATTCATCATGGCTTCAACTGCTCCTGGGTCGCTGCTGGACAGCCATAACCCACTGAGGAGACTGTCATTGTTAAAAGTAGAAATGTAGGTGGGTGACACAAAGCACTGTCATTGTGGTGCACCCCTTCCAGGGCTGAGAGGCAGCACCCTGTTGGACAAAAACATGTGGCAAACAACATTTATCTGTATGTATGCAATGCTGGATTACCAAGCATTAGTCACAGAGTGTCAAAGGGCTCCAGGTTCATAATATGGCAATTAGTTTGTGATATACTGAAACAAAGTGTAGTTTGAAAGGAGAGGGGCTGAATGAGTGACTGAACACAAAAAAGCAGGGATGTCTTCTCTGGTGTTAAGTTTCAGGCCAGTTAATATTTAAGTGTGGTTGGGAGTGGGCATTTCTGAACCTGAAGCTGCACCCAACAGTGGTGTCACTGTGTCTTGAAGAACACCTGCAAGTGTGGCAAGATGAAAAATAAACTACAGAAAGGTGGTTCCTTTAACTTTAGATCACTGCTCCCTACTGTCCATTCAAGTAAAAGACTATTTAGAAGAAATAGGCGTGGCACCTGTGACGTCACCTTTTGTTTTTTGGAAAACAACTTGAGGCATCAAGGTTGGCTGAAAATTGTTTTTTTACGAGCTGTTAACCAACACTCAGCTAGGTAAGTGTTATAGCCTATGCAAAAAAGGTGAGCTCTACATGTGAGAAGAAATAAACAGAGTTTTTGGTGACATTGGTGTGGCACTGTAGGATTTGTGGGGCCCATTTGACTTACTACATGTTTTGCACAAAGTCACTTCTGAGAACTAAGAGTGGGCTTTCAGATGTGAAGGTCCAAGAGACTTCTTTTGTGGCAAGAATGGCTTGAAGATCGATGTTGCACTTTACTGCAACATCAAATAAAAAAAAAGTCTTACTGAAGCTCAACTAAGTCATTGTCACTGGGGAAGCAAACTTTTGCTAGCAAAAAACAGACCTATTACAAAATCATTGCAAACACACAATAAAGAACACACTCCTCTGTGTCTTTTTTTAACTACACTCAAAGTGGAACAATGAACTTTTCAAGTTTTCTGTGATCATCCCCTGTTTACGGTTTCTTTGACCCTAAATGGGAATAATTTACAAAATGAACATCATGCTGTTTTGAAGTCTTTGCACTGGAGATCGAGGGCCAGATTCACTAAAACTTGATTGCGGAGGCTAAGAGCTCAAAAAATTGCACATCATTTTCTTATTTGCCTTCTCAAGGTTCAATTCCCAAAATATAAAGCACTAATGATATTGAGGTCCAAAAAGTTGTCTTGCTCTGTGTTTGTTTTGCTCCTGAATGTGCATGGAAGTTCTTTGCACCTCTGCACTGCAAAGAGCTGTGCATCTCATGCTAACCAAGCACAGTTTTGTACACAAAATATTAATAGAAATAAATTAAAGGGGTAAAAAACACTCATCCTTATCAAGTTTGACCATGTTCTCACTGCAGTACGTTCATAATTTATTTTTGTGAATAGTGGATTTGCCCGCTGCTGACCAGAATAGGTGTTTAGAAGCTCTTTTATTGTCCTAATTTCCAACTCCAGAGGCTATTTACACTTAGTTTGAAAGTGTTTACGGCAAAGGAGTTCACAACTTATAAAACTCCTCCAAGCTGGACTTTCCATGAAGAAATTCAAAGGGCAGCCTTCGGGGAGCATCCAAACGAGAGCCTCAACCACCTCAACTGTCACCAAAGTAAATGCATTGAAGTTTAAAAAAAGTTGACGGTAAAATATCATAACAAAAACTGAAGCAGCACGGTCATTGCTTCTTCATATTCTTCGTGATATTAAATGTGAAGGAGCACTCGTGTGTGTGTGTGTGTGTGTGTATGTGTGTGTGTGTACCAAATGTCAGCTGACACACCCACACACCAGGGCCACACATTGAGGGCAAATTTCCCCCGATTAGATTTGTAAATCAAAAACCAATACATATAACATGCAAGAATTAATTTGCTTTATATTCCTTGGTTACATTTTTCGTGGAGCACATTTGGAAGATTTAGAATGTATTTGTGCCTGCTGCTCTCCACCATTATATGCTTCAATTCATACATCTATTTGTGAGCCCATAAAACAGGCATTGACTACCCATGTAAATTGTGTTCCCCACAATAAATTATATGCATACTTGCAAAAATACATAACTGCTGTCGGTCTCCGCGCTCCATGTCACCGGCATACTAATAGCGCCATGCTAGGAGGCCAATGATGCCACTTCCATTATTTTTCCATTTAGCCGTAATTTTGCAGAGGAAGTTAGAGTTGGTGAAATTGCCTCCGTCTGCCCCCCTGATTCCTCCCATCCCTGCTCTGTGTCTCCTAGTCCCTGTTTTTTCTAGCCCTCTCATTCAGCTTGTGAGGCACGTGGGGGTTGTTTTCATCCTGGTGAGTGGATAGAAAACGCCAGTGACCTGTACACGCCTTCGGTTCAGTGGGCGATTTCGTCTCAAGCTGCTGAGGCTACAAGCTCAGGGGTTAAAGATCAAGTTATCCCACAGTGAAATGGACACCATGGGAAAGTAATGCAGCCAAAATCTGCTCTGTATGCCTGGTTGACACCAAGTAGATGGTTGTATCATGAATCCTTTATCGCTGCAGTTCAACGGAAATTAAAAAGCGTATTTGTTTTCTGCATCAACCACTAGATGTACTCTGTAAATAAGACATCTATTTCTCTCGTTTAAAAAAGGAATCAGTATGAAAAAGGAAAGAATGTGTGCATTTTTAAATATTTGGTGCTTGATAAGTGACAGTCATGATGTGCATACATCAGGACAATGTTGCTTCAGATGTCAATTTGAAATACTCAATTCAATGATTCATTTTTTTTCCCAGCAGCCTGTGTAGACTGAGAGCAGTGTATTTCATTTGAATAAGTTACTGACTGACGTAAGATTGCAAGCACATAATCCAGGAAAAAATAATAGACCTTTGTTAATATTTGAGAATTTTATTATTTCTGATTTTTGCAGTGATTTGTGTGTCTGGAGTTTCATATTTTTGCCTGAGCATCTGTGTAGTATGATAGCTTGTATAATGTCAAACGGTGTTTTCTTTTGTTCCTTGTGTAATTAACAGAGATGACAAATCAAGTTTCATGTTATCAAGCAGATGTAAAAGCACTTTTTGTGCAACAAGATTGACGTAAAAGTAAAAGAAATGATTCAATGTATTTACTTTTGTAAGTTCAGGTAGAAATGTCCTTACAAAATAAAAGTAAAAGTGAACCTCAGACAGATTTTCCTACCAACTGTGTCTGTGCAAAGCTCAACTCATATTTGGAGAATATTAAGCTTCATATCTGTCTTTATATGAAATAAAATGGAGAACAGGGACACATATGTATGGTCAGGATTTTTTCGTCATGTTTTGTGTGTCCAGTGTGAATCAAAAACCATCTGTCCTTCTTTGGTTTTTTTCTCAATTACAGAAGAAATTGTTCTCGATTTGAAGATATTTGTGTTAAAATGTGAGTCGTTAGGATGATTATCAGCCGAGGGCCCTACTGCTGCCGGATCTTAAACTTCCAAGAAAACAAACATTTGATTTCCAAATGTGTCTCTTTGTAAAATCTGTGTGTGTGTGTGTGTGTGTGTGTGTCAGAGTCTTGATTGAGCAAGTGTGCTCAGAAAGGAGGGTGCACATACGGAGACTGAGGCCTGAAGGACACTGAAGCTTCTGAGCACACACTGTACACACATACACACACACACACACACACTCCTAAAGCTGTCGGCTCGCGCACAGACGCACAAAAAAATATACGGAGCTTTCACACGACTCTTACGGTTGCGGAAAACCAATAAAATTGCAAATTTCTGCTCATATTTTCACAATATCCTAAATAAACAGCAGCCAGGCTTTGCACATCTCTCTCTCTCTCTCTCTCTCTCTCTCTCTCTCTCTCTCTCTCTCTCTCTCTCTCTCTCTCTCTCTCTCTATGTCTGTCCCTCTCCCCAACATTAAATATTAATCCGAACGTGGCTGGGGTGACTCCAATCAGGGGAGAGTCGACATATAGGGAGACGGTGGCTGCCCCTCTCTGGGTAAACAGTGAGGAGGGTTGCTACCTCCCCTCCAACCCCATACCAGCAGGACCATCGCCACGTCCATCAGTCCAATGAAAATAGACAAAACAAACAGGTCATGACACTTGTTTAACATATTTTCAAAAAGCAACATCAGAAAAAAATGCAAAGAACCTGTTTGACTGAACAAACTGCATAAACTTACAAAGAAAGCCTGTTAACTTAAAGAAACTGTGCAGCTGTGAAACTGTGTATTGCGTTTGTGCACGGCAGAATTTAGGAACGTTTCGCCCAGCTTCACACAGCTCTGATTAGAAGCATAGGCACAGTGTTAACCCTAGCTATCCACATTATATTATATGTTGTGTGTGCCTTCCTCCATAAAGAGATGCAGGCACACCTGGAGCATAGCACACCAACAAACAAATACATAAATAAATCAAATCTATTTTTTAATTTATTTATTTGACCTAAGCTGATATTTTTAGTCCATAGAACTAAGAAATGACTTTAAGCAGCTGGTAAAAGCATATCAGGCTAAATGATGAGTGTCAAAGTCTCACATGTTGTCTTGCAGTTTCATCATTTGGATTAGTCTCAACCAAAACTTTATAAAAACTCACCAGACTGCTGGTTGTACTGTGCGATCTACAGCTGGTTAAGCACCACACAGCACAGTATTTCTTAACACACGGCAAGGGACACACGGACAGAGTGAGGCCAGGATACAAGCTCACACCTCTGTTAATGCACTGACACGTGTTGAGCTGGTCATTAAGTTTCATCCATTTGCAAGATTGCTGACTCTGTTTGAAATCAAATAAAAACAATGTAAAAAGAAAAATATTTATGCCACTCACGCAGATGTCCTCATGCAGAAACATTCTTTACTTATCAAAGCTTTCGACCACAGTATCAGTTATTTGCTGCTGAACATTTAACGTCATACTGCCTTGTTTCTGTAATTTTAATAATTCCTTCAATAAATTTGCAAATCAGCATTTAGTAAATCATGTAAGTAAGGAAAATTCATGTCTAACTCACACCACCTCCCTTATAGAAGCAAAAAACTCACACAAGCAGCACATTCAAGTTTCCCATGCAGCGCCTCCTTCTTTCTTGCCTCTTTTCTTTTCCTCTCTCTCTCTCCCCCTCTCTCTCTCGCTCGCTCTGCTCCTCCTCCTCTGAACACTGAGAGACTCCACACTGCAGTGACCCCACAAGGGGCAGCAGAGGAACACGATACGACACCTGCAGCTCCTGGATCTCTGTGAACAGGTGCAATGGATTCTCTTTGTCTGTCAAACGAACACAAAAACAAGATGAGACTGAAAGTCATGAAAAGCTGCAAAAACAAACAAGCATCATGCCAGATGAGAGATAAAAAGACAAAGCATGTCTGAAACACACATATTTGATTGGACTGAAATAAACGAGCCGATGACTTAATACAAACAAATCAACGAGAAAAGAGAACAAACAGAAATCAATGCAAAGAGCTGAAGAAAAACAGAAGAAAAGAAAAAGCAAACATATCAGACAAAAAAAGGACAAATCTTCGATTGGCCCATGAGAAAAGCAAACACTGTGGAGAAAGACAAACACAAAGAGGACAAAAAATGCATTTTAAAAAGACAAATAATCATGTTCAGACAGAAAAGATTAGAATACAGTTTTCTCATGAAACAGGAGTTCAATAAGCTGAGACAACAACGTATTTAAAACTGGCTCACAAACAACTCTGAAACTTTTACATGTAAACACATGTACGACTCCCACAGTGTTATCAACACACACACACCTTCTCTGACGTGCAGACTGCATACACGTGCACATCAACACACACACACATACACACACACACACACACACACACACCTTCTCTGACGTGCAGACTGTGCATACACATGCACATTATCTGAGCCTAATCACTGCTGCAGAAGAGCGGACATCGTCACAGAACTCACACCGGATCAGCTAAGCTCTGACACTTCAGTGCATTTTTTGGAGGTCTCGATGAGGACTCTGGATTTTAAATCAAGACCTCCAATGACAGGCTATATGTTTCCTTGTCATCACTGAGATTAGAAGGTTAATGCCTCTTTCTACAACAACAAATATGTTCAATGCATTCATGATTAGATTTTTATTTCCTGGTTATAGCTGCAACCTTCCCGTTGTTATGATGTACGTGAGAGACACGCCCCCTGCTCACATGATTGTTTGAAAGTGCAGTGATTTTTCAGGGATATTAGTGGATTTGTGTTGGTCTCAGGTGTATCTTGGTCTCTATAGTGTGGTCGTGATTATAACACGAGAACTGAGCCGCATGGCCATTAGTTATTGCAAAATAAAATAAATAAATTTAATACATGTTTTTCTTTCGTTTGCACAGAGGAAGGTCTGCAGGGCTTGGTGAAGACTTTAATATGACATAATGTAAAAGTTCTTTGCAGTTGATTTGATAGATTTGAATGTGTCCTGCACATTTAGACATTAAGATGTGTCCCTTTTTACAGAACAACTCTTGTTGCTGTTTTCGTTCTAAGGGATATTGGGAGTTTGAAGAAGATTTTTAAATCCAGATTCTTGTAGGTTGTAGCTCATTACAAGTTTATAACCTCTCCATGCACTCCTCCAGCCTCTTCAGTTCTGTACAGATGTGCAGCAGAGCGAGAGGCCTCTGTGAATATTTTACCAAATGCACTTCTCCAAAGTGGCAGGCAGGAAATGCCAGGAGTGCATCATTCAGACAAGTTGAGTTAGAGATCGTCTCTGTGATGGATTGGCAGACAGCTGAAGTAAAAGAAAGAGGTGGATTCATAGCTCTGCCACAGCCTGCACCACGACTAACAGTGCGATCATGCCTCAATCTCCTGAAGACTCTGAGATGTCAGACGGAATAAACAAATGTAAGGTTTTAATAACAGCACAGTGACTTTTATTCTATGAGGGTTTTTTTTTTCTCTCTATTTAATCAGACTCCTTAACCAAGAGTGTCCTGGACAAAATGAGTTATTGTTCTTAGAGCTTAATGTGAACATGTTTTAGATGAGGACAGTAGATTTTGTCCTCTCACTTAAATTGGGACCACATTAGAAAAACATCTTCCCCTGCATATTTTGAACATTTAAATGATGAATAAGCAAACATCAGCACGTGTAAATACAGGAATCTTTGGAGGTAAGTGCACCCTGTGAAGGTGCACCCTCTAAAAGTTCTTGTTTTTTTATGACTGACAGGCTCTGGTTGTTATTCTAAATGTCTGACAACATTTCAAAAAGCATGACTACAGAGACAGACCTGTTTCAATGCTCTCTATGCAGTCAGACTCCATCGACAGAAACAGTAATTGGAACTTGTTGAAGATAGGATTTACGAGTCTGTTGCTGCCTTGGCAGGTTGGTTTTCTTTGTGTTATGTTGTTTACACAAATATAGTTTAGATAACAACTATACCACTGAAAACACCAAAGTAACACAGTAGAAACAAACTAAGCAATCACAGAAAAGGAAGAATAGCATCTCCTGCGTTCTGCTATATCAAACCTTTCCTTCAAAATGAAAAAATAAGCATAACCAATATTTGAGTCCCACCTTTGACCAGGCGGTAACCAACATAAACCAACTTCAGTTATGTTATTCAGTAACTGTGAAACAAACACGATGACCATAACTTTTTTACAGAATGATCAAATTGCAAATCATTTTTAATGACTTTGTGGTGATGCTGCAAACACTGATGTGTGTGATGCCTGTTTTGGAATCTCATTGGAGAATAACGCGTCTCCTCTCCACCCCCCTGCCTCCGTCACACTGTATTACTTCCATTTTCCCATCACTTCTGCAGCTCACACTCTGGCCGCCCTCATTTTCTCCCCCTCTCCCTCCAACCATGATCAAAGTTTCACATCCCTCTTTTTTTCACCCCTGTCCTCCTCACATGTCCCACTCCCCCACTCAACTTATTGTCTGACAGACTGGCTGCAGAGACCTCAGCTAAACCCTGCTGCACACACACACACACACACACACACACACACACACACACACACACACACACACAGAACTGTCCCCTCCCCTCCTTCATGATAGACTGGGATTGGCTCCCACTGTCACAGTGTGTGATTGCAACCTCCGTTTGACCTGCCCGGGATATATGGCGTCCCCGGGTTATCTACATAATGCACAGGCAGAGAGGTGGAGGAAGCCATCTGAGAACAAGAGAGGAGGGTGAGGAGGGGTGACACAGAGAGGGAGGGAGAAAGGAGAGAGAGAGGGCTGGATGGAACGATATAACTGAAACAGACTTGGATTAAATAGACAATAGTAAAATGACTGGGGCAAATGTTACTGTTTATGTGAAACATGGGACAAGCTTACCTCACAAGTGTGTGTGTGTGTGTGTGTGTGTGTGTACAATGGAAAGTTGTTTTTTATGGTATTATGGACAGAATATTTTGGTATAATTGCAAAAAAATAATTCTTCAGTATCTTTGCATGCATTCATATCTGGCATAGGCTGATCTCTAAGTTGCATGATTGATTGTGAAGTCAGGTCAAATTTCAGCCTAATTGTGTTTTGTTTAGTGCACAGTGTACAGGAGAGCCAATCACAGCTGGATCAGCTGCTCCTGAGCACTTAGATGAACTTCTGGCATGTTTGAAACTTTTCATACATGCCACGCCTGTTGGATTTGTCTTCACCTTTTTGTCACCGAAGACAGGAACAAGCGAAATGTTGGCAGGAAGTAACTGCTGACCTTCAGCTGATGGGGAATGTGTTTTTGACAATGGTTGCATGATTTTGTATATGACTCGTACATATTAGAGAACTGAAATACACAAAGATCTGACTTCAGCTACAGTGTGGGAGCTTTCCGAGGAAACTTTTCTGACTATTGTCGATGCTCCGTCCAGATTTAACACACACACACACGGTGTGAGCACTGTGTCCATCTGCTGCCAGCTAAGATTGTATACAAAAATGCACTGTGAAACTATGATGCATAAAATATCATGTAACAGTCTACAGTTTTGTCTTGTAGCATCCTATAGTCTACTATTACATACTATTAATGATTTCTTTGTCAATCATATGCATCCTCTCTCCAAGATTAGACATATTACTAATTACACACAAGCACACACAACTTAGGATCAATTTCTGAGTAGCCTGTTTAGTCCTGCCCTAAATTATTTGAATGAGTCGGTCTGCTCCTGACAGCCTGAACGCTGACAATAAATACTCCCCAGAGAGAAGCACAAGCAGTCACAACATAGAGGCGAAGATGAGTCCATTTAATCCAAAGTTTCAGGCAGAGTGACTTTCTCCTCTGCATTTGCTATAGTAACGGCAACGCTGAAGGGTCATAATCTTTAATGTTTTTTTTGGCATTTTATTAAATAACTCTGGCTGTTGTTGTGGTCGGATAAATAATGGATCTGAAGTGGCTTTTCTTTAGTTTGTCAGCAGAATTGAATATGAAGGCACAAGTCTGTGGAAAATCTGTTGTGTTTTGCGTCAAATAAAACTGTAAAAACAGGACACGTCACTTTGGCCTAAAGAAGAGCAGTATGTAATTGTGTGCTGATCCCTTAGAAACCATCTCAAAGCCTCAGGTCATTGATCATCCTTAAACATTGCACAATGATACATAATCCCTCCCCATAATACCTTCTTCATAATAATCATGAAAACTGGCAGCCCTTCCACACACGAATAAAACAGACGTGGAAAACAGATAAAAAACATGGCCGTTTAAGAAGTGGCCCATTATGACGCGTTTGTTCTCCTTTTATTTTTTTATGATAGCAAACGATCAATTATCCAGATGGCAAGAGATGCCATTGTTGTCCACAAACACACACTCACACACATATTTACACATTTCTGTGGACACACAATGATGCATAAATGTAAAAGCAGGAATCACACCCTGTGATGCATGCACACAGGCCCAGACACACACAGCCATAAACATCTGTTGTGCACTACGCAGAGGTTTCCCGCCATGATGCCTATAGCTGCAGCAGCAAGTGCACAGATGAGGCCTACAGCTGCTCGATGGTTCCCAGTGAGAGTATAGCACCACTGTGATGGATAAGGTGGGACTCTTCTAATTGACAGTTAGTGGGGAAACAGATGGTTTATTTGCTGGCATTTATCACGTCTTTATGACCAACAGAAGAGAGTGTCACGGAGAAAAGAGACACCTTCTTTGAGCATTTTACAAGTTTCAGATTATGTTGTAAACCTCACGATAGGGACACCAAAGCTGTGTCCAAAAACACAGACTTTCATACTATTCATACTAAATATGACATCCCATTGAGTATGTAGTACATCCAGAAATCATAGTATGCTAATTTGCAAGAATGTATGCTGGTGCAGCCAGATTTTTAAAGTATGATACAGGAGCAGACTGGTCCTCCTAAACTGTCCTAAGAAGCATGAAGAAATGCTTTGCAGCTCTTCTGACTATCCAATGGCGAAGCTCGTAAAGTAGTGTACAAAAAAAAGTGAAATGTTGAAATGCAATATATGTTGTGAAATCGGGGCTGGAAAACTTTGCTGGCAAGATGGACATCTGGGGCAACTTGCTCAGCCTGCTGCCACGACTGTGACCCGCCCCGGGTAAGCAGAAGAAAATGGGTATATGAATGGATGTTGAACATTAATATACAAATGACTATGTAGCTGTTTTTTTATTGGTTGATATATATCAATTTGTTGTTTGTGTCAACCTGGCTACGTCAGCAGAACTACTGTTAAACGTGATACTTCATTATTTTATTACATGATGACCCACAATGCTGGTCAAATGTGTTCTCAAACTAATTTAGGCTTCATTTTATTTAACATTTAAACGACTAAGAAGTTAGTTGCTGGAACATCCTGAGATTCAAAGTCAACCAACCAGACTTATTTGACAAGAACAGTCATCTTACCATGCAGAACAAAGATATTTCAGGTCCCCACCTACCTTAATCATTCAGGTATTTTCCCTTTGAATTGCTATCATAATGTTTCCATCTGTTTGCCACGCATTCTATGTGTCCCTAACTTTAACCCAGCAGCTTTCTTTGCCAAATTCAAACACAGAAGGCACAGGTGGCATAGTGGTTAGGTCACACCCCATGAATGGTGTCTGTCGCCCTCCAAACAGACAGCCTGTGTTCAAGTCCGACCTGTGGCTTCTTTCATGCACGTCATTCCCCCCCCCCCCCCCCCCCCCCCTCTCTCTCTCTCTCTCTCTCTCTGGGATTTCTTACTCCATCCGCTTGTTTCATGGAGATGTTTGATAAGTATCAATCCACCTTTTTCAGCAATTCAGAAAAAAAAGTTATCTTAAGACACTTTACAAAAAGACTTTGTTATATTACAACAAATTATATATTATTTGCTAAACTTAATGTACAGCACTTTGATCCGCCTTAGCTGTCATAAAAGTGCCAATGTTGACTTGACTTGATAACAACAAAGGCCAAACATGAATCCACCAGGAGCGTACCATTTAACAAAATAACAATGGACAGAACTTATATATTAATATACGTGTGTGTATTTTAACAAGCATTTTGAAATATTTGGATTTTAGTGCTGGTATTTGTTGAACTCAACTTGTGACTGTGCCTGACTTGTGGAGAATATTAACTCTCAGCCTTTGTATTTTAGTGCATATTTCCCTATATGCTACTTTATAAACATCTTCAAATGTGCATGCATCAGAGCGTGTGCATCTTCAAGCATCTGCAACACTGTGTGTGTGTGTGTGTGTGTACAATATAGGTACGTATGGTTATATCTTTACCTCCTGCAGTTTTCATTATGCCTGTGACCATTCTATAAAATGGAGGTCATACTGGGGCCATTTCTTCTAACCTGCTTCATCCAAAATGCATCATTTTCCAACAAATGGCACACGCATGATGTTTCAGCAGCAGAAAAAAGCCCTGTTGAACTTCAGCATCACTGCGTCTGCAGAGTTTTAGTGCTAATGGCAATAAAACAAAAACAAATGAATATTTAGAGAAACACACACACTGAGAAAGTCATACATTTTGGACTGCCATCATTTGGCTTTCCCCGCATTTTTGGGAGGGCTTTTTTAGTCTTTATACATTGGACAGAAATATGCTTGTTTCACATATGCATCGGACGAAAACATCCTGAAAATTTGCAGCAGGAAATATTCATAAAAATTCAAGAATGGGAGGTGGGACAACATTGATATCCATCCTGACATTCAAACCTACTGTCATTAATTAACCTAGAATTAACAAGAATGTCTTTGGACTGTGGGAAGAAGCTGCTGTACCCAGAGGAGGGCCAACACAGGGAGAACATGCAAAGTCCACACAGAACAGGTGATTCCAAACCTCATACCTTCTTGCTGTAAGGAGACAGTCCCAACCACTGCACCACTGTGCCGCCCAACAAGGACTGTTGCCTCTGTATACAGTGTGCCCACTCGTCTGACCACGCAAAACCTGTGCTCATCCTGCATTTTATGTAATTTTGTTAGAGATACCTGTGACAAACCCTACACAACTACATCTTAATTATTTTCTGTTCTGACAATATCTCACTACATTTTCTTGCGTGCTTCTGAAAAAACATTTTCAGCTCACAGGTAGAGTTAACTTTTCAGAAAACGTGAACGTACTGTGTCTTTTTAAGTGTCGGCTGATTTTTTTTTTCTTTCCCCGTAGAAGACAGTCTCAAATTGACCCCTCACACATCACAACCTGTGCAGCCCCTTCCTCTTTTGTATGTGTGTGGGAACTGAAACACATGCCGTGAAATCAAAGCCCACATCCCCCCCCCCCCCCCCCCCCAAAGTGTTACTGCCTTGACACATGAGGACCACTTTTGGCCCCTTACTACCCAAACTGGCCCTTCAGCACCATCTTCACCCCACCCATTCCCACCCGCCTGTATCAGGGCTGCAGACATGGGTCTTTATTGACCGGTTTGGGATGGTCCTCCTCAGGATAGCCTACTTATCCTTGCAGCTCTGCCTCCATCACAAGAAGATAATCTCCTGTGATTACCTTCTATTTCTCA
Organism: Symphodus melops; assembly: GCF_947650265.1. Taxonomy (NCBI): domain Eukaryota; kingdom Metazoa; phylum Chordata; class Actinopteri; order Labriformes; family Labridae; genus Symphodus; species Symphodus melops. The sequence goes on along the minus strand of NC_136700.1, from coordinate 23,492,811 downwards.
TCTGCTCGCTCTATCTCCTTTCCTCTCCCTCTCTGTTTTGTCGATTTCCACTCCACTCCTCTCTGTTGTTGCATGACCCACCTTACCCCCTCCCGCCCCAAACTCCATCTATACCCCTGCCTTTCTTTCTCTTATTCTCTCCTCAGCTCTTTTTTTTTTTTTTTTTTTGTAGTTCGGAGGGTAGAGGTTGTGAATAGAGAAGGCCTCATCTTCAGCACCGTCTCACTGTGTGTTTCTTTTGTACAGGCACTCCTCGGCCAGCTGCCTATTCACACAGTCTTGCCAATTAGGACCCCATTCAGAGAGCATGAGAGAGGACATGAGATGAGATCGGTTCCCCCCCCCCCCCCCCCCCCCCCCCCAACACCATCACCTTGCTCCCTGTACTGTAGATGGGGTCTCATTGTAAAGCCTCTTCTTCTATGATCCACCTTGTCTTTGTCAGCATTTTCTCTTATGAGCTTTATCCCTACTCCGGCTTAAATGAGAGTAATGATTCATTTTGACACCTGATACTGATACCTATACCTTGATTTGGAATGTGATTTCTGATAGGTATGGAGAGTGTAACTTTAATTAAATTGTAACATTAGTTAAACACAGTTTTATGTAAAAAAAAACATGTAAGCACAAGACAGAGCCTCAAATCTAATCCAAATGTTTTCCTACTTTAATCATCTCTGAATATAACGTGTTAAATTTGAGGTTGTAATGTAAACGTAACATTTTTAATAATCACTGTTTTTATAACGATAGATAGCATCAATGGTTTCAACTTACTGTGCAATTTAGACAGTTCAAATTGCTTTTAATACAGCCACTTGTATGAAGAACGGTCAGCCATGCATGCGTTTGTAATGATGCACCACAGGTGGTTCCTGCAGAAGTTCAAGAGGTTAACTCGAGCTGGTGCTTCAACAACCCTGAAAGCTTTAATCAACTGAGACACCAACTTACTCATTCACTTCCTCGTGTTGGCTGCCCACACTCGCACTCAGCCCCACCACAATGGCCCTCTAATCTCGCTCTGTGGAGCAATCATTAACCGGCCGATTCCACTGTGGCCGAGATGGGTGGAATAGAAAGAGAGAGGAATGTGGGGAGGGGGGCCGAGGAGGGGTCTGTAATGGATACTGGGGCCAGTAATTAGGCGCCAGGTCCCGTGTTAAAGTGTCGTGACTTTGGGAGAGCCATTTAGCCTGCTAATGAGTCTCTAACAGTTTATTGATGCCACTTCTCCCATCACTTTTCTGACGCTCGCTTCCCTTCAGCCCATTTTTCCCTCTGCCCTGTGGGACTCCCCGAGCAACCATTGTCGCTAATTAATTGAAATTAGGACAGATCAAATGCATTCCAACTTTTCTCATATGAGCAGAAGTACCTGGGGGAATGAAATTCCAATTTAGAAACTTGGGGATTTCTGGTCCGCCCCTTGAACGGTGTTAAACGAGTACTTTGGTACGGGTGTGAGGCACTAATGCATCCCAGTAATAGACGCTAATCTAGGGGCCATTGTGGCCCTATTGTCCAACTTGATTCATTGTGATGCAGAGGCATTTGTATCAACGTGGTACCATAGTTCTTTCTTGATTAGTTTGCCTCAGGACACTTTTTTCCCTCAGTGTCCATACCAATTGCATTCCCTTCAGCGAAGTAATGAATTAAGACTTTTGATTACAGAAGCTGTGTTCTCGTTCTCTCAGCTGTCTGCAGCTTTTTGTAAACTGCTCCAGGACTCACAGCAACTCATGATGTGTATCTCTGGGAAACTAATAAAACATTTCTACGAAACATAAGATCAGTCTGGTAAGTGTGTTTGCAGGTTTATTAGAGTGTATCCTTGTAACTATTATTATGGTATCTCCTGTTAATGTATGTATCAGCTATCCACTGATACATCTAGTTCTCTTAGAGTTAATGTCCTAAAATATTTTCCTGCAACTACAATTGTATACTTACTGACAATAAACATCTCTACCTCTTTGGTTATATACAATATATGTATATCTTTATTTTCTCAGGTAATGTCTCTTCTGTGCATTACATGTTTTCAAATATAGTATTTATTTATTTAATTGTTTACAGTGCCCTTTTTTGTAAATGTAAATACAACCAGTTATTTGTTTTGGTAAACAACTAATATTATAAACTTTGTCTTTAATGTTTGTCAGCAATTGAGTCTAAAAGCTTTAAATGACAATGTTTAGCGGGGGCATATTTCAGCACCATGGACAGAGTGATCATGGTTTGAACTTGAAATTGTTTCAAATGAATCCTTATTTCCAGATGGCACACAAGCTGTGTTCTGGACAAAGCATAGCAACGGTGCTGTGGAGGACTGGACGTAAATGTTTTAAACTACTGAAGCCTGACACTGCAGCAATAACATGTTTTCATCTATTCATAACTACAAGAGCCAACTACAATCGCAGGATCAATGGGTTGGCTGTTGGGCACTTCTGTGAAGCTGATGAGTAAAATGATAACAAAAGTCACGATGAAAAATGTATGCATGAACAATTCACTCAATATTACTTACATGTGCAAAAGCTCAAAGACATGCAATACTGATACTGTGCACATGTTAGGATATTACACGTTACATTTCTTAAATAAGGTAGCAACATAATGTATAGATGTACATTTATTTGGATGTACACCGTACATATTCTTAAGCTCTGTTTATATTACCTGTCATTAACATGCATCCTGTCCGATCCCATCATCAGCGTATCGTTTTAAGTCCATGTGTCAACAGTCCCAATACGCATTAATTGGCCTTTACCGGTATGCCTGTTTGTCCTGAACAATCACAATTTGCATAGTGACAGTTTGGTAATATGAGTGGAAAAAAGGAAAATCTACTCACCAATACAGGTGGCGGTAATGCTCCCAACAAAAGAAACAAGCAGACGCAAAAAAAAAGGGTAATATATGTCAGCAACCTGACATAGTGGAGCTAGCTGCCTGCTTCTTTAAATTATGTGTGTCGTAACCTTCCGGTTTGCAATGCAGTATGTCATTGGAAACACATCAAACATGCTTATGAATATCAGACAGCATCACCCAGAGGTGCCAGTCATCGAAGCAAAAGTGTCCAACAGGTGTCCAACAAGTCATTCTCCCTGTTTTTCAAAACATGTACAAGTCCCTAACCACAAGTGTGTATGAAAGCCTGGTTACAATGTCCCTCCCTGAGTGTACACCAGCCAGTCCGTACTACCTAGTGTACATGGTTAGTGATTTATCCCCAATAACTGCTGCACCTGCTGTTCACTAACAACTATGTGACCGCGCATAGAAAAATGCCTCCATGACATTTTGCCCTTTTGAACCGTAGCTTAAACCACGTTTCGTTACGTAGGTTTGGCAGCATAAGGCAACATGTTTTAGTGATGTGTACACAGACATGTCCTGAGCAACACTGAAGGAACTGTCTGCTCACTTTGTTTCCTCTTACTGTATGTGGTCATACTATTTCCTGCAGTTGGTGTTTACTGTGTAGTTCGGGTTAGGGTTAGGGTTAGGGTTAACCCTAACCCTAAGGGTTAGGGTTAACCCTAACCCTAACCCTTATCTGTTCAGTGTTGTTGAGACTGAACCATGCAGGTGGAGCACAGGTGTAAACAGGGCTTATTTCTTGCTAAGTGAACTATTAGGTGTCATGCTTTCTTAAAGTGACCATTACAGATACAGTACTTGTACTTTCCCTCTTGCAGCAGTCAGTGCTGTGCAAATATAACTGCATCAAGCGAGGTTTGTCCTGAACATCTTAAAGCGTGTTCTTGTGTATTCTGTCTGATGAGACCTGGAGCTATGCTGAAAGGGGGGGTGAGAGCTGTTTCTATTGAGCATATAATGAATGAATGAACCGATATTTTGATTTTCATGTCAGGTCATTTACATGACCCATCTCACAGGGAATTATTCAGACACATTAACTGAAAAATCAAATGTTGTCTGTGTTCAGAGAACGAACATCCTGCATACCTTTTGTCAATTTCAGTCACTCGTACATTACAGTCAACATGATTGATGCCCATCAGTTCAGAGGGATTCACATTTCTGTCGTTATTGATAACTTGTATTAAAACTTGTAAGAAAACGTTCCGGTGCTGAGTGGAAAAAGCCCGATACAATGTTTGCATGCCTCTCTAATCTTCACATGACAGAGTTTCCAATAACCACAGTTTGTTATGAAGGGCCTTCTAATGGTACAGTGGGTGTAATTATAAGCCAATTATACTGCGGTACTTATGAAACATACATTTATTCTACTGAAATATTTTCACACCAGGCATAACCCTTAAACTCTCATTTAAGGCCACAACAATGTAAAGGTATTAACCTTCTCTTAAATAAAAGGCAACTGTTTGACTTACTGTTATTTTATTACAGGAAGAAAATGCTCAAGACTCTTCTTGGTTTTTTTGTTATTTGTTTAATTCTTTAAAGTAATGACTAGATAAAGCCTTTTAAAACAAACAAAAAAAAGTTAACAATTTATTAAGTTAAGGAAAAAAATAAAAAAGTAGCAATCGTGGTTTTTAGTGCTTTAGTAAAAAGACAAGACCTCAGGAGAAGAACAAATAAAATCCAATACATGAAGAATACAAATGTTAAAAACTAGATAGATTTCATATTCTGGTTTATATTAAAGTTTAGGTGTCGAGAAACATTATTTCATTAAAAGTATTAATTATAATGTTCAAATGTGGAAAGAGTTGAGAACACAATCATGGGAAAATGTTAAACTGTCGAAGATAATAAAGTCAAATATTCTAAATTATAGTTCAAACCCAGAACAAAATGTTTTAGTGATGTCATGTTTTTCTTCTTTCTTTAACTACTTATTGATCTCAACTTCTTCCCATGCATTTCCTATGTGATCTACTTTTCAGTCTCATTCTTTTCTAATTCCTTGCTGATGTTTTTCTAGCGCCTCGATTGCCACTTTCAAAGAAATTTGCAGCCAAAAAAAAACAAAAACCTTTGTTTACAGTTTTTGTCACTTCGACTTGTTTTTTTTTTCTCCCTTTTTTTTCTCAGTGTGTGTGCGGATCCGGAGCATGGCCGGAGTCAGCCATACAGGGAAAATTAAAAGAGTCAGCACGGCACAGAGCGAACGGCTCCACTGGGGCTGAAAGAAAGCAGGGCCGTATGTCTTCTTTAAAAGTCAATCTCTCCCTCTTGTGTACTGATTAAGAGGCCTTATTGGCATGTACATCTGTATTAACACAGCCATCGGTGACCCTGTGTGTGTGTGAGTCTGGCCAGGCGAGGCGCGCAGAGCCCCGCCAGATTGATTCACAAAAGGAAAGAGCTGCTTCACGCTTGTCACTGGGACTCGGGGGGCTAAAAAGAAACCCTCAGGGTGGAGGGTGGGACCCAACACCCGCCCGAGACACAGCACTGGCACCCAGCGGGAGGAGAAACCATCATCACCCCCTTGTCCAGCTGACTCCCTTTTTCTCCCCCATCTCACACACACAGAAACACACCACGGGGACTAGGATTAACCCAAGAGACAACCACAATAGGCGCACATGCCACCCCCCCCAGCCGGCCTGGGCCCATTCAGGCCCTCTGTTACTCGCCATCCTAACAGGGATTAGACTTAATGAACTGGAAGGAGTTAACAATAAATGAATCAGGGCCTATAAGCAGTCTCCTAATTCCATTTTGTGTTCTGCCGCTTTTCTTTCCTCCCTTTCTGTTTGAACACAAGGTGTAATCCACTTGACTATCAAAGGTGCAGCGAGAGTATGAATTGAAACTAGCCCCGTCACACACACACACACGCACACACACACACAACCTCAGTTCACCGCCTGTCGCGGATGCAGCTTGCCGATACCATCTGCTCCCATCAATACTCTGGAAAGCACACACACTTTGCAGAGAAAAATAATCGTAAATGTATTTTTATATTCCTCTCTAATTAAACCATTTCTTAACCCGTTCAAAGAAGCTAGTGAAGAATGCAATAGCTAATTAAATGCATTATTATTGAATGCAGCGTACTGTACCGTTCGTGTTGATGTAGCCTGCAGGGGGAATGTAATATGTTTGCTGTTTCTGTTTGCAGCAGCACATTTGGGCACATTTTTTAATTTCCTCTGTAATTATGCCGCTCCCCGGCTTTGTCAAGAAAATGTTCTGACATCTCAGTATGAAATCAACTTGTTATTTTGATGATTTACAACTCAATTAGGCCGGTCACAAGATGCAGAAGAAAAGATTAAAAAAAAAAAAAAAGACAAAAAAATAAAAACACACTTGATGAGCTTTTTTCTATCTCGTCTGAGAGATTCTGTCTGTGTTTCTGTGTGTTCAACTTGTTTTGCTGACTGGTTTGTTTGTGTGGTCATTCATGTGTGTGTGTTTTTGTGTGTGTGTGTGTATTTGTGTGTGCATGTGCTGCAGTTCAGTGAGCACCTTGCCTGCATCAGCGTGTCATTTGGTGTTTGTATTGACTCCAGTCTCTGAGGAAAAACCTGCACATTTCTCTTCCCTGCCCATGTTTTTTAATTGGTGTGGCTGTAGTGGCTTACACACACACACACACCTACACACACCTACACACACACGCACACGCACACACACACACACACACACACACACACAGAGTGCTTGCTGAAAGTGTGTGCGAGGGTGAGTGGATGTTTTCTTCTTAAAAACTGACTGTCTGACAACCATTAAAAGTGGTTAATTGTAGCAATAAACATTAAATTTTCAGTCAGTTAAAATACGTGAAAGACAATCTACAATTTAAATACAGGAAGAAAGGAAATTTGTCATGGTTTGATTTTGTTTATTTTTTACTTCAGAGTTTTGAGTTCTAGTGTTGCCTGTTTTACTTGTGTTCATATTTTCTACTTTGATGTTTTAGTGGTTCCTGTATTATTTTGTCATCTCTGGTCATAGTGCTTCCCTTGTGTGTTTCTTAGTTCAGTCTTAAGTGTTTCCTGATTTATATTATAGTTCTGTGTCTGCGGTGTGTCTTCATTTATTTTGTAGTTATTCAGTCTTGTTTTGTTTCCTGCCTCTCTGGCAGAAAGCTCCTCCTGATTCCTGCGATCGCTCAGTCCTTTATGAATTCTCCTAACACCTTTCCTTAACCATGTGATGTTTTTACGGGGTTAAGGTAAAGTGGATAGTGAAAGTCCCGTGTCCCATGTGTCCCACTGAGCCCTGAGTTGCTCCCACTGCTTCATCAGCAGCGTTTAAATGTGTGTGGTTGCTATGGGTTAATACTGATGGACACTTTACTGAGCAGCCTCTGCCATCAGTGTGTGAAGGTGTAGGTGTGTCATTTAGTGTAAATTTACACATATAAAGTATTCAGAAGAGTAGAGAAGTGCCACAAGCTGAAGTCCATTAACCACAGTGTTGAGTCTGAATTCAGCCAAAGGGAATACACACAGAAGAAGGTCTGAGAAATAAACTTTTAGACTTGTTTCATTCCGCTCAGGTATATTTAGTTTTGAAGAAGGACAAAAAAAAGCTTTAATATGATCAAATACAATGCTGTATTCAGATCCTAATAGTGGTGTGAGGTTAAAAAAAAAAAACAGCATTTAAACTGTCTTAAAAGGAAAAACAATCCACACACACACGTATATACACCGTACAGTCACTGTTAGTAGATTTTTGATGCACATTTTTTATCTCCAGTAGGTGCAGACACATGCTGGCCTTACACAGACAGAGGAGGGATCTTCTGGTGAAAAGCTGCAATCTCAGAAGCGGTCCCATCTAAAGCAGCATGTGTGTCCAGGTTGGTGGCAGCAAGAGGTCAAGCCAGTTTCATCTCCTGACTTGTACCTCACTGACACCTGGTGCAACCCCGACCTCCAACTCATCTGCCCACCACCCCCAAACACCAGGGCCACAAGGTCAGCCTTAATCACTCTGTACTAACCCTGACTGCCTCCCTCCACCCAGACTCATCCTCTTGTCTCTACTGACTGCGTGTGTCTGTGTGTGTGAATGAATGAATGCATTTTTTTTATTATTATTGTGTCATGTCCATAGGACCCATCCCTTTTGAGGTTATAAGACACCATGAAACTGTACAAAATTATAGCATTCCCTTCCTGCCGGTGATATCACAAAAAGAGAACAACAGACATATTGTCTCAATTAGATATTCAGACAGGGCGAATACCTTTTAATCAAAGAACCGTTGTAGTCTGTCTGCGTCATTCATCCACATTAATTGAACAGTTTTACACCTGTCAAACAACTTCTGACGCAACTCATGATACAATGGGCAATACAACACAAAATGGAACTCATTCTAAACATCGATGTTGCAATAATCACAGAGTCTTTCTTCCTCTGAGACCCCCGGTAACATCCTGTTTCCAGGTGCAGGGGCCAGATTCCAGAGCGGAGCTGAGCGCACAGTGATCTCTGTTTTTTTATAGAGGAGCACACACATATTTTTCATTCCTATAACAACTCAACAACTTAATCAAACTATACGTTCTTAATTTTGGTTTATATAGTATCTCCTGTGACCATTTACCTTGATATGTGTCTGATAAACTTTCCTTAGCGGAGTATATTCACTGTCTATATTTTGGAAAAGGTGAGGAGCCCCAATATCTGATAATGTATCCTGCACTCCACTTGCCCATGCACCTTTAACAGTCGCGTCCTCCCCCCCTCCTTTGAAAATGTTCTTGGCAACACGGTTGTGTGGGATTTTTATCAATCTGTTCCATAAAGCCAACATGCAACCTTTCCACCTACTTTCACTTGGCTCCCATCCCAAGTCTGTCATTATTGCTCGGACAGGAGCAAATTTGTGAACTCCCAGGAAGTATCATATTGCTCTGTTCTGTCTCCTTTCACGTGAACCTTAGAGCCCCATATTCCTGCCATATAGTCCATGACTGGACAAACACAGGTATGGATCACTTTGGAGTAAGTAACATATCCCGGATTTCCCAGCTGTTTAGTTTTTGCTATAACACCTCCAAGTGATCCACCAACAGATTCAGTCAGTACATGTGTACCATGCTGGTAATTCATATGCTCATCCAAACTAAAACCATTGCAAACTATTTATAGTGTGTGTGTGTGTGTGTGTTTGTGTGTGTGTGTGTGTGTGTGTGTGTGTGTAAGCCTGTAATCCATCCAAAATGGCCATAAACCTGATGTAAACCTCTCTTAGACTATATATATATATATATATATATATATATATATATATATATATATTATCTCAGACTTAAAATTCCAACAAGATGAACCCAAATTATCTTAATCATGAAATCAAAATTTTAAGTCTGAATCTTGTGAAACACGAAGCTTGTCTAAATTCAGTTATATGCTAAAAAAAAAAACAAATTGGCCGAAAACATCTTGTGCTAAAAATGTGATAAATCAGCGATATACTTCATATGAACAAAATATCAAAACCAACTTCATGCTTCCACTTACAAACAGGAACCACTTCACAACTGCAAACACCACCTTAAAGTTCACTGATTTACATTTAGTGTTTATTTATGGCTACAAATCAAAAGCTGATTTCTTTGTTTGCATTTGATTTTTTTGTTACTATATTCAATTTATTCCAAGTCAAATTTTGCTCAAAGAAAGTGAACATCTGGTTCTTTCCAGTTGGCAACACAAATTTGAAACTAGAGGCCTCAGAACTTATATTTTCCAAAAATCATCCTTCTTTTCCCCCAGAAGAAAAAAAAAATCAGCAGTGCCTCTGACCACTTGAAGTGTGTTACCCCACAATCCAAACCCAATCCCAAATCAGTGTGTAGCTTGACAACGTAGTCACTCCTAGAATCTGATGAGGGCTGTCATTTCCCTCCGATCCCTGATGAGGACTCATCCTCAGACATGCGTCATTAGAATATGAAAGAAAAAATAAGGGGTCAAAAGTTTCCCAGATGGCTTTCATACAAACTTTTCTTGATTGGGACATTTTGTGAGTGTCATTTCCACCCCCGCCTCCCCCATCTGTGCTGACGATTTGTGGCGTCTTGTGATTGTCTGCTGGTGTCCGGAGCGATCCCGGCGCTCTTTCTGCCGCTGTCTCTGAGGATGGGAAGCGGACAAATCAATCCTAAACTGTCAGAGACGACATGGTGCAGGTGTGTGAAGCTGCGAGGATGGACGGGGAAGCAGGTTGAATTTACATTTATATATGAATGTAGATGCCTGCAGAGGCGCTCCCATCGACATGTTAAGACATTGACACACTAATCACAGGGCTAGGGGATGCCACCTGTCCAGCAAGGTGACGGGAAGCGGCGGCCAGAGCAGACATGCTCACGCACACACACAGACAGGCACACAAACACACACACACATACACTGAACCAGACAGACACACAGAGTAGCATGTACACCCCTGCTCCTGCAGATAACTACCTGCACTAGCCGTCACTCCTCTGACAACACACAATATTATGCAAATAGGCGTCTGTGTGACAGTGGAGCTGCTGTTGGTGTTGCCCACACAGCCCTGCTGACTGCTGATCAGCTCACTTCCATTCCTCATGCATCTCTATCTGCAGCCTGTCTCCCCCTCTGTCCCAACATCTGGCTTCCCCGAGAGTCTCTTTTTTCTTCCTGTCTGCTTAGGACATCACACCACCATGCTTCCTCTTTCGAAACGTTAACTTTGTGTCTGTCTGTCTCATCTTAGACACCTCAAAGTTAGAGCCAACTTGGAACAGAGCACCTTGTTTTGCTCCCTTATCTCTAATTTGTTCAGCAGCGTGACTTTTGACCTATCGGCGCAGCCTCTACTGGTCTGAGTCTGGCCAAGCTGTTGAAGCCGACACATTAAGCTATCAGTGAAACCAAACCATCAGTCCAGACTGATAAGATTCAACCCCAGTCTGATCTCTGAACCTGTGAACTTTTGGATGACCTTAAAATGCACAGTGTCAGTCCAAACAATCACAGCTGAAAAAACCTTTAGGAAAACTAAAGAAAAAAACATGGAGACAGAAAGAAACTCAAACCCTCGACTAACTTTGATCTAATAATCACAGATGTGCTTATGCCTTACAATTGTTATTCGTTCTTATTGTTTGATTTTGAGGATTTTGTTTTGTTGGACTAACAAACTGCCACAAAGAACTCTTACGGCATACACGTAAAAAGAAGTAAAGTAAATGTGACATTACAATGTTTTATGTAAAATTTAAGATTTCCAAACAAGCTAAATGAAAAAAAAAAAAGATCTTTCAGTTCTTTGATATGCAAAAGAGTCCTTTAGGATCTCCGGTTGAACATCCCAGTGACAACTTGTCATGAAAGCGTTGGAGCTGCATGTTTACTCAGCAGCCGATATGACAACTGGTGTGATAATAGACAAACAGATGAGGGACGCTTCAGAATCAGCGTCTACTTTTTTTCTTATTCTCTATGACTTCATCTCTGTATTGGAGCTGATCCACATTAACTCTATAGTTTCCAGCACTGTGGCCCTCAGTTGAACCTCACACTGTACAGACAAGGTGATAGGCTGCAGTGATTACATCTGGCCCCCGAGCAGGGCATAGGAAATGGCCCCTTCCCTCATTTCTATTATCACATTTGACCTTCCTCATCCTCCCGGCCTGCCGAAAAGAGCGTTTAAGGCACACTTATTAAACATAATCTAGTGAAGTTATTAAAACAAGCCAGCTTACTGAGAGACCTGCCACAATTCAATTACCTGTGTAGCTGGAGGGAGAAGCGGCCAGAGAGGCTGACGAGTCTTCTGCTTTTATAGAGCGGGAGGAACAGTGTAGTTAGCGCGGCTTCAATTAACACAATGGGGCTGTGGCGGTAATGAGCTGGCCTGCGATTCGCCGAGAGGAGAGTCGGAGGATGGCGGCTGTCTGCTGCCGGCACTGAGGGCAGCATCGGGGCCATGGTGAGCTCATACTTTCTTGTCACTCACTTCCTAGTTAGTTCCTGGATTGTGGCTTTTCCATTAGAGTAGGAGTCAAAGATATGACACTGTCATTACAGAAAAAAACCTGCAAAGACAATTTATTTCATTTTTAAGGAGCTCTGCGTTATAAATTACTGTCATGTGCTTATTTGACACTGTATTATCTATTATCTCACATCATGCTATTTTTAGTTTCCCTTCTATCTGTCATCTATGCTGATCCTGTCTCTGACTTCTTTTTATCACATTTGTATCTTGGTCTCTATGAACATTTTGTGCGCTGATGATCCTTTGTGTGCCTTTGTTTTGGTATTATATCAACACATCTCCAGAATTAAAAAAAAAGTGCGTCCTCCAGTGTCTCAATGTTGTGCACTTAAATTCTAGTAGAACACGACTGGATCCTCTGTTTGCCTCTTAAGCATCATATTTGAGAGTTTGAGGGTTCAACTTACTTCCAGAAGAAATGGAGATGTTTTACAGACATCGGCATTCCTGAGACAAATAAAAGGTCCTTTGAGCATGTTGTCAGCCCACTTTGGAATTACTGACAGTTATGTGGAATATATTCCCAAAATGCAGTGATGTATGGTGTTAACGTTACTTGATAAGGTGTGGTCCTGCTACACTTTGTTGTGTATAGTACGGCAGAGCTGAGTAAGATTCATGCTCACTATGAATGTGAGAGCTTTGCCCAGACTTCTTTCTGATAAACTCTGAGCTCATTATGACCATGAGGGAAAGATAAGTGCAGGTGTCGTCTCACCCCTCTCACCTATAGAGGCAGCAGTAGTGTCACCACTCAGACGTTTCACTTGCTGCATAATGTCCTCTGCAGCCAACACATCTGCTCTGGAGATGTGCAGTTGTGATTGTCTGGTCGACAATGGTCAGGAGCCTTTTGTCACGTCACCTTACAGTATCTGCTCAGTTTGTTGGGAAGCTCTGGGTAAGGTCCTCAAAAAGGAAAACAAAGGAAGTGCTGTTCAACATGCGACAGGCCGAGAAGTAACATGCAGCAAAGATAAAGCATCTCTCCTAACCTCATGCCTTGTGTAGCTCTGGCTCTCCTGTGGTTTCATATTTTCCTCTACTCTTGTGCCTTGGGTGTTTTTTTTTTTCTTTGTGGTGCCTTGTATGTAACTGCACAGGGACACAGTTTTTATGAAAATGTTTGTGAGAAAATGTGTTTTCACTGTGTTCATGGCTTTATATGGGTTCTTTTTGTTTACTTGTATTGCTGCAGGTTGTAAGTGACCTCGGTCTCAATGGGTCCTTCCCTGCTAAAATAATGGTTAAAAAATATAAATATAGGTGTAATGGTGGTGCAGTGGTTGGTGCACGTGCCCCATGCATGGAGGTTATTGTCCTCCGAGCGAGTGGCCTGGGATTGACTCCAACCTGTGGCTTCTTTCAATAAAGCCACAAAAAGCCAAAATAATACTTTTTTTAAAACTATATATCTTGTATATCTCATTTATACTACCATAAGAATTGATTATGATTTTTACTCACACATTTGCACATTGTAGATGATTTATTAGAATGCAACAAAATCTCTGCGTTTTTACAAGCCCATCATCGCAATTGTGTTTGTTTCTGATGCACTATTTTTACAACACATACGCAATTCATTTGTAAATAATAAGAACATGTAATCAAAGATGTAGCTTTATCAATTAATCATTATCCCCTTTAAAAGGAGGTGTTAGGACAAGTTTATCTGGCGTCAGTCTTAGGGTTTTCTCTACCCACTGGATCCCAAAACACTTTCTCCTTTTTAGTCCTCTCTGAGCGCTGTGGGTGGCATTAAAGATGCTTCTATCTCTGACAATAATGAACTGAGTATTTCAATGTCAAATCCTTTTTATTATCACAGCTGTATTTCAGTGCAGCTCTGTCTGTCACCTGACTGACACTTGCCAGTGTGTTTACATGCATGTGTCTGCATCTCTATTGACATGTGTTCACTGTGTGTGTGTGTGTGTGTGTGTGTGTGTGTGTGTGTGTGTTTACCTCTGTTTGTTCCAGTGTCTCCTGCAGCATGCAGGGATCGCTGGGTTATCAGTGTAATTGGATCACCTCCCTGTCATGTTGTCCCGGTGTTTGTTGATAGGCCCTGTTTTAATTTGGCCTTTGTCTCTAATCTGCGGTAGCTGGCCCTCACCGCAGTAATCCCTCAGATAAGTGGCAGACAGATTGGGTATCCGAGGAGCTGCAGCCATGTGCCCTGGCCCCGTTTGTAAGCCTCTGTAAATATGAAGGAGGGAGGATATTTAATGGGGAGAGTGGAGTGAGATGGATGAGAGGATGTGTGTTATGGAGCTGGGCTGCTGTTAGAAAGCTCAGGGACTTCACGCTAAAGTCAAACCAAGGTCAACTCAAGGTGTCAGCTAAGGTCAGAGGGGCTTCCAGCATTTTGTAGCTTTCCTCAGGATGTCACTCTCAGTGGGGATTACTGCTGAGGCTCACTATCACACCGCCTACAGTCCTCCACTCAACAAAGACCATTTCACACTAATAGCCATCACATCCAACTCATCAAATCTCACGGAAGGAGAGTGTCATTAGAGTCATCTGCTAATTCTTTAGCAGTTTTTGCACGCATCCAGCATGATCCCAAATAATGTCTTTGGCTGTGTCTGAATCCACAGAACGTATTGCCTTCTACATACTCAAACAGTATATGCTGATTATATTGATTGTTAGTATGCTGTTAGTATGTTTGCAACACAGTTAACTAAAGGACTTCTGACCTTCACCTTGGACTAAACCTTTGATTTTAACAATGTTAACAAGAAGTCAACATATTTTCTAATATTTTTCCATCTAAAGTAAAACAGGAAACATGAATGAAAAAAGATAAATAAAACATGTCTACTTTGAAATAAGAGTTTGGATTCAGGAAATAAGCAAAAAACGTCTTCTTTAACTGTAATGGCTTTCCTTTTTTTGTTTTTAAAGAAATGGACCTTCGTGATACGGCCACGTTAAACTTTATGCTGGAGTTTTTGAAGAATTGTTGAAATTCTTCAAATATTGCTGCTGGCTTTTGTAATGTATTGTTTTTGACATGCTCAATGGTGTTTTTTCAGTCCATCATCTAAGGCTCTGTCTAGTCCTGAGGGGTAAATAGTGATAAGCATGACATCATCAGCATGGATAAAAAGACAGCTCCTCCTGAGCACTTCAGAGCATGCTCAGCTGACTCTTTGGCCCAGCTGATGTCATGGGATCCTGGCTGACCGCTGCAGAATCTGATGCTTATCAGGGTGTTAGCGTGCGGAGACGAGACGGCGAAGCCAAAGCGATGAGGTGAAAGTTTTAGTCCTGACACCAAAGGCAGCCATCTGATGCTCCACTTTGGAGAAAAAATAAAAGCGAGGAAGAAGTGCAGTCCCAGGCTCATTTGGAAAGGAGCCTAATTGAATTAGGCCAGAATGAGAACATGGAGGGAGATTTCACATGCTTCCTAAATGCCTGGAGATCCGTTCCTTCTTGGCAGGATCCAGAGCTCTTTTAAGCTGACACTAAAACCATTGAGAACACTGAGACATGACAGATATTCTCTTTCTCCACCAGGAAGTGCAGGTTCATCTCTCAGGCATGCAAACAGCAAGCAGCTGTCGGGACGAGTGTGACAATTCAAATCTACAGTTTTCTGTTATCGTCTCATATAAGCTTTGATGCTAACTTTTTATGGACTTTTTCAAACTATGAATTGGTTTTACCAAAATGTTAGTACCAAAATATATTGACACCCAGTGCTATTGACAGATCATTCTCAAGCTTCCCGATAATTTAAAGATTGAGTTTGTCCATAAATCTTGACTTTCTTGATTTTTTTTTTTTATATGCCATGTAAATTGTTTTGATTTATTATCAATAGATAGATAGATAGATAGATAGGTACTTTATTGATCCCGAAGGAAAATAAACTCTGAACAAAAAAACAAACAAACAAATAAAACATATTAACAACTACCCTGCCCAAGATCAGGTTTAAAGCATTATACAGTTTGCGTATTTTTCATTAAAATGGATATGGTTCAGACCACTTTTCAAAAGTAAAAACAAAATGTTCTTGATGAAGTTTGCATGCTGTTGCAAGAAAAGTCAGTGAAAGACGTACTTTTGATGCTTCGGAAGAAAATGTGTCGTGGGACCAAAAACAGTAATAAACCTTTTCTTTCTTTAGTTTAGACTCTACAGTATTTATTGTATATAGTTTGTTTGTCTGATACATGTATACAGTCTAGTACACAAAATTCAATCATTTTACAGATCTTTCAAAGCAGTTGCATTACATCCAAGTCGTTCATCTTTTTTCTGCTTTCTTATGGTAATAAGTCTAAAATTATTTTTATTTAGATATTTGTTACGCCCGGAGAGAAGGTGTGTTTTCATATAGGTTTTTTGCTTTGTTCTGATTAAATGAGAACATGATTAATTCTTGTTTTTTTTTTTTTTTTTTTCCCCCTCTAAGGTCTTTTTGTGTTCACATTCCAATATTGTAAAGTGGGCCAAAGCACACCAACACAGGACTGCCGATAAGCCATTACATCACATCCTCTCTTTCTCCATGCATAGGCAAACAAATACACATACTGATCACATTATGCATTGTAGGATGTTTCAAAAACTCGAGTGAATATGAGCTAGTTAACCTTCAAACACAGTGAGTCAGAGTGTGTCTACAGTGAGGAGGTCAAATGCCTTGACCTTGTGCGGAGAAGGAGCCAATTTCCGGCCTCTTGCCCTGCGGACCACAGCCTCTGTACACAGAGCATGCAAACCATCCTTCAGGTCACTGGCTCCTCAGCCATAAAATGTCATCATGCCATGTAATCGAAATTGCCTAGTACCTTAAATATTGCATCTATAACTATTAACCTACTACTACTATTGCCATTGCTACCAGCAACTAATACTGCTACCACTGCTTAAACTATAACTATGGCATGAAAACATCTACTATTGTGTCGACCGACTGTTTGTTCCTGCTGCCACAGCGATTGATTCGTCACTTCAAATAAACTCCTCCAGCGTTGGATTGTCAGTGAAACAAGAACACCTTGTCTCACTCATTTTGTTCAACAAACGTGGGGAGCAAAGAACCTCTCCAAACAATCCAGGTATTAAAGCACCCTAAGAATATACTACAACAGAATCAGATGGAGGTACACCTTGTTTGTTTACGTAATTTTTCTGTTTTGGACCAACAAACAAAATGACCTTCAATTCCCTTTTACCGCAGAGAAGGCAGATTTTTTAAAACTGATTTCTTAAAACGCAAACGATAAAATTGAAATCTGTGATGCTGCTCGTGAAGTCCATGCAGCACCGAGGATCTCCTCCCAGCCTCGATGCTGACACGTCTCACAGGCAGCTTTGTCTTTGCTCTGCTCTCTACGCTGCAGTCTGGTTCATGCCATCTCCGGGCCTCCTGCTGCACCAGCCCTGTTTGCCCTGTCCTCCCCAGCAGCGAGGCGCGCTGTCCTGTTTGTTTTAATCAGCACTATGTTTGCCAAAGAGCTTACCTCAGGAGATGGGAGTCCTTGTGTGTTCTCCTGCATGCAGAAAGGACGAGGCCAAGTAGGCTTGCTGGTGAGCGAGGGCAAGACTGTACGACTTTAATACATATTTTATGCTTTCAATTTAAGGCTTTGGGTCCCTTTTAATTTAAGATGCAGGGAAGGTGTTTTCTGAAAAGGATTTATCAAAAACTATGACTCTGCAGTTTAGTTGTAAAGGTGCTGGACTTTTGATTTCTTCTGTGTTCAATATCACAGTTACTACCCTTTTATCAATTATTTCAAAAATGTTCAAGCAACTTCACATTGCACTCCCATAAAGTTTGAAGCCTCAGAGTAGACGATCAAAGGTCTCAGTCGGCTTCAGATTACTTGTTTCTTGTTATATTTGATGCCAGGCTGTGCGAAGGCAAGAGTGCATATTTATGTTTCGCTTAAAAAATGAGTTTGTGGTTTTAATGTGCCACATTACTTTTTCAGTAATCATCAGCTCTATCTTTGGATGTTAATTTGAAAAAATTATTATCATCAGCCGACATGTATCGAGGCCCAGTACTGGTGATTAAATGGTATTACTACATAAACTTTGTTTATGTCTATATTTTATTTTTCAGGAAATAGCTACCGACTCTATCTTTAACTGTACCCACTGCTGCTTGTTGCACGTCTCTGCAGCCAATCCAGGTGTACGATAGCTATGTTTGCAAAAGTCATAAGTATTGTTGCTCACAGCAGCTAAATCTATCACTGGAGAAGGGGTTTCAAACATTCATCCAACAGGCTGTTTGTGTGAGGTTTGAGTTTCATAAAATGGCCCTTAAATGACATCTGTATCCATAAATTGAGGTGATTTTTTTTTTTTGTGCATTGTAGCGTTGCTCTTCTTTTGATCGTTTTCATTACATGTCAACTTTGGGCATTGACGTGCTCCACGCTTCTCCTCCCTCTTCTTATTTGTTCTCCATTCTTGCTGTGATCGCAGCTCTCCTTTAGCACAGCCTCCCTCAGCCAGACATACCATCTCTGGCATCACACCCTTTTGTAAGAGCGCTTCTCAATGGCTTCAGCTCAGCCCACTACCCTTCCAACACCCTCTTTTGTCAGCAGCACAAAGTTGATCTATTTACCCACCATCCCACTGATCTTTTTCACAAACAACCCCGGCTAAAGGAAGGAGGGGATGCAGAGATGTCAGCCAGCCAGTCAAACAAGCAGCCAGCCATCTTGCCAGCCAAACACTGCTCCGTCCCTTCAGTCTGCTGTAAAGCCCATCTGCTGGAGGCAGCATTAGATGCAATATCCAATTCAATCCCTTCCCTCAACCTTCCAGAAAGCTTTTAGCCACATTTTAGCACACAAAAGCTGCTGCTCTGGCCTTTGTAGCTTGAGCTTCTATTTAAGAAGGTGAGGGTGAGGATGCAGGGAGAAGAAATCAATAAAGTTTCCTGGCTCTCAATCTTCTTGGCCTGCAGTAGAGGTGTTTTGAGGTTAGGAGGGGTTGGGAAGGGGAGGGGAAGGAGGTGGGCTGTTTTTGTCATTCATAAGCTTTGCTGACAAATCCTTGACATCATTTGGCGGATTGTATCGATAACTTCTTCCCCCGGACTGCAGAGGACAAATCGAAATCATTTGTCTGGCTTTGTTGGGGTGGAGATGGTGGCGGGGGTTTGCCGTGGGCAGCGGCAAGAGAATGACGTCCGGGACAAAGCCGGTGCTGCCAGTCCTCGGCCATGACATTGGCAGCTGAAGGCATTTGTGCCACGGAGAAGTTCAAAAGTCACTGAGGGACAATCAGGTTGTGCGTGCTTGGAGTTTCTTTGTGCAGCCGGACAGCTGCTGTTCTTCAAAAATGTGCTTACAACATATAGATGTAGATCAGTATTCTTCTGAAAGATGTCCTTGTGTTTGTGTTTACGCCGTGACATTGATCACAACATCCGAGAATCAACAAAAACTGGAGGCGAATCAGACGAAAATGACATCAATCAGCATGAGTCTTGGAACACGGACTGATATCCATATTAATCCTAAAATGCACACAGATATGCAGTCACACACACCCCTCCCAAAAACACATTTATCTCTCATAAATATGCCCACTCACACAGATCTGTATTCATGTATTCTTAGTGGGGGCTGTTCCAGAGGGGAGAAACGAACTGGCTTTTCCTGCCTGCTGTTTTGACAGTTGTGGGCTCGAGCGTCGGATGGCAAATCTCTTAATCTGCCCTTATTAATAAGAAAAACATGAGACTGTCTGATATTTTCACACACATTCCCATCTGCACCAAAACAAATAGGAGAGGAAATTTCAAAATACTTCAGAGGTATTAGCATTACATAACATTAAAAAAAAAAAACAAGCATTGTGACAATACAAATGCCTCTTTGGTGATGCCCTGATCCAAATAGGTGTTAGGCTCGGAAAGTGTCTGCAAGCGTTCTGTATTGGGAACAGAAATGAGACAGTGCTAATCATAGTGTGTATGTCTGGCTATGGGATTTCTATTTGGGTTTATGAAAGTGGCAGACTAACTTAATTAGTTTGATCCATGTTTGAGAGCTGCTAAAGGTCAATAATTCAAGTCTGGAAGGTTCTGTCTGGACATTGCCCTTCTAAGCTCCATGTCATGATTTTTTTCGATTTGGCTTTCTTACACTTTTTAACCAAAGTGTTTTTGAGAATCCAGGTCAGGCATAATAGCGCAGTGAGCGAGACACCACAGATGTCTGCCATGCTTCCATTACTGAGTAAACATACAGACATTCACTAAAAAAAGATCCCATCCACCCCTCCCATCGCTCCCATTCTCTGGTCTTGTGCGTGTCTGATTTTAAATTCAAGTGCTTAATTTTCTGCTATTTTGTGGGTGATTTGGAGGCGGAATCTGGTATTAGTAAAGATCAGAATAAGAGGGAAGAGTCTGAGAGGGGGTTGTTCCCTGACATGCCCTGCAGGGAGGCAGGTCCTGTTTGTTGATAAAAAAAGTCGTGATCAACATACAGTATAAACTTGTTTCATCATTACTGGTGATTGGTGGTGGGTGACGTGACCTGAGATTCATGCAGAGGTGTGCTGAGTTTCTGCTGCTGAAAACTCTTTTATTGTGAAGGATTTGTAATGAACTAAATCCATATATCAAAATATGAATTTAACTTTCGGGAAGATATCATGAGGAGAAATGTTTAATCATAGTAAAACTTTGCGAAGGCTGTTTACAGCTGCACCTTTGACCCAAAGTCACAGCCTCAGCCCGCTATTTTTAATCATCTTGGACTTTAGACCAGCGAGTCATCGGCTGAAACACATGTCCAGCTGTTAGACCCGTTAAAAGGGAATTACAAAATCATTCCAACACACACTGTAGCCTTAGTTACAGCCCAAAAGAGATTGGCTGCAAGGAATCACACTCACTTAATGTGGCTGTTATTTACTGAAACTTGGAGAGGGGAGAACATAAGCTTACATGATTGCTGTGGAAAAACTGATGCGTGCTCTGACAAGAGGAAGAGGTGGTGCTCTTTGGTCATCAACCTGCTGGCTGAGTGTCGGAGCAAAAGAAGAAGAAGACCGGTGGACTCAATCTGAGCTGTTGTCTGTCTGAAACGATTATTTAATGTCACTTTTATTTACCGCCCACTGTCGCTGGTAGGCTGAACAATTGGTGTTGCCTCGTGTGTGCATTAGGTTACAACCAAATGACGGTATTATAAAACTCCGGTATTGATATCGGTTTACCACACATCCCATACTACAGACTTTGGTGCTGATGTGAAGAAATCTTGGACTTATTTCTGACCCTTGTTGGACTTTGCTGTAGGAATTCTGCATTATTGCTTGATCAAATATAACTATAAAAAAAAATGCAATAAGCTATAAACTTACAGTTTCGGCAACAGGGAAACTTTGGGCAAGGTCAGAGGTATTGGGAGTGGATGGGTAGACGATCAGCGGGGGAAGCAGACTGCTCAGCCTCCCCTCCCCCACCTCATTGTTGTGCCCCCTATCCTCTTGTGCATCCAACTTCAATTCCACTTCAATTTTTATCAACCTTCTGCTCGCCTCTCAAGGAGATAGGATTCAAACCCTGACACGAATTAGCCCCCCAGATTGACTTGATACTGCCACACCCAGGGGACACTCCACAAAAAAGAGACAGACCCACTTCTTTTCTCCTCTTTTCCCCCTTTTCACTTCAACCTGTTTCCTATCTCTCTGCTCCGCTCGTGCCCTTTACATCATGTGCCCTTCCATCTCTTATCCTCTCCTCCTCCTCCTCTTCCTCCCTCACTCCTATCCCCCATCCCTCGCTCCGTCCATCCTCCACCTCATCTTGTTTTTCCCCCCTTGTGTGCTTCCTTGTCAGTCAGCTGTCTGAGCAACATTCCGACTCCTCCTTCAGCGTGATGGACAGGCGCCGCCGGGTTCTGACGGAGTAATTTGCTTACAAAAACGGGTTGGCATCAAAAAAAAAAAAAAAAAAAACAGACATCGCTGAAGCCGAATGATTGCATTAAGAACAGCGAGGAAAAGAGTGAAAGAGTGAGAGTGTGTTGAGGGATGGAGGTGAGGGATGAGGGTGTTCAATTTCTATTCATCACCACGGCAGATAGACGGACCACAGACAGTTTTTTTTCCTCCCCTGACATTTTTGAGAAAGAAGAAGCTGGAGCGGGGTCAAAGGACACACCCCAGATACAAATACCAGAAAAAAATCTTCAAATCCACACTCTCCTGTAACTCTTTCATTAGTGTGAGGGTTTCTTTTTACTAGTATTTTTTTTTTTGGGAAGGGAGAGGTCGCTGAAGTATTTGCAGCGTTAATCGCTTTGTTGATCATCTGTACTACATAACCTTCCACCCATGCCAACCAGTACTCCCTTTAGAAAAGGGATTCATATCGTCAATCACACTGAGAACATTCAAACGTTAAAATTCTTAGTTAGAAACATAGTAGATGTTTCATCAGTCTTTCCTTCTTAGTGTTCTGACTGAAAGCAACTTTTTTTAATGACCGTTCTCTACATCTCTACAATTCTACAAACCATTTAGCAAACGTTTGTGCTCAAATCTCAGTTCAGATATTCAGCATCACAGGACTGAATTGTGTCCAATCGCTTAATTGTATAAACTCCAAAACTCACAAGTGCACTTTCATTAGCAGAACAGCTCCCTGCACAGAAATGTCCCAAACTAAAACATTAGAATCCAAGCAGAGGACAGGGCCACACAGTCGCCCACACACACGGACACACAAGTGATAATTGAAAGACTTCACTTTTGTGAAAGTCTATATTTTATTTTTGCCGGTAAAAGCTCCTGGCTGTCTTTAATGGCTATAGATTCAAGTGTTAAATAAAATATTAAGTGGCTAAGTGGAAGAGTCAGATTTCTTTTAACTGCAAGGTCAGCTTCACCGTCACACTGAACCCATGTAGAGGCTGTAGAGCTCCAAACATGTGTCACAGGTTCGAGTCTGACCTGTGGCTCCTTTCCTGCATGTCAGCATTTGTAACCTTGTTTTTCTCTGTTAGAAAATTCCAGATGTATGAAATATTTAACAAAAAAAAGTGAGAAACTTAAATAATTAAATACTTTTGAGGACTTAACATTGCAGACTGCAATGCCTTATGCAAAACTACTTTGGTCATGCATATTAAAATCAATATATTGAATTTTACAGTGGCTCATGTGATAAAAAAAAACAAAAAAACATTAAGCAGGGATCTTCATGTAATGTTTGGATGAAGACATTTGTTTTATAAGTTATTAGCTCACAAACAGCGATGAGCTTCTTTGTACTATTTTAATGCTGCATACTTTTTTCTGCTCTGCCTGTCATGTGTCCATCCGAAGAGGAGAGAGTAAGAATGTACATTCTTCCTGCAGTGTGTGTGTGTGTGTGTGTGTGTGTGTGTGTGTGTGTGTGTGTGCGTGTGTGTGTGTGTGTGTGTGTGTGAGCACACAGACCACCACAAAGAAGTAACTCCAGTATCCAATCACACTGGAAGCAGTAAGCATGCATGTTTGTGCGTGTGTTTGCCTGCATGCGTGTGTGTGCGTGCATGTGTGTGTGTTTGTGCGTGTGTTTGCGTGCCTGTGTGTGTTTGTGCGCGTGTTTGCCTGCATGCGTGTGTTTGCCTGCATGCATGCATGCGTGTGTGTGCGTGCATGTGTGTGTGTTTGTGCGTGTGTCCGGCCTGCTGGTGATTCCTCACAGATAGTATTGATCCGAGACGAGGCCTCGTTCATTACAGGCTGACTAGCAGCAGATGAGCTGAAGCTTATTGCTGAGCAGGGCCTTTCTCTGTGTCGTCTGCAAAACCACCAGAGTGAAATGTAGGAGCCATGCATAAGTTACTGTGAGGAAGAGGCGCCGTATTTCTCCTCTTAAAAGAGTTACGTAACATGCAACTTTCAACTGGAGGGTCGGGGACAACCCAAGATCACAAAGTAATAATAATTATCAGATCGCATAGAATGATGAATGCTTTGAAGAGAAAAAGAAGTGTCTTTTTTGTCATCAGATGCGCATAAAATGTGTAAAAACTACTAGATGAGTCAATATATAAGCACTTCCCTTGTCATTTATAGAAATGTCAGTCTCCCCTCAATCTCTGTTGATGATGGTAAAAAGCGAAACTTCTTTTATTTTTTAAGTCTTCATAACTTTTAATCCCATTGTAGTTTTGTTTGTAATCAGCTTTCGCAGATTGATTTTATGAAAACTATTTGAAATGTATAGTGAGCCCTGAACATTTCAAACATCCTCAGATCTGCAGTACAGGAGGGGAAATCACTGTGCCAAATACATGAGGTGTTTAATGAGATTTTCTCTTGTAATCATGCAACCGTAAACTATTTGATGATCATTTTCATATAAAAAGTTAGCTTTGTAGGGAGAGAGGAAGGGACGTTATTTAAATACACATCAGTTTGCTCTCTTTTTGACTTACATCACTCAGAAAAATGAATTCTGACCACAAATTCTCAGAAATATAGACTCAATCCTGAACAGGTTTTGTCCTAATTCTGACACTTTAAACATCCTGATTCAAACTGCTGAGTAATTTGTCATGAATATATTTGAGTCGACTCCCTGTATTCTGAAGAATGCATGAATGTCTAATCATATTAACGTTGGCTGTGAGGAATCCACACATATCTGTAAGCGATCTGAGGAGTGATTCCGGCCATCTGTGTCGGAGCCGGTCGAAATCCTCATCGCGACTCTGACAGACAATCCCTTCCCTCTGTCCTGACCCAGCAGCCTCTGCCTCATACATGCAGCTGTATTTCCCCAGAGAGTCCGCCGTCACATTCCTGCCTCCACAGCGCAGCGCTCTGCCATTTTCACCAGGGGTCTCTGGGTCACACAGAGAAGAGCTCCAATTGCCACCGTGAAACCTGGCCGAGCTGTGATTTGGCCTTTCTTTGCCTCATTTTCTCCCCTTTTCCCTTTCCTTTAGTTCCCGGGCTGCAGGAAAAGAACGAGTCCTGCTTAACGATAAAATAATGAATGTCATTTTGAGGCAGGAGCAAGAGGGAGGGAGGAGATTGTGGTGGGGGAGAGAAGGGAGGGAAAAGGGGGGAGGCTGAGTATATTACAGAGCTGGCAAATGTGCCCTTGTGCCAGGGAGTCAATTTGAGTGAAGCCGTGCAATGTGACATCATTTACTCAGAAATCCCTAATTTGTCAGCATTAATATTTCAGCCCCAGCATTGCCTGTCACAGTGTGCCAGAGATGACTGATCAATCTATAAAACGGCCGCAGCTAATTTATTGAATATTTATGTGCAATGTCATGTGCAGGAGAGCAGCAGAAATTATTCCACACACTCTTCAGCCAGGGGTTGCAGCCTTACAGAGAATGTGAAAAAGGTGATACTTGCACAACAGGTAACACTTCATACACATACTGTACGTCCAGCTTTGTCTACACTGATTAAGTCACTGTTTCATAAACAATCACATGGACACAGCTTCGATTTATGTTTTCATACTGTACAACACAGATTTTTGTGGGTGCATGTTTTACCTGATTTATCCTTTTAGCAAAAAAAAACAAAAACAGTCTCTTGTCTGGACCCCTTCTGGTCCCAGCCCGTATATGTAATTTTTTCCATCATTCATCATCTCAAGTGTGCAGCTGAGTTTATGATTGGATTAAGAAAGTAAAGCACAAATCAATAACAGAAAATGTTCTCTCATAGTCATCATTAAAATCAAATTTTACTCTCAATTAGATTGGCAGATTGGCAAAACAGAACTTTAATAGCATGATTGTAGTAAAAGAAGTTAAAGTAAATCTCACAAATGTTATAACTTTCTATTTTTTGTCTTAGCATGAGTGGCGTTTTTGTGTCTTTTACATTTGCAGTTTGGTTCTTTGAATGCACGTCACTCTTTTTTTTTTTAAAATCTTCTATGAAAAAGTCCTCACAAGGACACAAACTGGGATTTAAAAGTACTGTTTAAAGTAACATTTACACACCCTCACAACTTTTTAGGAGTCTGTGTAAACCTTCTTTCAGGGTATGAATTTGAAAGAATAACAAAGATTTAGATGTGGCCGGAATTTCATTCTCAAACATCATTTAGAGACGACTGCTATACAGTTGTTCTTAAAGGGCAGAAGATGAGTCTGGAAATGGGCCTACAGTAGTGGTCATTTTTTAAGTTAACTATAAGGATGACAAATCTCTGTCAGATAAATCCAGTCTGAATGTTTCAAATGTATCCCTCTTTTAAAACTCTGAATCATCACATGTTAAAAAGGACTGCCTGGTGTTGGTTCAATCATTGAACTTCTTTACTCCACATGGAGAAAATGACAAATCTTTTTGCCTTAATAGAAGCAGCTTTTCTCCTCCAATAAAATATGAATTGTCTGATTGTCCCTTCCTATTCTTTTGTGTGTGTGTGTGTGTGTGTGTGTGTGTGTGTGTGTGTGCCGACATATGACTTCCTGTTTCATTGTCTTATTCCATACATTTTCCCTAGAATAATGTCTTTTATGAGGATAGATTTTTTTAGCATAACACACATTGTATGCAATTATTTACTGCCTCCTGATGGAAAAAAAAAATCCCTCCATTTTCTGCTTTTGTTGGCAGCTGTGTGCACATTTACACAATAGGCATTTAGCACGGACAGCATAATTATGACAGCACATCAGGGCTGAAAGTGCTGGGACTGCGCCAAGGCAAAAGCCGCTCAAACCCTCATCCTTCAACACGGCCCATGAAGATCATTATGAATGAAAATTAGTGCTGGTGGGACGTGAGAAAAGCTCCATGGCAGCATGTTGGGAGTGCTGCAACTCCCTGCAGGACGTAGAAAATGATATGAAGAGTGGAGTTCTGTGTCAGGATGCTTTAAAATATGTTTTTAACTCGGTTTAACTAGATTTAAGATTGTGTAGTTGAAGGCCAGCGGATAGTTACACATCCAAAATGAAGAATATATCAAATATTAGAAGAAAAAAAAAGGGTGCATCCAGGTCCGAATATAACAAGGGTGGTTTGATCAATCAGAGATGTTGTACTTTAGATGAATATAAAAAAAAAACAGAAACAAGTTGAAATATATCTTCAGGGGTTGAATATGTTTCTATGCAACTGTGAGTGGAATAGATAACTGACCTTCTGGGTAAAACATGCATGCACTTCATATTTTTATTCATATTCTGTATAATGCCAGAGGAGGAGAGGAGGCCGCCCGTGCAAGGCCTCGATACATGGGGACGCGTGCACTGCCACCAGCGCCCGCAAGAGCTTAACCTTTGACTAAGAAATTCATCTTTTAGTTTCTTGAATCCAAATACCTTTTAATTTTTTTTTTTTTAACAAATTACCCGAGGTGCGTTCCCTGACCATCAAGGAAACTATCAAAGTAGAAAGTTCATTCACAGAACGTGGAGGTGTCCCTTATTCTTTAGAAGAAGAAAAAGACTTCAGACTTTTAGACTTTAGACTTTATACTTTATTGTCCCAGAGGGGAAATTCTTTTTCACCAAAAAACAGTACAGTGTAAGGGCTGCACGCCGACAGGGAGTAAGAAGTGGACAAGTGCAGCATGCACCAAGGAGCAGCCTCATCGCAGACTTATAGGCTCATAGCACTCTTCTCCTGGTTTATTAAGGCCCTCTCGTTTAAATGTTCAAAATATAGTGAAGTCACATTTATTTATAAAGCACATTTAAAAACAGCAGCAGATGACCAACATGCTGTGTGATGCATTAAAGAAACAAAGAAGTTAAAAAAATCGACGAGAACAAATGAAAAAAAGCAGCCAAGGGAATCTGAGAGAAACAGCCTGTTCAACACCTGAGGACTGAAATCCTAACGTATAAAAAGACGTGTTGAGACGGGACTTTAAAGAGTCAACAGAGGGTGCAGACCTGATGGACGCTGTTCCACAGTTTAGGTGCTTTAACTGCAAACAAACATGAATCTCCTTTGATTTTGAGTGGTGAGCAGGGGACAGCACACACTCTAACAGTTCATACAAAACACAACATCACATCGAGAGAAATCTCAATTTAGTTAAAAGCTTTTTCTTAGTCAGTCATGACTGACACCCATGGAACCATTACACCACTAACAGTCAGTAGACATAATCAGAGTTTTCTCCTTAGTGTATAAGTGCATCTTTATATCAATTATCTCTTTGTGCAGTAGCTTGTTGAAGTGACGTTGAGCCATTTTATTATGGATTAATTCAGGACTACAGTGTACAGGAGGATGGTGGGAAATCATCTCACACTAAATGAGTGAATCATTTCTGATGCACAACCAAAGAACGGGTCTTAACTGTTCACGCTGTCCAATTGTCAAGTGTCTGATATGCATGGTTCAAATACAAATACACTGAGAACACGCCCCGACAAGCTAACTGACAAGCTAACAATTGTTCCCTGGCAGAGGCAGGTCCACAGCTTTTTTCCTGCCAGTGTTTCTCTTATTACTATTGTTTGTGATAGCAGGTGGAGGACACATCAAACAAGCATGCCCGCTGTTGTCATGGTGATTTCAGACGCTGTCTGACCATTTGTGCAGGTTCAATCAGAGGAAAGATAGCATTAGCTGAGGAATCAGCTTGTGGATGTGCGCTCACTTTGTGAGTGAGGGTAGTCTTCCATCCACATTTCAAACCATCCCACCCATTTTCTTCCGCTTATCCAAGGTCAGGTTGCAGTGGCAGCGGGTGAAGTAAGTCCACCCAGACTTCTCGCCAGCACCATTTTCAAGCACCTCATAGGCGTGCCCGGAAAAAACTACCAAAAAGAGGCATCCAGGAAGCATCCTATTCAGACGCAGAACCTCCTCAACTGGTGTTTTTTTAATACAACGGAGTAGCAGCACTACCCTAAGCTCCCCCAATATCTATGACTGAGCATGCCAGGAATTCATCTGACCAGTCGGGTGCAGCTGAGCAGCCCCCCCCCCCCTCCCCCCCCATCATTAGGCATCTAAGGTATGAATATTGCAGTCTTGACATATTTTCATTTGTTCAATGGATGTTTATAGGGACCAAGAAATAGCTATGGGAATTTCATGTCCATGTAAACGATGATTCTTCGAAGGACTTTTTCTTTTCTCTTTCATGAAATGTCACGAGACCAGGTTGTAACATTTTGTGCACCTTTGAATCTCTCCTAAATATAGATCCAGACAGGAACAATTTCTGTGATTAAGCATTTCTATGAAATGATTTTACCCCCGAGCCCAAAGGTAGAAACATGGACCGACAATTTGGGCTGGTTTGGACTGATTTCTCCCTCTGAGATGGTTGTTCAACAGAGAGCCACGCTGAGGTCTTTTCCCAGAGTGCACTTGGTGAGCCAGTGGGTCAGCAGATGACCGATCCAACATGCTTACAATCCAAAGTGCAAATCTTTTTCTTGCACCACAGTTAGCATTAGCCCCTCCAGTCCTTTCATTATATCAGCACTAATTACAAATTCTTAAACCAGTGCCAGACATTACAATAAGACAGTGCAGCGAGCATATGGCATAATATCCTATTAATGAACACTCTAAATTCAAACTCAGGTCAGCGCTATCAAGCCGAAGAATGTGTCACTGATCCGATGGAAGCAGGGGGAGGGGGCCGCGAGGGGAGAGAGGGAGGGAGAGGAGGAGGAAGTGACCTTCTTCTAAAATGCACAGACTAATTTGAAGGGGGAAGGCAGCCCCCGGGGCCGTCTCATTGTTTTACTTGTTTAATTTTTCGGCAGCAATTATTGATATAATATTTTGATGGCAGAGCTGGGGAAAGAGAAGTCATTAAAAGAGACCAAAGGAGGGAGGGGCTGATTTTTTTTCTTCATTTTGCTTTTCCACCAGCACTCCGACTCATCTTTCCTTTTTTAACACTTTTTTTTTTCTGCTTTTTCCCCGCCTGCCACTCTCCGTCTCTCTCCAGGGGGAAAGTCAGGCTATTTGCATTCGCTGTCACAACAGTGTGAGAAACAAGTTGCTGCCGTCTCGCAGGCTCAGTCCTCAGCACGCTTGGCGTTTTAATGGGGACTGTCAACTACAAGAGAGATGGATACCCCCCTTCTTCCCCCTATCCTTCTTCTTTAGGAAAAAAAGGGGGATGCAAATAGACACATTTAACATGATTGCATCAGCAAGTGATAGATGTTCCCCGGGGTGTTTGGATCTGGTTTTCGGAGTTAATCTGCAGAGATGACCCCTGTCTGAAGTGAAGAACGCAGGTAAAAAGAGCATGACTGAGGTAGCAAAAGGTAGAAGAAGAAGACACTTCACCTTTCTAAAGATGGAGCTGTGATCAGTCTTTTTCTTGTCAGAGGCTGAAAGGCCATCAGCAGTCAAAATAGCTGCCTCACTCCAGCTATTCAACTGATAAACTGTACCACCCTCTTTATGTAAGATTCATATGGGCGAGAAGTCAAAACAGCTCTTTCTTACCCTGATGAAGAGCCTGAGGGGCTCATCAGATTACACAGGGGCCCTTCTCTCTACCTCTCCCCAGGGATGGCTCACTCTCAGTGGGCCCCAGAGCTGGACCCCTGTCCCTGGCCCCTGCAAAGCGCCGCAGAGCTGTGTTTGTTTAAAAAGCAGGCTTAATCCTCCACAGCAGCTGCCTCAGATCAGGTCGTAGTTGAGCGCTAAGGGAGGCAATGTGTGTTTGTGGTGGGGCCACAGGGGGCTGCAGGTGCAGACTAAGCAGATGTAGCAATCACATAAAGAGTGGAGACCATCAATGCAAAAAAAAGAGTCAGGTGTGAAGTGTGAAAACACTGCTAAGATGATACTGTAGGTCGAGAAAGAACAGAGAAAATCAAGTGTATAATGGTCACATTGATTTACTGCCAAAGACCTAACCATTACAAAACCTTTTCAACTGATAGCAGCTGTCTTAAGTGCTTGGCAGATCAGTGCCCAAGAACCAATGCTAAAAATATGATGTCATTTTTTACATAGTTTACAGCTGTGATCTTCTCTTAACAATTACAAATATCAATCACCTGGTCCTGCCCCTATTTAAAATTGAATTATAACTATTTGTGATGTATAATCCCTCAAGTTTGAACATCTATGGAACATGCTCATAAATGTCTTTAGAAATCATGTCCACAGGTGCTCCTCTGAGGGTTCACCTCGAATAAGTGAGAGGGGGTGGCAACCTTTGTGCGTGGTCAAAGGTTGTATCCACAATCTCTATGCATGTGCAATAATTAAACTGCAGCGTGATCTTTTCTTCTCGCCAGTATGTCTATTCTTTTGCTGATATGTGGATATACACATATCATTAATATAAATGCAAATACTGTCATTATAGCATCGCATAATATACCCTATTGTGGATGCAACAATGTTCAGTTTAATATTGAACAGTTTGGTTCAATATGTGCTTTTGAATTGTGGTATTTTTGGTTTTTCGGACAGCTAGCTTCAGTGCATTGCATTTCTCTTGGAATTGGCTCTGTTTGTGTGTGCTTATGAGTCCAAGAGCAGGGAAGAGTAAAACTCCACACTCCGAATAAATATCCATTCACTATGCCCTAAAGTTGGGGGAAGCTGACAACAATTTTTTTCAGGAGTGCATTTATGAAAATGGTTTTAGATAAAAAAGTGAAAAAAAAAAGTGTTAATACGGTGGTTAAAAAGAGGACAGAGGAGAGCAACAGGTGTTTAAATACCTTTTGATAAAGGAAAATGCCAAACAAAGGGCTCACAGTTAAACACAGTCCATAAGGAGTGAGCAAGGGAATGTCCAAAAAGTCAAAAGAACAAAACAAGTAAAGAACTAACACACAAGGAGCAAGGTTTGAGGAAACAAACTTGCAGAGAAACAGGCAAATGAAAATAACAAAATAATGAAAAAACATAACTCAGATTGATGCATGATACAAAATTGGAAGGATGCATGTTAAAAACAAGAGAAACTTATTGAATCACTGAGACAGGATTGACTCTTTTCACTGAAGTAACAAACATCTCACTTCTCGTATATGAAACAAATGCATAGCTGACTTATGTTTCACAATGTTAACCTAAGGTAATGCATCATCAGAACAAAGGTCTTGTGTCTATTAAAAAAAGATCACATGACACTAAAGGCTAAAAACAGCACAAGCTGACCTGTGCCTTTTAAATGAATCTGCCTATCATCATCACTTAGTTAAAAGAACAGATTGTGTCACCGGCACACTAAGTCCATCTTTGGTTTAATGCTCTGCATGCGATTTAAGATCCTGAAGTCTGTTATAGTTAGAGTTCAGGTCATGCTTGACGTGTGTTGAGGTGCATTGGTATTCTCTCCTGGTTCCATAGTTGTCACACAGCCAGCCACAATCCCTTCACTCATTCAGCTGATAAACACAAACAGAAGAGAAGAAAGGACTGTTCTGTGAATACAGCCTACACCTGTAACAGCTTGATTAGAGAGAAAAAAAGGTCATCCTTGTCCAGGAGTAAACTGGATTTATTGTTGTCCTGGCTGCCACGCGGTGCAGATAAAAATGACCTCAATAAAAAACGGAGCAGCCAATGCCATATGCAAATGATTCTATAAAGGAGTAAATGATCAGCGGGGTGGGTGAGGGTGGGGGGGGTTCACATGGGGCAATTGAAGGCCGAGGAGCTGAGAGAATGGCCGGCCCATCACTCATCGTGCCGGCGGCCTTTATGTAGCTGTCCAGCTGCCCGGCACGTGCACCCTCCTCTCCTTCGGCGGCCCTCTGACTCTCTGATAATGCAAAAGGGCAAGTGTTGTGGTGTGTGTGTGTGTGTTACAGACTATAACCAGTTTGTTTTGCTGTTAAGGATTTAAAACACTTTAAGAGTAGCTGTAAAAGAAGCAGTACTGGAAAAATTATGTGAAGCTGTGATTTAGCTGGAGAGTGATGATAGTTGATCTCTTAACAGTTTGGGGTTTACTCCTGTTAAAGTGACTAATTCTTCTTCTTATCTACATTGAGAACTTTAAAATATAAATAATTTGAATTGTACTTACTTAATTTTGATCTCTGTTCTTTGTCATTCTTCCTGTTGAAGTTTGATTAATTATCCATCAAGAAAATCAGTAAAGGTTCGAAATCACAACTTCACTTTAAAAAAGCTGCAAAAAATAACTACCACAGCATGCATGCTAGAAAGCTTCGTGACCCCCAAGCCAGAACGCCCACACTGTTGTACAACCAACAGGTGCATGCTGGGTAGGGTAGGGTAGGGTTAAGAATTAGACCCCTTAAAAAAGAGCAGGATCACATTACTGCTTTCCTGTAGCTAAAAGCTGGTCCTTTTCAGGTGATACTATTTTTCGAGTTTGGCTGACTATGATTGGTTGCTTTTCCCTGTAAACATTGATGAACTGGACTCAAAATAAACAAACCTCAATGTGTCCAACTATGTTGCTGTACAATTAAAAAAGGTACCAAAAGGAAAAAAAAAAAAAGATCCTTTAACTATACACTGGATGGTCAACTTACAGTGGGGCTGGGTTCTTTGTTTGAAGTACTTCTTTCTTTACAGTATTTTGTGTACCTTTGCATTTGCTGCTGAATCAAACCAAGAAAATCTGATATATAAAGACTGTGTTGGGGGTTATAGGTCCACACTTATCCAAATGTGGAACTATTAGTAAATGCATCTTTTGAGGTTGTCTTTGTATTGTTTTAAGTGGAATATTGTGGGAATAGGGCCTGTTTAAAACTAGACGTGGGACACCTGGTAAAGAGGAGACATTCAACAATACACTGTGTGCCAAGACTGAGACAAAGAGAAACTGAAGAGGACGGGAAAGCCAAGAAATCCGAGAGACAAAGCCGGGGATAGAAACATACAGTCACAGAGACAGACACTGTAAAACAAAGAGAGGAGGCTGCAAATGAAGAGTGCAGCAATGCTGGCGGACATTGGCATCCTCTTAGCTGGCACGCTAGCATGCCAAGTTGTAGGATTTACCCTGGAGCCCTTGGGCTTCACTGTGAAAAGACTCAGCCGGCTTGAGGGGTCCCCGCGGCTGGCTGCAGCCGGGGTCCCATTGTCTGGGCCGCTGGAGAGGGGGAAACGCTGGATGAATGTAAGAAAAGCAAAAGGAAGATGGAGAAGAGGAGGAAGCAGAGGAGGAGGCCAGAGGGAGAGCAGCAAGTGGTTCCAGGGAGCAGGGCCAACATGTAGAGAAAGAACAGCGAGTGGGATGCTGTCGTACACTGAGGGCCTACAAGAAATCAACCAAGTCGCCCACAAGTACACACTAATGTACAAAGCTTTTCTTGGCACCTTACTTCTGTTTGCAGCTTTATAACCACAAATAAGACTTAGACTACCGTTACACTACCCAGTCTCGTCAATCTGCGTACAAATAACACAACATTACACTTTGAAATGACGTGCCATGCATACGCCAAATTGCAATTTTGTGTGCATATGATACAACTTGCAACACATCCTGACTGGTTAAGGTTAGGAAAAGGGATTGGGAGAGGTTAGAATAGTTGTCTTTGGCCCCTCTCAGAACCCTGTCCTAAGCCTAATCAGCAGACTGACTTGCAATACATCCCGACTGGTTAAGGAATGGATTCTGGGATGGGTAACCCCTTGACTCCTGACGAAAGTGATGTACATTATTGTACTGTCACGCTACTTCGCTGGTGATGTCATGACATTGAAAGGTAAAGCGTGCGCTTCCGCTCGCTGTAGAAGTTAGTGACTGGGGTTGGCGTATCATATGCACGCAAAATTGCATCTTGAAAATGTAATATCGTGTTATTTTTGCGCAGACTGTGAGACTGGGTTGCGTTACATTTTCAAAACTTAAGAGTCTGCATTTTCCAAATCTCAACAAGTAAAACATTCAGTTAGGATGCTTACTGTTATCAGGGCCATAAGAATAATAGAATAGAAAAAAATCAATTATTAGATACTTAAGATGTTGACTTGTTTAGCTAACTGTCAAATATTACAATAATGTGACCATACATTGGTTGCTGAGCTTGCATGGGGCCGCACAAAACTTTATAGTACATATAAATAAATGAGTTGGTTGTTCTTTGTAATTTGTGATTTGTATTTAGTTAAGTTTTGTGTGTGCTCATACAAGGGCAACATAGCTTTCTGCATATCTTTTCATTATCTATGTTGGCAAAGAACTGCTTGCGGCTCACGGTGAAATAGGCACACCTTCTATTCTCTATATTTTCAGTGCACGAGAAACATTGCTGATGATGACATCTGAAAGCTTTGACTTGCTGACATGAACGCTGAAATGAAAATATGCAGACGGTCCAGCGTATGGGCACAAGCCTTCTGGAAAAAAGTCAGAACAGAGCCAAAGTACAGACACTACAGCATGTACAAAAAAAAAAACCCTCATGCTAAAACATGCAGGAACATTTTACATGAATATAAAAAAGAACAAAATAAGCACAATAAAAAATATCAGCAGTAACTCAGTTTCAGTTTTGCGCGGAAGTTTTGAGTTTTCATAGTATCTGCTGAGTGTTTCCTTAACCTGCTAGTGAACTGTATCTGGACTTTAGCAACATGCAGCTGTTATGGACAATGGGTAGTACAAAAAAATAATGTAAGATCATTAAAAACTCCATGCTTATTGCTGGTAATTGTATTTTGACTGAATACATTGTTGTTTTTTAGTCCCAAAAACTCCAGCAATATAGGCCATTTCATGTCTGTGCCCTTTTTGTGTCTGTTCTCGTCTGTGTCTCTTGTTGTTCATATCCTCCGAGGCACTGTGCGGTACGCTGGCTGCTCTCTGATGTCAGCAGCCGGAGCATCAGAGCAGAGCTTGCAGGTGTGTACGGACCAGAAGTAGGCCATGAATGAGAGCTCATCTGCAAGAGCTGGTGAAAGCACATGGTCAAGTGGTCAACAAATGAAAATGGAAAATTGCTACCACTTGTGGGGTCTGTTCAAGCACATGCAAGCGAGAGAGGTGGTCGGGTCATGATGGCTGCCCCGTGTCCCAGTTGTTGTTGATATGATCAAAAAAATGCCAGAGCACCCACCCCCCAATTCACCACCATAATAGACAAACAGATGTGTGCAGGTCGCCTGCAAGCACAGAAAATTGCCTGTGTGCAAAATTGCCTTTGGGATGAGAAATTTTGTTTATGCAATACACAAGTCCAATCATGTTTTTAAGTCCAAGTTGTTTGTCGTTTTTTTTTTTTCTTTATCAAAATAGCAGAAATTGTAACTTGTTTTTAAGCAAAACAAGCAAATACTGACGCGAGTAGAGGCAAGACAGGGACTAATGTGTAGGAGGTAGCTGGACACAAAGCTGTGACTTCAAGGGCTCACTCATTTATGAAACATATTGTTAATCCCGCAATTCAGATTGTGGAAGGCCATGCGATCATAGCATTCAGGCCTAAAGCAGTTGTAAGTGGTGAACATGCTGCATCTCTAAATAAGTTAAGTCTAGTAAAATGTTTGTGCATCATTTACCACATAATTTGATGCAAATACTGTGAAATGTAGGAATGCGAAAGCAAATACGCCAGAATGGCAATTTAATGAAAACAAATGTTGGATGTGGAAATGCAGATGTAATCGTGTGTTTAGAGTGCATCGCTCTCTCTATCTCTATCTGCTTCCTGCTCGCTCACACAAACACACACACACACACACACACACACACACACACACACACACGTATATACCCACACAGGTTCTAAGAAGATTGCATTTCCCTAATCATATGCATTTTCCACTTCATTTCCAAGCTTTTCCATCTAGAGGCTCTCAGCAGTCATCAGAATCACAACAAACTCCACATTTACGTTCCTGCACAATCACATTGTGGTAAATTTACTACGCCGCTAATACAACTAAATCTTAAGTGGGAACAAGGGTGAAGATAGGTGAAGGGGTGAAGTCTCAAAGCACCATGTGAATGAGGGAGGATAGACTGATGGTTGTATTACAAGGTATTTTGGAAAACGCTTCAGTTTTGACTTTACTTTTGATCCTTTGCTTCATTGCAGAAGTCTGTCACAGGTATGATACGCTGAAAGGGATGGTTATGGTAATGTTATTGGCCTCAGAGTTTGTAGGATAGAACTGTTGCTCTTGACGATTTTCTATTTTTAATATTGATGATAATTCTATGAAAAACAACATTTTCATTTGCATGAAATTGAATTAAAAAAACCATAGAATACTGGCAAAACGTCAGCAAGCAGCAGCTCCACTGTTACATTACCCTTATTAACCTTGAACTACTGTATACCTGCTGTACATCGACACTTTGTCAGAGGTGAAGCTGCCAATCAAACACCGCTTTAGTCAGCATTTTATCACAGCAGGGTGCTACCCTTTGGCTTCCTGTCCTCCAACCTATACTCAGGATCTGTCGTAGAACAAAGTTCATTATTAAATAATAAGTGCCTTGGATTTTTCTGAGAGGCAAGCACCCCACTTCATGGCTTTGACTGACTATTAGAAGTCGAGTTTAACATAAAGATACTTTTGTAGGAAAAATGAAAATAAAGGCGTTCTCACATAATGGACTCCTGAACATTTCAATGAAATTTCAGACTGGCTGTCACTAAAGTCTTCCTGACTTCCTTGTTCACACATAAACCTCACAGCAGGAGGCTATCCCTGTTAGGAGTGAGGGGGGTGGGGGGACTGATTGGACTGTTGAACGACATACCCATCTTCTTCCCCCGTCCACTCGCTCGCTGGCAGGAAAAAATGGGATGAAGATGAGATGAAAAACCAACTGTTTGTGTTCTCACATGCAGCTCAAACCTTCAGGTATATTTGTGCATGTGTCAACAGGTTTTATCTAAACATGACTTTGTGATGTTTACTGTATGTGAGTTCATGCAACATGTCCTCATTAGTCAGACACTAAGGAAGTCCCTTAGAAGAAGCACCTTCTAAAGGCGGTCTTGTCATTAAATGTGTCTTTGAGCCTACAAAAGGTGCATGCTTAACAACTGGTGTGATTTAATATTAAACCAAAGAGCAGATTTGTCAACTGTAATCAAGATTTCCGCTTCATCTGTCATTCAAGAGGAAATCATCCATGAAAAGAAAAATGATGCAACAGGTTCTAACAGATGACAGAAGTAGTCTGAATGGGCTCTTGTCGTTTCTCATTAGTCCCTGGCACTATCCAGCGCAGCATGGTGAAGCGTGACCCACAGCAGGTTAGGGCAGCCTGGTCCTTCCCAGCTCGTAGGCCTCTTTAGGAGAGATATTGATGACGGTCCGGACGAGGCTTTGCTAAATGAGCCTCAGCAATGAGCTGGAAAATGACTAATGTTCCCAGGGTGCGCCTAGATCAGTCGTGTCTGCCTCTGTGGTGCTGGGCTTGCCCGTTTTTTCAGGATTGGGAGGGAGAGAGGAAATACGAGTCTGTGTCTGTCTGTCTGTGAGTTTGAGAGCATGTGCATTATTTCCCTCTCTAATATCTGCTTGAGCTAATTTGCATCTGAGATGTCACCATTGTATATATGGTCTCTTTTCATTGCTAGATCCAAAACATTTTAAAAATGAATTAGAGGTTAAAAATTGTTGAAAAACATGTTGAGGTTTCTTTTTCTCACTAAAAGGATGACTGTGATGTTCATTCACATGTGGCTCCATCAGAGTGAGAGAGGTCAGATGTTTTGAAATTGAAACAATTGCAGTGTTTAACAACAAACATGTTAGGTCAGCTGACATAGTACTTAGTCAAATTTGTCCAAAGTCCGACTATTACACCTAGATGTAATGCGGTTGTGGGTCGATCCACTGACATTTATACCCTTCAGTTGGACCCAAAGTGGCCTTTGCGTTCTCAGCATGCTCTGCAGTTTTTGAACCGGGCTTTGACCCAGAAGAAGAGCCTTGATTGCAGCGATGTTGATTGTTTGGTATGTGAAGCAATAGGTCAGGTAGAAGGTGCAATAGTGTCTAGCTAAAAGACATAGCACCACTTTGTGTAATTACGTTGTACATACTTTCATAGGAAGTAATTCTCCCTGGTGTTTGTATACTGGGACATGTACAGTCTTACAGTTAAATGGCATAATCGTGCTATAAGTATAGCCTGACTTAGCTGTGCATGTAAACATCCTGAGTGACACCTGGCCTTATGGATCTTTCTGTCAAAGGATCTTTGAATCCAAGAGATGTGGGAATGATCTCTGTGCCTGCATCAGTTTCCAAGAGTTTCTTTGTTTCATCTGGTCTTGGCTATTTCCTGGAAAAGCCGCCCTTCATGCCAAAGAGATCGAAACTGTGCAGTCTTTTGTTTCTCTAAATCTGGGTTTTGTCCGAGGGTGCTGGACAGCATCAATGACGATTTTTGGTGTCTCCAAGGTGATCTCCAAAGACCATTGTCAGCACTGGCAGGAGATGGCACATGTTTCATGGATCTTTCAGGCTGTGTGATGCAGGTAATCTGATTTCTGCTTTGAAGCAAATTGTTTCTTGGAAAAAATAATCCTGTCTTTGACCAAAGACAGGATGGAGTTAACATCACTTGTTTTTTAATGTGACATTCAGTCATTTGATTCCTCCTATAAACACTGCTGCAGAAGATCAGCAGTGGAACATTTTGGTAATTGTTGCACACATTCTGGACCACAGAATAGTCTAAAGATTTTTACAAAAAACAAAAGCGTTATTTGCACTGCCTTTATGAACCTTATTTAAAAATATATATAACAAGGCCTGATGCGGGGTGGTGGCGGTGCAGTAGTTTGTGCCTGCGTCTGATGTATGGAGGCTGTCACTGTTCGAATCCAGCCTGTGGCTCCTTTCCGTTTGTCATTCCCCAATCTCTCTCTCCATGTTTTCCGACTCTGTCCACTGTCCTGTCTCTCAAATATAGGGCCAAAACATTAATCTTTATGTATGATAGAAGGAAACTCCTGAACAGTTTCTGATGTTTCCACTCTCATGTCCAACCACAAGCTAATGACAGCATGTCAGTTTAATTTCTTTTTCCCTAGATGGAAAATGTTGTAAAGCTTTAATTCCACATTTAAGGTGTCCACATGATGCTCAAAGCGTTCCATCAATTAATTGCCAGTTCCAAATGAATATAAAACACTCAGGAGTAGTAACCCACTTCAGTAGCTTTGTATTTTTTATTGTATTTGTTGAAATCATATCAGACTCTGCAGTGAGAGAAGAAACACTTTCGGTTAAGTGTCGCCCTCCTCCTGCTTCTTTCCCCTCTCCATCTTCTTCTCTCTCGCACTCTCGCCTCCAATCCACCATTATTAGTGCCTCCAATACTCCAGAGGGCAAACAAACTTTCAAAAAATTCCCCATAACCTGCCAAGCGTAGCCCATTTTCCTCTCCATGCAATTAACTGCGCCAACATTTACAATAATATGATTACAGACACTTTGGCAAAGTCATGGGGGGAACGCGGGGCATATTAGGTATCAGCAAGGGGTTGATCGTAATGGTCGCGTTTCCCGGAGACTCACATTTTCTTTTGCACGCAATAGTGAGAGCCACTAAATTCTCCTCAGGCAGTAAAAACCAATGCACTGGAACCATGATAACAAACACAGGCAACCACTTTCTTTCTCATCACTCCCTGATTTTCTTTCTCTTACTTTGGGGCTTGTTTTTTTTTTTCTCCACTTCTTACTTTTCCTCTGCACCCTTCTCCTTAACACCCCCCCCCCCCCCCTTTACGGTGTACCCCATGCACCCCTCAATTAATTAAGTCTTTCACGGCCATGTAATTAGGAACATTAGCAAGTCATAAACTTGCCACGAGTCTTGAAATTATGTGCTGGCCCTCAGCAATTTGTTTGTAATTCCTTTTCCGTGAGACAACAGCACCATAGGGTCCCATAGATCTTCCCAGGGCCCCCACTGTGCCCCCCACCCCCCCCCCCCCCCCCCCTGCCACGACAGGCAGGATAAGAGGGGTCCTTGTTGGGCTAAGAGGGGGACAACATAATGCCCAAGCTGGCTGGCACCCATCCTACTGCTCTCCAAAGGCTACTGAGAAAAGACTGACAAACACTGTTGTCTGTTCAGGTTTCACATGATCCTGTGATGCTGACACACTCATTGTAAGGTGAAACAAGCATGTGAAAATAACCTTGACTGTATTTATATAACAGATATAAAAACAGAAAACTACAGAAGCCCTACGCAGACATGCAATTTATTTAATTCTATTTTTATTTGATGATAAATAAATTTAAACCACTTTCTCAAGATAAAAAAGATAAATAAGTCTAGATCTCCAGGAAACAACTGAAATGTACCGAATGTTAACATAAAAATTAGCAAATAATTTACCAAATACTAGTTTACTTTATTAAACTGTACATTTTACCCTGAGTATCAAATTAAAAAAGAAAAAGAAAAGTGATTTTGTTTAGAAAACCCAATAGAATATATATGTATATGTATGTATATATATATATATATATATATATAGTGTTCAATGGAAATGACAGAGCTTCAGGGTTTTTTTTTTCATTTGAGCTCAAGCTGGCAATGATTCTGTTCTACTTCACACCATATCGAAAAATATCTCAATCTTCATCATTGACATATTGTCCTTACTTTTTTCCTCAGTTTGTTCATTCTTTGTCATCCTTATCATCATTTTAGGATCATTTCTGTCTCAAATCTGTGGTAGGAGTCCTTCTGTCTACCAATCAAATGACTTCATCAACAACAAAACACCCAAATCATGCAGAGGTCTAAACACATGATTTTCTCTCTCTGGCTAAGCATCTGTGTGTGTGTGTGTGTGTGTGTGTGTGTGTGTAGGTGTGTGTGTGTGTGTGTGTGTGTGCGAGCTCTTTTGTGCACACCGCTCCACAGAGGGGTTAACGCCATCGATGCTTGTGTGATTCCAGCTCAAGCACTCTCATCAGCAGCCTTATTCTCTCCTCCGGCTGCACCCTGACCCCCCAATAACCATACACCATTGTTTCTATTTACCGTTTGCCAGAGATGGAGGGAAAACTGGAGGAAGAGCGTGGCAGAGAAAAAAAGAGCCGGGGCTGCTATTGATCGGCTTCCACATGTATTGAAACCAGATATTGATTTTCTTTCTTTTTTTTCAAATGGGAAAAAGTGCATTGTCCGACTGAAGGAGATTTCTGTGGGGATTTGGGGAAAGAGGAGTTGAAATGAGCATCCGGTGCTGCGTTGTCTCCTGTGGATTGTGTATAGGGCTGTGGTAATTGAATTGAGCGAATGGCGCCCTTCTTCGATATGTGCTCTCTTAAGAGTTTTTGGTCTGTCAATGTTTCTCTGTAATATTTCTGCTGGAGGAGACCTCACAAATCACAGAAAGTTTCTGAGAAGCATTTTAAAGGACTTGAGCTCATAATGAAGCCAATAACTCCAATTAAAGAGAAACAATGTGGTTGTTAATTTTCACGTTACTGCCTATTTGCAGTAAATCAGTTGGATTTGATGTAATGTCACATTCGTACAAATACACCAAGCCTCTGATGTTGTTGTTCTCAGATAAATAGCAGATCTGGGATTATTATTGAGATATTTCTTTAAATGACACAAATAAAGGTTGGATGTAAGCACATTTGCAGACGACATGCTGCTGTGTTTCAATGTGTTATGCCTGAAATTAGAATAATTGCTACATTAAAATAAAGACCTGTTTTTGTATTTGATGGCACATTAATGCAGAAAGAAAATTACATTCAAGCTGGAAATCTAGATTTGATTGCAAATTGATTTTTTTAACATTTTTTTTGTTTGCTACTTTGAAGTAAGTGTGGAAGTAAGTTTCCCATCTGAACTTTTAGGAGTCAAAGTAATGTAAAGTAAAGTCAAAGTTTTATTTTCCGTCGATAAGAAGTGAGACGTTAAGAAGGTTGATAGACAGGAAGTTCTCCAGCTTTTAATCAAAGATGTTTAAAAGTTGAATAACTTTTGAAGTAATAATTGTTTTTGTTTTTTTAAATGTTTGGAAAAAATAAGGATGTGAGAAAATACAGAAAACGACACCTGCAAGTTACTTCATGGTATGAAACACCCAATCACAAACCTGCAAAATTGGGTTAAGGTTATTTGTACAGTTTCCAAAAAAAACCTTAGAAAGTGGGTGGAAACACAAAATGATGAAACTGTGCAGTTTGTTTTTTAAATTGTTTGCTAATTTTTTTAAATGGAATCTAGTCAAGTAACGACGACTGTGGTTATTGTAATTATTTCAATTTAGCAACAGAATTACATTATGTGCTAATT
This sequence comes from Symphodus melops, assembly GCF_947650265.1. Classification (NCBI taxonomy): domain Eukaryota; kingdom Metazoa; phylum Chordata; class Actinopteri; order Labriformes; family Labridae; genus Symphodus; species Symphodus melops. The sequence goes on along the minus strand of NC_136700.1, from coordinate 23,449,657 downwards.
TGTTTCATAATTTTAAATATTTTCTCTCTCAAATTCAGTCCAGAGAAGAAAACATTGGATCAAAATCTGTGTAAAAAAACAGGTTTCCTGACCTTACAGCATAATAGTATCTGCAACCTGGTAATGAACTTTCTTGTCATCATGGCGTCCTGCCGTTTGTACTGCTGCATCAACCTAATACTTGCAACTCTTCTCTTTTTTACATTTCTTCCTCCATTTGAATACCCATTCTTTAACTCATGTATTTGCATTTCTCTCGAAGCCTCGATGTACACATGAGCCTCAGTGAACCCTGTTCTGAGCCCCGTTGTTTCTCTCCTCACCGTCTCTGTCACTTCACATCGGCTGAGTCGCCTCCGCGGACACAGCCGGAGCCTCGGCTGCCTGCTTCTCATTCAGCCGGCGTCGGCCTGTTCTCCCACTCAATTTGCAATTAAGACCAAATTTAGAGCGCTGAAGCCTGAAGGCAGGTGGGTGTCCGCACAAGGAACATGTTGCCTAGCAACTGGGGGGGGGGGGGGGGGGGGGGGGGATGGAGTCAGGAGGGTGTACCTGAGCAGTAGGGGGCGGTGTGGGTAGGGAGTGGGTTTATGCCTGTGTGGTGTTGTACATACTGTATGTTGTATCTATGAATAATTGTTCATGAGGCTATAAACTACAACTTGTTATATTCTATCTTACATGTCACAAAGAAGGTCAGTGATAAACAGGTACAAACAGATCTGTCAGACATGTCATCAAAGACTTCGAAGAGATTTTTAAAACTAGATGTAATATTTGGATTGAAATGATTTGGAGGTATAATAGATTTTAAAACTTGTCCAGGTTATAGTTGTAAACTTATTTGAAGAATGTCCAATAAACTGCCTTCTTTTTGTACCGACCGGTTCAGATTGTTCTTTTAAAAGTCAAGTAGACAAAACAACAGAAACAGCTGTTAAATAACTTTCTTCAAGGCCTGAAGACTCCATTTAATTTTACTTTGCAGAAACAGTAGTTCCTAGTTAATTCTTTATGTGTGTAATTGCGTTGCTTTGGTGTTTAGCAATAAATAACACAAAACAAACTGAAGACGGTAGGTAGCTGTGTGACGTATGAATACCTAGGAGGCGTTAGGGTTTTATCCAAACAGATGAAGTTGTGGATAAAACCCAGTCAACGCTGCCCTCTTGCTCAGCCAGGTCAGACAGATAGAGTAACCTGGGGTCAAAATGTCACGACTCCACCTGTTCCCAAGCAGAGCTCCCTGTCAGATCTCCTGATACACAGGGTGTCTTGTTTAGTGTGCATGTATGCATAATGGCAACTTGTTCCACCACAGTATGTTTTTTTTTTTTTTTTTGGTTCACCCACTCTATGAAACATGGACATAGTCTCAGTGCCGTCACCTCATGGTTTGTGAAGAGGCATTTTTGTAGCTGCCTCCACATAACTTTCAATGCAGATAGTAACAGACAATAAGGTGGAGCTGAGGAAGGCCTCCTGGCAAACGGCTACTATGTCTGTTAGTCAACTTCGCCACATCCCTAATTTTGCAAATGATTGCATAACTCTTAAGCTTTATAAAAACAAAACTGACACCTATAACAGTTAGAATTGTGGATTGTACCTTTAAGATATGTGGGATACGTGACTAAGGGAGGGACATCACTAGATGGGACCTGGCAAGGTTTGTAATAAACAACGGACACTGTGGAATCCAGACGTGTGATTGTGCACTTTTGGTTATCTTTACTGTCTCCATTCCTCTCCAAAACACCATTAACCATGAGGCACGGACCCAAACTGTGACACGCATCATAAAAAGAAAACACTCCACCGACAGTTATTCCAATTAAGCATGATCTATGGACACCTACACTTTTTTTTGTCCAGTGGCTGTTGACAGGTTTAGTAGTTTTAATAGGACTTAATGGGGATCCCTGACCTTTTGCAGCCGGTCTCAAGTGGACACTTGAGGAACTGCAGTATTCTGCACCTACACATAGGAGGTTGACGCTTGTTTTTGGTCTTCAGGACTTCCTTGAAAAAGAGGTTTTTAACCTCAATGGGACTTCCTTCGATAAATAAAGTTAAATTAAAAAAAATCTAATTCAGCCTCTCTGCAATGTAGATTTCCATGTTGGCACCAACATTGTTAAGCTTCAAGGATTCAAAGGATTGTACAGTGCAGGGAAAGCTATTTAATTCTCCTCAGGTGAAATCTTTATTCATGCCAAGTCTTTCACTTGTGACACTTGACCTATGTAAGCGGGAACATGTAATACAGTTAAAGACGAGGCACAACTCTTGCACTCAGTTGGTTCTAAACAAAATGGGGGTCCCTAAAACACATGGGTGATTCCATCAGTAAATGAAATGAAAGATGTATGTGGATGAGTCATTTAATTGGGAATCATTTTTGCTCTTAATGCTGTCTCTGTTTAAGCAAGTAAAAATGTGCTATCGAAAGTATCTCCACCATGCAACATTACCTGTAAAAACATCAAAACGTAAAAACATTTTTGAGAAGCAACCACGCACAAACAAACACTTGCATGAATCATTGTTTTACTCGGTTAACATGAAGAAAGATACAAATTGCAATGTCATAATTTTAGTGTCTTACCTTCATAATCACCAGTCAATGCTAAATTGAAATTGCACTGAACTGTACAGAATGTGTGTGGGGGAAAGTATTACTCGTTACTACATTTTGTAAATGAAAACTGCAGTTAACACTTCTTGATTTTATTCAGCTTAACAGACAGGTGCATGAAGATAATGATCCTCAACAGTAGAGTTACCTTACAGTGATAAATAACACAGGTATGTGTAATTTTGCTCTGTATATCTAAGGTACCTGTAGAGGTAAAAATGATACAATAAATGTGCATGGTTAGAATTCTAACAATCATCTTCATCCTTTGTTCTTTGTTGGCACTGTTTCATATAAATCTTTCTCCCCCCTCAAAGCGGGATGTGAAATTCAAAACAACCCCAGCCTCCCCGCCCAACAATAACCCCGACTTAAACAGTTGGTACACATTTTACAGCCTCGCACTGTTCCCCAATCGGTATCATCTTCCATATTTGCATGTGCTCAGATGCTGAGAGTGGCAAATTGAGTGAGAAAATAGCCATATTACCACACAGTGGGAGAGGGAGTGTGTCATGTGCAGCAAACAAAAGAAAGCGACGGCGATGGCCCTCACACCGAGCAAATGTCTGCTCTCAACTCAGCCGAATCCCATACACAGGGTGTGTGTGTGTGTGTGTGTGTGTGTGTGTGTGTGTGTGTGTGTGTGTGTGTGTAGGTGTGTGAGTACGTGTGTGTGTGTGTGTGTGTGTGTGTACAATGCAAGACTGCAGACTAATGTCAAAAATTCTGAAACCTGTATGGGTAAGGAGAGAATACAAGCCTTTAAAATCGACATACCTGAATGTAATGCCAGACGCAGTTAGTGTTCTAATTTATCACTTCCATAAACTGCACTCATCATACAAATAAAAAAAGTTATGAAAGTAAACTACAAGATACACTGTCTATTGATTTGTGTATACTTGAAACATAGAAGAAAGAAATAGAATTTTCCTGGGTAGGGTTAAACAGGGTTTTAAACAGTTCTGCAGCCTTTTCATACTTCCTGCTCTCATGTTCTCATGTTTGTTTTGTTTATGTATATAGGCTTGCGAAGTATAAGAGGTTTGTAGGATTTTTGATGAATTGAACTGAATTGAAGTTGAGTAAGTAAACAAATATTATAGAGCATCTGCAACTTTGTCTTTTTTTTTTTTAAATCTCCATCTGCTGTTGGTCATGGTTTACACAACGCTCGTGTATGTATCATGTCCGTACTGTGAAGCCGAAGAAGCATTTTTCTAACCACTCACTCTGCACTAAGTTATATGAGGGTAGCTGATGGTTAGCTGGACCTTCATCATGCTGTGGAAGCATGGCCGTCATACCTCCATCTAACAGACACAAATGTGCACATGCTGTGTGAGAAATAATTCATTCTTTTCAATTATATTTTTATTTATTATTATTATTTATTGATTTGAATTCAGATTGTGTTTAGTGCAAAAGCTTATATTGCAATAGCGATGCCATTGCAATTTACTGTGCGACCCTGATGGATGCATGTTCTAATTGAAGCAGGGAAGTCAACATTGAAAAGCATCTTGTAATGCATGTCTACAAATACACGCTGACACATAAAAGACTTCTTTGACCTGACCGGGTAGTGTGGATAAGAATCCTCTTTAAAAGGCTACCTGTAGCTTCCATTACGTTTCATGTTAAATCTGGTACACACCAAAGATGGGCAAAGCTGGGAGAACAACTCCCCAACATGGAGCGTGTACATGTACGATTACACTTCTGTTTTTATTCCAGTGAAGGACTGGAGTGTGCTTGTGGTGAGCAGAAGGGGCATGTGTATTAGAAAGTCCGCAATTTCACACATGCTTAATCTTGAGTGAGTTTGGCGTGAAGGATTTGTGGAGGAGTGTGTGTGTGTGTTTGGGGGAGGGGGTAAGGTAGGAAGCGTAGGAGGCGAGGGGGGAAATTAAGGAGGAATTCGACAGGATGCTTGTGTTTAATGGACTGACAGAAGGAACCTTGGTCCGCTGTGCTGTTTCCTCTCCTTCGACTTTGTCCTGTCTCTGTCGGTGTTTGTTTACATCTTAATCTTTGGACTCTAACAGTCAGATGTCTAATGGAAGCTTTTACTGCAGCTATTCATCTTTAAATGTTTTGCAGATATTTTTTTTTTTGTTTGGCCTGAATTGGTGTATAATTTATGTTGAACTAAGTATTGTATTTGTATTTATTCTTAGTCTATTTTATTTGTACTTAATTGCATGATTTATCTGGTCTTTGTAACTCTTGATTTGCAGCTTTTGTCTTATTTTTTGCAATATCATTGCTGCACCTATCATTGATAGTGCACCCCTATGAGAGGGTTAGGTGAGGTTAAGTAGACTAATACTTCAGTTCAAATTTCAAATATTATGATTACATTAGCCATACCAGTTACTGTCCAACTTTTTTTTTTTAAAGATTTGTTTTTGGCCTTTTGCCTTTATTGATAGAGGACAGTGGATAGAGTCGGAAAGGGGGAGAGAGTGGGGAGAGACATGCGGGAGAGTGGCCACAGGCCGGACGCGAACCCGGGCCGCCCGCGCGAGGAGCGAGGCCTCGCAACATGGTACACGCGCTGTCGCTGCCGCTGAGCTATCGGCGCCCCCTGTCCAACTTTTCACTCTGGAAACTAAGAGTAAATCAAAGCAGTGTATTTCATCATCTGAAAGAAGATGAGCAGTAAAGGTGGCTTACTATCTTTTATACCTGCACAAACTAGAGTGGCCTGCAGACGTGCAGACAATGTTGGTATATCGATGTTTGAATAGCAGTGCTGTGCGTCAAGATTGAATATTTTTGCAAATAAAATCAATCTCTGATTTTGATCATGTTGTATCATCTGTGCATTTCCTCTGTCGCTACTTCTTGTAACCTTGCTACCACTGTCTGCTTTTTAGACATTGCTCAGTTTCCTCGGGGCCCCTGCGATGGGTAAAACAAAGGTTCTTGAGACAGCTCAGATTTGTTTGTAATCTGGAAACTGTAAATAAACTGACAGAGTGAGAAAGAATACCGTCTCATAGTGTGCTTTTAGGTCAAGCTTCTATAGTCTTGAGTAATGAAGTGGGGGTTTAAGGGATCATGCTGCAGATCTACCTGTCAGAAGTTTCCACAGACATGGATGAGGTCTGCCTGCAGGCAGCAGATATGACATAGATCTGGGTTGTTGATTCAAATGTCTAATGTAATGTTTCGAGGTCATCTCTGGCGTTTTTCAGGAGATTTCTATATTTGTGAAAGGGGTTATGTGTCCACCTATAGGGTTTTAATCCGGGCAGAAAAGTGCTGGCAAAAATACGATGAATGTTTTAAGTACTTGAGCGCTCACCTTTCCGCTCAATGAAAACAACTGAAAAAAGCCTGGAGCTCTGAAAAAATAGACATGGGGCCTAAGATTTTACCCCAAGACTGTTATAAAAAAAGTTTGTTCATCTTCCATTAGAGCTGGACTCGAAGACATGGCCTTGTATAAAAATGAATCTCATACTTACTTCATCTGTGAAAAGGTGATGGGCGGTGTTTGTTGACGTGGGATCTGTTGGTGAGTGCTGATGTGACTGTTGGAGAATCAGGGTGGCTGAGATGTGTGGGAGTGGGAGGAAAAGGAGGGGCAGGAGTGTGAGAGAGGAAGTACTTAGGTCGATCAGTAAGCACCCTGACAGACAGGCTGGTGCTGTGAAGCGTTCACTGTGGGAATGATCTGAAACACACCAAACAGTGACACTCCCACATGCAGACCCCCCCTCCCCACCCCCCCCCCCCCCACCCCACCCACACACACACACACACACACACACACACACACACACAGTGATACAGTGACAGCATGTGGGGGCAGAGTCCTGGGAATTGTTTTAAAAAAGGAGCCCTAAGGATTTTTTTTGTAATTTGCACAATTTAAAATTGACATACTTGAAACTTCACTACTGTTTAAAAGTTTATAACGAGCTTTATCCACCGCTGCTTGCATTAAACTAATGAAAACAAACAGCGATGTAAACCCCTTGCATTAGTGCATAGAAAAGTGTTGTTAGAGTCCTAGTACTAAGACAGAAAAAGTCAAAACCCCACTGAATGGTGGAAAATCCTTCCCTCGAGATTCCTCAACCACATTTAAATGTGACTGAGTAAAACCTGCAAAGCATTTGTGAAATGAGAAGCCGATTGCATCAGCCCTGAGCAGGTTATCAGGTAACCCCCTTACCCTTTAATATCTGCATGTCCTTTAGCAGTTATTTTGGTTGTGTTGCTAGAATAACCATGAAAGCAAAATGTGAATAAAGTGCGTTCATGTGGCTGTGTACTGAGGAAGAAGTGAGAGAGCTGCATAGTGGTGGCTTTATTTTAAAAATGCTGGCATTGTTTGGTCCATTTTTCTAAAACAGAATATTCCAGGTTTAACTTTCTGCAGTGACCATGTTCAGAGGAGGGAGAATTATGGAATGACTTAATCCTGCAGACCTCAAATACCTGGAACAACCAAATGAAACCGACAAAGAACAGAAGCCGACTCTTGCTATTAATAAAATTCAATTAACAACAATCACCTTAATTAAATTACGGCTTTTACTTGGTCAGAGGGCACTTGTTAGCTTGTATTAAGTGCTATCAACATTGAGATAATTTACTTTCACATAATTAGCTTTTCCTGAAATAATATCAAATGATGGTTTTCAAACAGTCACTCTCCAGCAATTTACCCAATTTACCAAATAATAAAAAAAAAATCTGATAATTGCCCTTAATTAAAAATGTTTTTAAACTTTAAACGTGTCAATTAACACAGAGGGAGGATCCTTTTAAAGTTCACGGTGGTTTTGGGTGGATCTGGCAGAACGAGTTGTGTAACCAATGAAAACACAATGAGACGGGCGTCAGCGGAGCCCTCCAGAGCGTGACGCTTTGCACGCTTAGAAAGCGAGATGGCCAGGATAAGATAGGGGCCGGCGATAAGATAAGGCAAGTCTTTTCAAAGTGATTTCCCGCACAAGCTACGTGCTGTATTCAATCTAGATATAGAGATATGCATGAAATAAATTGGATTTGGAGGGTGAAGATAATACATTTCTACATTCCCAGTTGTTATTTTGAGAGCGATTTTCACGCTTGAGATTGGTTTGATTTGTTTATCCTGGCTCTGTGGCTTGTAAAATGACGGTGAGAATTTGGATAAGCGCTGGCTGGTTCGCTGGTTGGTCGAGTCTGGACTCAGACTGTGCTGTCCTAAAAATTACAAGAAAGTATTATGACATCTATATTATATGTAATCTTTGCCAAATAATGTATATAATGTTTACGGTGGAAAAGGATGACACATTTCTGCAATCTGTGTTATGTACAAATCACGGTTTAAAAGCAGTGATAGTCTTGATAGTCTATAATATTTATACATCAGAAGCTTGCACAGGGAAAAAAAACAATAAATATGAAACACTCATTCTTCTTTACCTCTAAATTATTTAGTTGGGATGTCATACTAGGAAGACAGCTGTGAAGCTTTTTCTAAATGGGATCTTTAAGGATCATGGATAACGTGACTTAGAGCTTTCTGCACCAGTATGGAGAAGGCAACCAAAGAAGGAAGGTACACTGCAGAGGTGTTGTGCACAGTTCATTTATTTGGATGGACTGACATTAAATCTTGCACAGATCTGCACCTAAGACCTGTAAAGTTGGGTTTTATGATTATATTACGTTAGCTGCAGGTTTGGTTCATGCTATATCCAGTCCCATTTTTGTGTGGCACAGGTAATCTTCTGATCTCATAATAGAACTGGCTTTGGATTGTATTACAATGAATAGAAGGTGAAAAGAGCATCAGGTAGCAATGCTGGTAAGTTTGAGGAAACTGAGGAGAGGAAACAAGTTGATAACCACATTAAACAGATGGAAGAGAAGCAAAAGAAAATAGTGTAGCAATCTCAGTCACTCACTCACTTACATCATCACTGACACAGTAGATAACATTTGCTCACCTTCCACACACCCAGGCCCATCACAGACCTCCACCAGTAAACACTGTTCATTCATTTGTTCAGTGAGAGAAGCTGTAAAAAAAAAAAGATGGCGGCTTTCTGGAGCTGAAGCTGTCTCATTGAAGCTGTGTGTCATTGTCTTTCATTTTATGCTAAATTCAGCCTTGTTTTACTTTTTTCTTGTTGTCAGGGGATCCTATGAAGTTGTAGGTCAAAGGAGACAGAGAACAGGCTGATGAAGAAGTATAGAAATCCTGGACTTAGCGAACTGGACTCCTTTGCAGGTTCCTTTGCAACATTGTTTAACATTTACCTGAAATGAATAGAAAACTGTTTGCACGAGCTGCTTTTGAGATTTTGTAAGTGTAATCCTCCTAAAAAAACAGACAGGGTTTGAATATCTAGATGGAACACTTGTCTGTGTTTTAACTGTTAGAGATCATAAAACTTTGAGGTTGCATTTACTCTGTTTGTGGTGCATTATTGTTTGTTGACCGTCTGTGTTCAGGGGACAGTTGAATCTTAGAAAGGAACTTGACTCACATTTATACACCGACTTCAATATTGAGAGGATTTTATTCGAACTGGCACCTTGTCAAACTTTTTTTAATTAAACAATCCAGTTAAGCACGTACTGTCCTCAGATTCAGCTGTTTTCACTCAGCGCTCTGAGTTGAAAAGAGTTATTACAATGTCCTGTCACCCTTACTGACCAATAAAAATCAAGAAGGGAATTCACAGCTTTGTCAACAACAATTGCGGAGGGTCTTAAGCTGCTATCAATGTCAGGGCATAATTCATTAACATTGCTTTCATGTTTTCTTGGTGATATTCTCTTGAATAAATGGAAAGCATACAGAGCTACAAAAACTAAAAAAGCTCCTCAAATGTGGCATCTTAAAATAAGATATAAAGATAAAAATGTTATATTGTATAAGAACCTAAATATAACCTAAAAAAAACATGTTGTTCTAGGTCAATAAACTGTTAGAGTGTGTGTATTTGGAGCTATTGGGTCACTTTTTTTAGATTGACACAGTAAAACATACCTTCTTGTATTTTCTTCATAAACCGGCCTAAACAAGATCCACACAGAGTCCCTCATACCCCTCGTTCATTGCCAAACCTAATGAAGAATTCCAGTTGCCAGGCTGGGCGGGCGCCGCTCGGACAGTGGGGATTTTTCATCCTGTAATGTTGGCACGGGTCATTAATTGTGCCCTGCCATGAGACCAGTGGGCTTGTCATTTGGGTATAGCACCTCTATACATCTCCTAAACCCCACCCACTCACACACACACACACACACACACACACACACAAATGATTCCCTGCTCATCCTCTGGGTGTGTCAGGGTGCATGGGTGGTCTGGACGCCCACCCTGCAGAATGGACTGACCCACTTACTGTCACTAACTGATGACCCCTCCCTCCGGGTTTGGACGCTCATGCTCGCTGACGTGTTCATGGAGAAGACAGGAAAATGTGTCATCTTTATCACACTCGGTGAGGACTAGAAATGGTCTCTACAGACTGAGGATATTTGTAATTGTTGGTGTTGAACATGTATAGTTTTCATACATCTGTGACTGTTTCCTCTTCATTCTCTTGAGACAGTAATAGCCAGCTCTCAAGTGCAAATTCACAATGTTTCACTTTCATAATCACATGGATGAAAAGATAAAATGCTGTTTCCTTGAGCATCAAACCCAGCTGCTCTTTCATGGTTGGATGCTGCGTAAAACATGACATAAAGCCTTAACACCTCCTGAACTTCAGAGAGCTTATTGAACTGTGAACCAAGATGCCGATTTCCTTTCCGGGTGCTTTTATTGTGAAATGCTGCTTGACGTTCATTAAGGTACTTATGGAGCTGGTGATGTATCTGAAAATGTTCTATAATAGATGTTCAACACAGACACTGTCTATTATTTAGAGTTCTATTAGCCTTCTTGGCCTCTTAAGAATTGGAAACATACCGACATTGCATTAAGCCAATTCACTGGCGACTTTCAGCTAAATTCATCTGTGGTGTTACAACAGACTTTAAAGAAGGAAAGTGTACTAAATAATGCCATGTTGTTTAGCTTGTTTAATGTAATGTCAAAAAATACCAATCATACATGTCGGTAATTATTATCAGAGTTAACTGATTATCTTCAATCGTAGTATACGTCTTTGTTAACAGATTAACGGTTAACAAAGTTACATTTTTAATTAACCGTGCCCACCTTTGTGTGTATACTTTGAATTAAGTCTTTTAAACATGCCAGTTGCAGAGTGCTCCAACATGGTAAGAATCGCTCAGTAGGTATGTGTGTATGACAGCACTAAGACCGCTTTTTACACACTCTGGCATCAATACTGACAGCTTATCGCTACCTCACAGCACGACCTAAACAAAGCCTTTATTTGTCTCTTTTTTGAGGGCAGAAAGAATTCCCAAATAAAGGAAATGGGCTCTTAGTTTCTGCAGCATTAGGGAGGAGGACAAAGAAAGTGAGCGAGACAATCAGCGGAGACCCCGATGAACAATTTCAGCTTTATTTATTGGTTTTTGGGATTTCCACGGCTAATTTGCTGTGAAATGCAGCAATGGACATGGAGATAATTTCCTGAACAAAAACCTCCAGTAATTAGTGTGTGGCCAGATTCTAGAGAGCATCCCCTGGTACAACTCTGCTGGCTTTGGCTCAGGGCTGGCGCAGGAACAGGAAGAGCTACTTTTATCCCATCCTTCTCTCCTTAAGATCCTTCTTCACCTCCTCCTCATCCTCATCCCTCCTCCTTTTTGTCATTTCCTTTTGTTTCATCTCCTCCCAGCCACAGGGAGTGATGTCTGCCAACTTGCTGTTTAAATATTTGTGAGACGGACGTAGTTATTAATTTGCAAATAATACACTCCTTGCCTGCAGACTGAAAGCACTTCTGTACCTTTAAAATTGAAATAAGATAACACAAGGTAAGAATTAGGAAAGATGGATAAAATAATCTCTTCAATCCCTGACCCTGTAGAATTGGTATACCTGTAAATATATGATCATTATATATATATATATATATATATATATATATATATATATATATATATATATACACACATACATATACACATACATATATATGGGGGTTTTAATTTAAACTCTTTGAAACAAATCTGCTTTTTAGATTCCTTGTTCTGATTAAATTCAACTGATAAAGAACGTTGTAAATCATCTGCATTTTTAGTTAATTCTGATAAGTTACCCTTAAGGTTTAAACTACCACACTGGGTCCCTGTTTTTGCAGAGTGACAGCTCTTGAAGCAGCCCACTGGTTTAAACTCTCACCCTTGATCCATCTACCATATCTCCTCTTCCACTCTCTCATCCCTGTTTCCAACTCTTTCCACTGGCACGTCCTCTCAGTAAAAGCATGCTTCAATGGAAATAAATAAACTTTACTCAAACTCCCAACTTCGCCCAATCGTTTCTTGTTGGAGAGTCAATGAATTAATGCAATACAACTTCAAAGATGTACATTAAGCATCAAAGATACACAAAAGTAACACAAGATTTAAACGATGCACAACATGAACACAAAGCCGTGTGAAAACAATTGCAGATGTTATGCTAAAGGACCACAACAAGACACTTACAGCTTAAAAAGGACACTGAACAACTACCAAAGCATTCTCATGTTCTTGCTTATTGCGTATTTAAATGTCTTTGCAAATGGCCAAACAAATACACCAATTAAAGCCAATCAAACTTGAATTTGTTTGACCCTTTTTTTAACTTGATTTCGGCGTCTCATCTAAACAGTTTATACGGTTGGGCTTCTACACCAATTGTGTTTGAAATATCCCCAAGTAACAAATGTATCCCTGTGGGGTTACTTCATGTTCTGATATGAACACTGGCTGAACCGGAGGTGATCATTTGTGTGTGCCAACAAATCTGCATTTTTGTACCTTTAACTTTACTGAAAGATTGTGCTGCCAACAACATTCTCCCTTTTTTTAATTTTATCTATAGACTTCTCATCAAGCACAAGCAGGCGACTTGTTTTTGCAGAAAGGGTTGAAAATGTGTTTTCTGGCTGCTCAAACAAACAGCACCAGATGATGCCAAACAGAGGCCAATAAGACTCATGCAAAAAATCTTATCTTTTAACATCTTTCATTGGTGTCACTGCTTGTTGATCAGATAGAGTTGCATGATGGGAGTATTTATATCCCAATATCAAAACGTTTGGTTGGTTTGTTGGGTGGATTGTAAATAACAGGGCGGGGGGGGTCTTGGTTAACATCTGCAAACTGCCTTGGCAAAGGCCGACCCTCCTCTTCCTCCTCGAGCTCTCCATCCCTACTGTGGCCAATTAAATGAATTTCATTAAAAGAGCATTTTATTAGTATTTGCCCACAGCCGCAGAACACGCCGATAAATTCTTCCTTCCAGCACTCTGGAAAACAAATTGGCACATTAACTGGTGAATGGCTGGAAGAGGCTCTCTTGCCCATAGCTCCAGGGCTGGACGGGGGATCCGCGAATGTGAGGCAATCTCTCTGCTTTATCATTCAGCGTGACAGTATGGGGCTGGAGCGCAGGACTCAGATGGGGGCGACCGATGCCAGATGTCAGCCATTAGCTCTTTCTCTCTGTCTCTGCTCTCTCTACATGCACAAATACATACGCATGCCCTCCAACATTGACTCCCTCTGTTCTCTTTGGCAAGCCCAAGCTGTTTGCTTTTGTGGCCTGACGAGCCCTCTCTATTTATCTGTTATTACATTGGAATTGTCAGATCCAAAAACCAAGAGGGAGCCTGCTGTGTGTGCCAGCACTGTTGGCTGCAGGTCCATGTGTCTCCTCTTCGACCTCTCCTTCATTCACACTCACTCCCTCTATCGATCAACTTCAATCTGACGTGAGGAAACCACACAGCCTGTCCATGTGTGTACATTGTGTGTGTGTGTGTGTGTGTGTGTGTGTGTGTGTGTGTGTGTGTGTGTGTGTGTGTGTGTGAGTGTGTGTGTGTGTGTGCGTGTGCGGGTGTGTGTGTGTGTGTGTGTATACTGTATACTGCTAGACTCCAGCTCCATTTACATTAGCAGCTAACTGACTTTTTGCCTCCCACCATCCTGCCTGGCTTCATGCCCCCTCCTACCCGCTGCACCACCGCATCAGAGGGGCTTTCAGCAGTGCTAATGAGGATTAGCATGTTTGTGTTGTTTATATGTGTGTCACAATAATCCTTTTAGCAATAAGCTGTTTTGCAGGAAGTAGGAGTAATTTATGCATGGCACATGTTTCATTGGATTGTGCTTTGGCAGGATGGACAACGACACAGACTGGTACAGGATGATGTTTGACAACTAAAGATCCCATCAGTTAATAACCCACAACATACAAATAAATATCCAATAGCTGCCTCTAATTGGTACAACAAGTGGTCTCTGGAGGTGGGCTCAGTGTAACCACAGAGGTAAAGGCTTGGCACTAGATTTGAAGGCAAAATTAAGGGGAAAAATAGAAACAAGGCCTTGCAGTTGTATGGCAGCCAGTCAAATTGCAGCTTCCATCCATCAGAGTTTCTTACATAATGACTATGCAACTATGACTGGGAATGCATTTGTGTTGTGAAATCATTTGAATGAGTATGATAACCTAAAAGCTAAAACAACATTATTAGCAGGCCGCTTTTAGATGGGAGAAGTCACACCACAATCATCTACAAGAGTCTCCTGACTGTTTGAGCTTTAGTAGACCTTACCTGTGGGGAACCTGTGCAGGAGGGGTAGACAGACAAGATCTGCTATTAATTGATTGCAGATGGCAATGTTTTCTCCGATAGGAAAACAACACAAGATGAAATAAAATTCCCTGCAGGCGCAGCTAAGATATCTGGATCACCAAGGTGGGCATAAGCTCTCAATGACTTAAAGGATGAACTGATTGGAATTTGATATTCTACAGCCAGATTTCTAAGTATGTACCCTCCATCCTGACGTTTAGACTTTAAAAGCAGTTTTCCCATTGTAGTTGTTAAATTAATTTATTCTTTGGTCATAGTTGGAAGCATGTCATGACTTTTTAAGGATTTTTAATGAAAGTAGAAGAAAGCATGGCTGCATGGCCTAGCTGTCATCAGGAAGAGTTAACAATATGAACCAAAGTCATTCAGTGTTATAGAAATGCTTTTTCGTTGCAAATCACGGACTATAATTTTTAAACTTCATGTATCTGCTTTCCCCTGCCCTGTTTGCAAATTTTAAAGCTCTTAAACTGACGTGGTCTTAATGGAACAGTGTGTGTTTTTCTGATATAGTAGATGTCACCCTTGTGCACCGGCAACACACCAAAACAAACTGCTGTTTGGCAAAACCTCCATGATACCGAAGCCTCCCCTCAATTAGAAATCAACATCAAGTGCAAGCCTTAGACAAAAATGTCCTCAGCTTGAGCTGCATTTGCTTGTGGCCTGCATTGTTGTCTTAGTGAGCTAATGTTAGCACACTTTAGTGAGCTCGTAGCTTCACATTGAACATAAATTGACACAGAATGACAGTCATGTAAACACGCTTACGGTACGTGACATCCAAATAAGCAGTGGGTAGGTTATGTTTTTCTTCTTTGTGGATAGTGTTCCCAGATCTATTTCTGGACTAAGAATCAGAGACAGAAATCAAAACAGACAATGTGATGCATTTGTCCAAGGGAGCGTCATGGTAAATGGGGATTAAAGGGATCAATTATCTGTTACAAAGCTGACTTTGAATGATCTCTGTGTAGAAACATGTGTCCCATCTGTTAGAAAGCCAAAAATCCTTATACAACATGTTACTGTCTGAGTTTTATACAGCTGTAATATCATAAAATATTGATAAAGCTTTGAGTGGTTGTTAAAAAAAGTGCTTCTCACTTGGAGACCTAGAAGACACTGCAGTGCTGGCCCCAGCTCTTTTGGCCAGCCAAGGAGTCCTGGTAGCTGCAGGAGGAAAAGGTGCCAGGCATGGGCTGGGGGCCCTCTCAGTGTCAAGCCCTGTCAGTCAGTGCATGCTGCTCCCCCCGGGGCTTTCATCCTCTCCAAAACCCTGCCCATCCCCTCCTCCAGTCCCCACAGGCCCATCAATGGCTGATTTTCCACGCCGGCGGGCCAGGCAAAGAGGCGAGCAGCCAGGGACAGGTGGGAGGCAGTGGAGGCAGGGGGAAGGCTGAGGAGGCCGGTGAGCCAGCATCTGAGCCCGGGGAGGGTGCTGAGCTCCAGCCAGTAACTGAACTGAAAATAGTCCTGCCCTGACACGCAGGCCTGAAGGTGCATGTGGCTCCAAACACACACACACCATAGGAGAATTTAACTTGCACCAACAAACACATGCAGCACAAGACCATTAGATTTTAATGGGATCTATTCATTGACGTTATGGCTCTCCTGCATCAATAAAACATTAAAAAATGTTGAGGCGACACACTCCATAAATCAGTTTAACAACACGCTATTCCGGCACCTGCAGTGGGCATAACTCCGTATGGATTTTATAGACATATACTGTACACAGAATACAGCAATAAAGTGTGAGCTACATCTGAACAAGCAAAGGCATATAACTTCAACTCGTAACATTGCTGGATTGAGTCTATCCTGGATGTGCTTTGTTGGAGGTCTTCACGGGTCCCCCCGGACCCTAGGACCTGCGATTTGGCCTGAGATTCATACCTGTTCATACTTTTTTTATGGTCAGGTGTAGGTATGGGTCTGGTTCTACACTACAACGGTGGGTCTGTTACTCATCATATACAACAGGAATAGATCTGAAAAGACCTGTGACCAGCTCTAATGACTATAATAATGTCCATAACTTGCATTATGATTGGGCTGAGTTCAGATATACTCGGGGCCTGATTCACTCAGTCTGGATTTTGGCTGCTATTAGTTCCAAACATTGTGCATCAGCTGCTGTCTACTGTGACTCAAAGTCTGTTTCACAAAGCATATGAAGCTAATTACACTCAGGTGCAAACAAGCTGCCCCAAAAGTTCTCCTGTTCTTTTTTTTTGTGTCCATGTGGACTAAAAAAAAGTTTGCATATGTACTCTGCGTGGAGATGCGCTTTCATACTTACAGAGATTTTTTGACCATGGGGGGATGGGAAACTTTTCTAGGGTTTATGTTGACCCTAGACTTGAAAAATGTAAAATCAGGAGTTTTTAGAATTAAGCTTTGTCTTTGAATGGACCATGTAGGGGGAAACTCCACATGGATTAATCATTGAGTGTCCAGCCTGGTAATATTTGCGCTGCTTAACCTGTGTGATATTACCCTTTACGTGTATTTTGTGACTTGGACGATGTCTATTGTCTGATGTGTACATAGCAAGCGCAAAAGCAGCTCAATCCTTTAGCAAATAACGCCCTCAAGTAATACTATGATCAAAATATAAAAATGACCCATGAAACATGATTTTACATGCAGTATAATTGTTATGAGCTGGCCTGGTCCCGTCTCTGTCATGTCACATTCAAAGGGTCAGGTTAGTTAACCTAAGCGTTTTGTAGCATAAATATATCTTTTAAGGTTACCAGATCTCAGAACAAATTTCCCAAGTCCTTCAGACTTCAGTTCCATCACTCCATCTTTCACTCCGCGAAGTGCTCTAACTCTTTTGTTTCAGTCCGACTGAGAAAAAGGGGAGAAAAACCAGTGTCCATCCTCCATAAAGGGTTAACTCGGTATCACACCGGTGAGGCCACTCAAGCCATCTAACCTATTTTCCTCTTGGTGTCCCAGTCCCCCGTCCTTTTTAGATTTTAAACTTCCCCTGCCACCTTCCATTTTATGCCACTGTAAATGAGTTCCCCCACAAAATCTATAGTGCGTCTTTAAAAAGCGATAACTCTCATGGCAGTACCGTGACATTGACCCCCCCTAGCAGGGCAGTTCCGGTTCAGTGCCCAGGCCTCATGCTCGCTCGAACACACACAAACACATACACGACACACTCATATATCCACACACACATACAGAGCCAGACCCCAGGTGCACCAAGAGGAGCAGTTAAATTTCATCATTACCCTTTCTTCCCCGTGTTGGGGCTTTTTATAGGGCCTTTTTACGGCCCGCTCTGAAGGTGCCACTCTGGTCCCAACGGTGCACAGGAGAGAGATAGATAGATGGAGAGGGACGTGGAGAGGGGAAGACGATAGGGAAGGACGGGAGGTAGAGGAAGGGGGGGGGTGAGAAAACGTGCATGAAGGCCCACAAACATGCACACTGTCAGGCGTACAAGCAAAGCTAGCAGGGCACAGGGGAGCGAGAAAAAAGAGGAATGGCACAAGAAAGACTTGTGGGGGAACGAAGGAAGGGAGAGAGAGAGAGAGGGCCATCAGTTGTCAGTGTGACTGCTGGCTGATATAAAAACAGTGGCGAGGGTGGCGGATAAGGCGGATGATGAATGGGCTGGAGACACTCATCCATCCCACTGAAGGATTTGCGGCCAGGGAGTCGTGTACAGACACATCTAAGAAAGAAAGGACTGTATGTGTGTGTCTGTCGTGTGCGCGCATGCGTGTGTGTCTGTGTGTCTAGGTGTGTGTGCTTTAGCAAGGTGTGATGGACTGGAGATAGGAAGATGGGACAAGGCAGAAATAAGGATTCCTCAACAAAAAAAAAAAGTGTTTGTATCTGATTGTGTGCTCACAGCTAGCTAGCCGCTACACGTCATTGCTGTGCATGGATGCCGGACATGCTCGTGTGCAGACTTGTATGACAATCCCCCTCTGTAGCGACGCAGAGATGACAGGCCTCTACACTGGAAGATGTATGGCTGTGCCGCTGCCTAACTCTGTACAGGCCCATCCATATCCCTCACTGCTATCAGCACTGTCCAACTCTGTTTTATAGCACCAAACAGTGGCCATAATGACACTAGGACTCGGAATGTGTCAGGCTGGAGTAG
The DNA here is from genome assembly GCF_947650265.1 of Symphodus melops. NCBI lineage: Eukaryota > Metazoa > Chordata > Actinopteri > Labriformes > Labridae > Symphodus > Symphodus melops. The sequence goes on along the minus strand of NC_136700.1, from coordinate 23,431,119 downwards.
ATCGATTGGTAAACATACACACTTGGCTGAGATACACTTGTACATCATTGTCCTGATTTTCAGGGAGGAGCTACAGTATAGCAGAGGTTGAAATGTATTTGGACTAAACCATTTTATTCTATAAAGGTACATTTGGAATTGTTCTTTCATTATAAAATGAAGCTGTCAATTTTAAACTGGGAGGAATGTTTGAATACCCCATTGCATAAAAGGAAGTAATCAGTTGTGAATAATACACAAATCCAAATGTAAAGCAACAATATGTCACTTGTCCACCTTAAAATATTAGTATCAAAGTTGATCAGATAGTATTCAGCTTTCCACAGGGTGTTTGTGTCAGTGAGTGGGTGAGAGATAGAGAGGCAGACTGTCCAGCTACTTCGCGTAAACGTTTAAAAATAGGAACGGCAGCTGAAGAATGTCTCCTATCATGTTGTGTCTTTGTAACGTTTTAGTCACTGTGAGTTCCTCTCTTTATTTTTTGAAGGTAAGTGATGTGAATACAGAAGCTTCTTTGTCTCCTCGCTATTGTTGTCATTTAAATAGAATGAACCAACTCTAACATGAAGACAATGAATGTTAATTTGTTGAATATATCAATTTGATCACATTTAATACTTTGCTTTTCAATGGTTTATTTGTTGGTTTTTTTATGCCTTTGTTTTATGGAAAGGACAGTGGATAGAGTAAGTCAAATATGTCGGCTCTTCTATGATCCCTTTGTGAAGTTGATGCTGGTACTGGGCATGCTCTGTGCATACTTTTATGATTCTTTATGTTGCTGCACTTCTGTAATATAGGCCACACAAATCCCTTCCTAAGGAGAGCATGATAGCCTCAGACTGAAGAAAATGTTTGTCAACATTAACAACTAATATCTTTAGTATGCTTCCTAAAGCTGGTGTGCAATGTTTAGCAGCCAGTCTCTGGTTTGAAGTGGCACAACGAATACATGAACCTGTCTCTGTCCATGTACGTCCTTCTCAGTGCATCATTCAATTGTTTCAAGCAACCTGGGTTGCAGCCTAAAGGCATCAATTAGTTGTGAGAGAAAACTGGTAGCCTGTGCCAAGAAATCCTCTGAGATGCCAGTAAATGAAATATCTTCGGTGTGTTTTGGGGGCACTAGAGGTTTAACCTTTCGCATCTTCCTAAAAGATTTTTTTTGCGTTAAAAGTCCAAACATTCAACATTTAAATTTAGAGTGAGGCGATTTCAAATCTGCTTTAGATATCTATCGTTTCTCCCATTTGCTTTGGGCTCCACAGAGAATGAATCTCCAACCTTTCATGCAGAGCCAGCACTATGTCATGAGTTTTCCTCTGTGGGCCCGATGTGAACAAATGGCAAAACTTCACATATAAAAAATGACGACTGTAATCCTTCCCCCCCCATGCTTCAACATTGTGGAGTGAAAGAAACATGGTCACTCTATAGGCAAAACAAAGGTGAGGTGAGGTGCTTTGTCTTACGTGAACAGACATAGACAGACAACTTGCATTTGACATTTTTATTGCTGCATCAAAACGTAGAGTTCTGCACCTATAGGTTCTGCCTTCATTAATGCATGCAGAATCATTTTACCCTTGTGAGGAATTATGAGGTCTTCTTTAAAACCCTGGAAACAGCCTACAGCTGGATCCTGAGGTAGTGGGGGGCCTGAAAGAATGAGCGCAGTTATGGTTTTGAGCAGAAGTGGTATTCCCAAAGCAAAGGATCAGATTGGATTTTCTTATGCAGCTTAAAAAAAACCCTCCATATTGAAAGGTGATTTCAGTGCATTTCAAGTTGGCTGTCTGAACTGTCCTGCAGGTCTTGCTCTATTTATAGTGTATAGTGCACTTTTGTACATAGTTGACATGGTTTTACAGAGCAGACGTGCATTAGAAGTTATTTTACTAATTGGATCATCTGTCTTGTTTTTATAAACCTTATCAACTTTTCTAACCCGTAATGGCCTGCATAGCATTGCCCCCCATGAACCCTGAGCAACAAGTTTGCACTGTGTTAAGTCATACCATATCAATGAGCAAAATGGTTGGCACATGAGAGTTGGCCCAGAAATGCAAAGAACCAAGAGGGGCCAAAATGACAGAGGGTTTGTGATGTCATATTGCCTATAAAAACAAAGTTATACAAGTTGGTGGGTACAGCACCTCCAGATTCCTTCATTGTCTGAAGTATCAGATGCAGTTGGAGTATCTGTCAAAACAATCATTTAAAGCATACACTATGTACTTTATTAGCAAAGACCTCACCATCAGCAGGATTACAGTTACATTTAAATTGAGGAAAACATTACAAGAGGTGCGGTTAAGGTTGGGCTCTTCTCCTGAAACTTTGCATCATGAACTGATAATTAATAGGACATTTATTTCTGATGACAAAATTGAAAGGGCTTTGCATTAAGTTTTTGCCATTAAAAGAAAGATCCTGCAGTTGTCACTGTAAGACAGGATTCAGTTATGTGGTTAAAGTGCAGCTCTCTGGTTCCGGAGCCTTCCAAGAGAAGTTAAAGCACACTGTTACCCCTCACCAGTGCCAATGTCAGTGCCTTGTGTCTCTTGCCAGCCTCAGCAGGCGCCGGTCCTCTGCTTGCACCCCATGCCCCAGGTCTTTGCAAACTCCCCCATGTGCATATGCTCCGTATGGTTCAAGTACCAACGCCAATTTTCCACCATCTGCCCATGTCCTGTACTTACACACAGAGGCAAGGTCTCCGCTGGATAGCGACCGCCACCCTTCACCTTGTCTGAGCGCAGAAATTTCAAATGTTAACTCACAGCCTGCAGGAGTAGAGGGTGATCCGCAACAACCATGCTGAGGAAACAGCAGAATGTGCTCATGTTGGGGGGCGGAGAGTGATTTCACATTTACCATTTCATTTTGTTTCCCTTTTTTATTTCCCCTTCTCAGTCTTCCCCCCCCCCCCCCCCTCAGTTTCCTCTCTTCAATGCACCCCTGCATCTTCTCCTTTTCTCTTTTTCTTCCTTTGCTTTCCCCGTCTCCTGGTCTTCATCTCGCCTTCTCTTTAGCTCTATGCTTCCCCCTTGCTCAGTCTTGCAAATGGCTGCCCGCCAACGGTTTGTCTGCAGAGAAAACAGATTTGAATGAAGAATGGAGACAAAAGAGGGAACAAAGAGGCAGTAAAAGGCGCTACACACAAAGAGACATGTGCCTGTTTGAGACGCACAGTTTGTATGTTAGCATTTTTTCTTGTGTGTGTGTATTCAAGGGTCTTTACTGTACGGTGGGCAGCGGTCCAAGACTGGAGGGTAATCCTTTACCTCAGCTTTACCACTGGGAATGTCAGGAATAAGTCAATCATGATGATGCATGCACTCTGCTGACGACACATACACGTGTTCAAAGAATATCTGGAGCTTGCAGATGTGCCAGGACTCCGCTTTGCCGACATCAGGGTGCAGTTTATGATGATAGGCAGATACACACACACATCCACAGACACACACACACACTAACGTAAAGCCACAGAGGCAAGGCCAGATAAGCAGATTATTTGAAGCAGGCATTATTCACTTTATGAATGCAATAATTGGTTTCATTATTTGATGGGAATTTCAGCAACACTAAATGAAGCATTAGATAGTGTTTGGCTCCCCAAAGAAGGCTGGAGTTTGTGCGCTCGGCTCGCCCACCACGGGCCTGTGTTTACATGATGTGTTTTCAGACTCTTATCTCAAATCACAGCGAGCACTGCAGCTTCTGCTGCTGCTTTTATTACTTTAAAGGTGGTGTTTCAGTAAAAGAATTCAATATTTTAAGGATATTTCATCCATTTTTTTGCCAATGGGATATTTGTGAGTGTGTGTGCGTGTGTTTTTTGTGTGTGTTTCTGGTTTGTCCTGCTTCGTATGTGTGTTTATTCTCTCTGTCAGGGAAACAGTGGTGGGCGGGCGGAGGGGTGGGGAGGCCTACTTTAACGGTCTTTTGAAGGAGATAAATGGCTTACAGATGGCCCAATCAATATATTTAAATGAGACACTGAGTCTAGCAATGAGCATTGAGCAGAGAGCTGGGGGTGGGGTTGGTGGAGGTGGAGGTTGGAGGGGGCTGAAACACCTCAGGTCATGACTAGACCACACAGCAAAGATGCAACCTCAGATCTGGACACCACTACATGTCACTGTGATTAGAAATGTCAAATGATTTGGATGATAAATAAATTGATCTGAATGAGATATAACGTAAAATCTTGAGTCCTTATTACAGCCTTTAAAGGCCTACAATAAAGAAAAAAGTTTCTAAATGTAAAATAAAACAACTATGAATACTAATGTAGGTCCAAAAATAATAAACTTGGATAAAAAAAAACACATTTTTAACGGGAATTTTAATTGCAAATATTTTGACACCTGCTAAAGCATACAATGTCAGTGTAACCAATGGAGATGCTGGACAAAGCCTTAATGACTGCTAAACACTACCCAATAGGTACCGAAGGCTGTCAAGACATTTACAAAAAGGTCATTTTTCTCTGATATCATACAAGCTCAAACGCATTACAGCTAAAGTCCTATACCAGGTTCAAGAATTCATTTTGTATTGCTTTTACACATCAGTGTCCTTGTATGTACACTTGAATATGATCAACTCTTACAGTATACTGTATTTGGATTATGGTAATATTTCACCTCTTGTGTTACACACTAAGATATGAATGATTGGATGTTTATAGCTATTGGTTATGTTATTGTGCTTGTGGTAGATTATTATATTTGCTTCTGTCTAATGGATTGTCAACCGTGTTGTTCTACCGTGGAATAAAACTGAGATGACTTAGAATTAGACACTGAATTTACTGTCAATGTCAAATATTGTCAAATGGGAAATTGAATTATTCAGCACTGTTCATGCCTGACAGAAATTTAAAAAAAAAACAGTATACATGACATAGTACACAATACACCAACACACACAGCTTATTCTGCAAGGCCTGCTGTTAAGGGCAGTGATCGCTGCAGGATTCAGGCTTTCTGAAGTAAGCCTACAATGCTCTTTAACTTCACAGGGTTTTTTTATCGATTGCCTTTTTAGTTGCTGATCAATAAGTGAGCAGTGAAAGGATAAGGATTTTGTCTGATTTTCTTAATTAAAATGAATTACAACCTCTAGTCCAACAATAAAGACACTGACTGATACATATCTGTCTGAAAAAAAAGTCTGTTTAAATTAAAGGCTGCTTCAGGTTTCTTGTGCAGTGGAAGAATCTCTCTGTGTTGCTCAAAAAGTTGTTTGCTATTGAAATGCATTGCAAGCAAGGTAAGGAACTTTCCCTTCTGAAGCCTCACCAGTCATGCCACAGTATTGGCTTCTCAAAGACACTTTTCTGTCCAAAAGAATTTATAGATGAATGGATATTGATATATTCACTTATGCATACAATCTACTGAACAATAGCAGTTTTAAAGGCTCAGCGATTATTACTAAATAAACAAGGTTTACAATTGTAGCCATAGGGGAGTAATTGACACTACTGACTTTTGTAAGTTAACTGGTGATCTAGCTCATGAGTATCAAATGGCTCCACACCAAGTGCTTCTTCTTTAGGTATTACTTTGGATATCTTTAATATTTGTAAGGAAAAAAAATCTCCCATTCTGTCCAGTAAAGAGAATTCTGGTTTCTAATACTTACACAGGTTCCACTATCATGTGCCATATGGTTTTGAGCCAAAAGATAATGAAAGGCGATAACATAATATAGATAATGCTACAGAGAATAACCCATATCCCCAGAGATAAAGTTGTTGACTGACAAAAGCAGCTGGTTGAAAAATGGTTTGGGAGCGATTTGGCCAACATGAGGTGAAAAAAAAAAAAAAAAGATAGTAGAAATGAGAAAGGGGTGTTGTGGGGGGAAGATGGAGTGGACATATGCCCAGTACAACCAATGCTGGAGGGTTGTTGTATTGGTTGGGGGGATTCCCTGGAGGGGGAAACATGGCTTCCCAGTCTGGAGATAAAATCCCTGCACAGACTCCGCGTGAGAAACATAAAAAATCCACCGAGACATTACCCAGGTATTTTATCATGCCCTATCAGATCCCATTCTTCCTTATCACGCTTTACACACACTTAAACACGGATACCCATTTCTGGACACATTGCTCACATTCAAATACAAGAGGTAAAAAGGAAGGGCCGCATTTGAGCTTTTTTAGAACGAGAGGCCTTCATCATTTAACAGGGCATCATTTTCGTCAGATACACTTTATAAGGGTTTGGTTGAAATTATCTTTAGGTCCTGACAGAAATTAATAATTATATTTCACACAGAATGATATTCACCATTGCACTCACCCCAGATGCCTTCATCAGAATGGAGGTTGACCATATCTTTTCCAAAACTACCAAGTACACCTACGAGCACCTTCGAAACCAAGAATCAGCAGTTTTGTTATTACGTTTTGTTTTTTTGTTTTTTAGAGAGATAGGACAGATCTTGAGTAGATGTTTGTTTCTTTGTCAGACATTATGTTTGTCTGTGGTTGATGTTTTCATGTGTAATAGGGATGCATAGATACTGTCTTGGTTTAAAAAAAAAAAAACAATGTTTCAATTTGTTTTTAATTATTTGTTGTTTTAGACCATCTGCCAATCTTCACAGCATTTTACACTTGTCAGATTCATGAACTGGCAACTGCCCTATTTTCACATTGATTGGACGTCACACATTTAGATAAATTGGCACTGAATTACCACACTCACTTTGATCCATGGCCACTCAATCAAATACAACACATTAACCAAATCCTCTGTTTAGCTTCAGTTGATATGATCACAAAGGTGATACTTCTACTTTCTATCTTTTACCGAAGTTGTAGTTGTTAGTAGAATATATGTAAGGACTGTTGTTTTGGGTTGCATTAGATTCATAGGCATGTTGTGATGGATCAGATGTACAGTACACTAGTTTTTATGGTAGGTTGGAAATAAAATGCAAATCTCTATTTAAGCATTAAACAAGATAGTGATTGTAAATATCTTTATTGTGAAGAAAACTGAACTGATTTAAAAGTGTTGAAAACAGGAAAAATTTTTGGTTTACAGATATTTGCATGTGGGACTCTGGAAGTTTGAAACCAGAAAATTCCAGACAAACCTGGATTTCTGGTCCCTCTAACCCCAGATTATCTTTTTTTTCCTGTTATGAATGAAAACAGGAAATACAGTACTGTGAAAGGGATAATGTCGTAATTTTGAATTGTGGTTTTATGAGATACTTGTAAAAAGTGATCGCAGGAGATGCAGGTCAACTCAGCCACTCTATTGAGAGATCGGTCTGCAAAAGAAGGTGCCATTTGGAATGAAGAACTTTAGCTGAAAAATGGACACAAAAGTCAGTGAGAATGTAAGCATGGGCTATCTTTAGATATATTTAAGGCAAAAGTGACTCCAGAAATGATGACGTGTATGTGTGTGTTTTCTTTTTTTTATTTGTAAGCATGTGTGTGTGTCATAAGGTCGTGTGTCAGAGACAGCATTAACAATGGTCCATTTTGGACAAGAATGGCTTTTTTCTCCCCCTCACATATTCCGCCCCTCCCCTCTCATCACACTGCAGACTGCTTCAGTGTCTCCTTGACCTTTGAGCTCAGGTACAGCCAGGTGTTAACCCCACCTACTTCCCCCACACGCACCCTTTTAATCTCTGCTCACACGCACAAGCACATAGCTGTTTACATAGGAAGCTCAGAGACAAATCTATGTGCATACCAACAGGCATATATTTACACAAATGTGCATATTTAAACATAGAAAAACATGCACACAAACACACAATGTAAACAAAACAAAAAAAACACTGGTGCTGACATCATCACTAAATCGTATTCCTGTTTGTTACACAACAAGGACCTAAATGCAAATAATGGTAAGATTCATGCTTTAGATAAAAGCAGCCAAAAAACATAAATTCACTTAATGTACATGCAAGATATAAGCTCCCATTAACACATAAAAAAATACACACATATATACACACTCTGTCCACACACATCCTGAGAGGGATTTAAAAAAATTAGAGTAGCTCAAGTGGGAAAACAGTGTCCATTTGTCTTTGGGTTAATATGAGCGTGGCTGCATTAGAGACAAATAGCATCCACTTCCATTTCCTTTATCACTGTCAGGCCAATTAATAGACCAAGGATCCTGTTACTGAGTCACTAGACAGAGGCGACAAACACGTGCGCGTGCGCGCGCACACACACACACACACACACACACACACACACAAAGAGAGCCCTTTCAGCTGCTGACCTTGGCTGCTCCTCCCAACACAAAAGACCCCAGAGATGGATGCGTCTTTGGAGAGCACTGGCTCCCTCAAAGGGTTCCTGACATCCTCCAGACACACATGTACACACTCACACACACAAACACACCCACACGCACACACACATTACACATCCACGAATACAAGAACAAATCAAGATGCTCATGAATTGACAGATATATTATGACCCCAGAAGTGGATTAGCTAATATGTTCAAAGCAGATGTATTTTTTTTTACTTTCAACTTAAAAAATCAAATAAAAAAATTACATCAGTTCAAATATTCTGTTCCGTGTGTCAGTCTTCAATAAACCCCAGTTGTGGCATCCTCTGGCGGGTTCACTGCTCTGTGATGTAAAGCTGCACTGAGAGCGATGGAGAGCCTCTCCTGGCTTTAATGACACCGAGCATTTATCAGCCATGTAGATTACAATGTCACTTGAGTGTCATCTGGAGGACAGACCTGAGCCTGGAGAACCATGCCTTCAACATACTGATGCACACGCCTCAAAGACACATGCTCACATATATTACTACTGGTATGAGAATCATAGGAAATATAATTGTTTAGAAAATGAAGTAAATCATGGGTCCTGATTGTTTGATGTTCTGAAATCTCTGTTGATTTGAAGCCTCTCATTAACAAGTACGTCACCTTTGGATTGTTTTGGTTCTGCTTTCGCTCCGATATTCTTTTCTGGAAAAACATAGTTGTTGAAACCAAAGGAAAGACGTCTGTTTTAATCGTAATTATTGCTCTGCTCATCTGGTTGTGACAAATCACGTTTTTAACATGTAGTCAGTTGGACTGTTAACTACAGTCAAGTTATGACTTATTTTATGATTAGGTGGAAATGACAATTATTTAACTTCTATTTTCTCATTTGTAATTTTTTGAGCCAACTAGAAATACAATAACCCAATTTCCTCACACACTGTTTTTCTGGTGTATTTGTATAGATTTAGAAACATACTGTAGAATCCATATTGTTGTGTCTTGAAAAATGCATCCCTCTATTCTCGATTTAGATTCAGAGCCCATTTTCTACACAAACCAATGCATGAAGATGGTTCAACTTTTGGAGCACAGCCACACGTATCACTGTAACATATATGTAATCAATTATATCAAAATTAGTCAGATGTATTACTGGTGAGGTTGGATGTCAGAGCAGGGTGGCGGCAGATGTGTGGACGACACAGTCTGACGGTGTTGGCTGGGCGTAAGGGGCGTCTGGTGGTTGTAGTACCCGATCACCTCACTGTAGGTTGGGGGAGCTCTGTCTACTCGAGAGCCTCGCTTCTGCTGCCGGGACAAGACCTCCAAGGCTTCTAATGCACTGATACAGAAGAGAACCTACAAGACATGTGAGCTCAGGAAAATATGTGATTAGTAACTACGGTTTACAAATAGTGACATTCAGTAATATGATATGAATGCACAATGAGAGAGAGAGGGACAGATAGGACCTCAAGGTTCCAGTTCCCTAGGTAGTCTAAGCCTGGTATGGATCTGGTCCACACCTGCGCAAGCCCTAACTAGATGATCCATTTAGTTTTCTTGTTTGCTTTTCCTTATGAATGTTTAATTTTCACTTGAAAAATCCCTTACTTTTTACAGTTCACAGCAAACAGCATGGAGCTAATAGATTTTTGGTATTAATAACCATTGGTCAGACAATAATCAATCATCTGATACCACACATGCACAAACAACTTTTCTTCCTTACACACATCCCACTCACAGGCACATTTCATTAACACATTGATCATCCCGATAGTCAATCGATGAAGATTAACTTGCTTAACTTGCCCAAGGTAAGTCCCTTCTGTCCGTCGCTTTTTGCAGAGGAAGAAGCCCAAATACGATTATGAGGAAAGGGAAATTATGCCAAGATGAGTAGAGCTTAATATATGGTAATTATTTGACAGGATATACTTACACAGCGATTAGCATATCTCCAAGACAAGACAGAGATAGAGAGCGGAAGGAGAGGCGAGGGAGGGAGGAAGAGAATGGCGGGGAAGACGAGGGCGAGGTGATAAGGATTTCTTTCTCTCTCGCTCTCTGACAGGGGGTGGTAGGAGACTCTGCTTAGGCAAACTGTTCTTCCATATGTACCTCCACTGATAAGCCATCTCTATAGGGGCTGGGCCAATGCTAAGCAGGCCTGACGTGCCTGGCATACCAGACAGACAGCACATGTCACACATATCATTCATTGCACACACGAGTCCAATGTGCACACACACTCTGCAGCAGTCGGAGCAAACATGCAAAGAGGTGTCTTGTGTTAAAAAAAACTTTGCATGTGGCTTTTAGCTGCAACGACACACACACACACACACACACACACAGTCTGCAAAAATCCGTCTTCACAATACATGACTGAACATTTGCTGAACCACCCAATACAGACACACTGCAATCCATTACAGAGTGGTAGTGTGCCGCTGTAGTACATACATCTTACTGTCTGCAGCTGTGTCCTATCGGCCCGGCCCTGCCAATACTCCCACTGTGGAGAGTATATTTGACTAATGCATGCTGGGCAAGAACATAGATCCTTCACACACACAAACACACTGGTACGCTTGGATGCTTCCCTCTGTTTTCTGTTTCTGCATCAGTCGCATTATTGATTGCAAAATTGAGAATCATACATGATCGCACATACATATATGCACCTGCAATGAAGGAGGTCATCTTGCCCTTCTTTTGGAGAGCTTTAGACAATACTAGCCCTTAAAGGCAGCAAAAGTTGATATGACCCATCTCTTTCAGTATGACTGAACTGCCTCCCCCCAACTCAGTTAAACGTTTGCACTGAAAATGTTAAAAGATTTTGCTAAAAGCTGAACTTAAAAGTGAAAAATCATTAGATCTTTCCAGATATGAACATTTTTTTAAGTCATGGGGATATTTTAGAAAGTTTGAGAGAACTTCCTGCTGTGTCTGTGTATGGGGTTGTCTGTGTGTGTATGTGTGAGCATGTGTGCAAATGCAAACCTATGCATGCATGAAGCCCATTTGTTAAAGGTAATAATGTTTCCATTTACCCTAAAAGGCTTTGAGAATGATCAAATCTTTAATCCATTATGGGTTTAGAATGAGACAATGTTTGCCTGTCATTCCTACATCATTATGTGCGATATTATTATCAAATGAGGACATCAAAAAGAGATTTGCGTGTCTGATTTCCGTATTTCATGTACTTCTCAACTAGACAGAGGTTGACCTCGTCCCATCACAGCCCCCCTCTGTCCTTTCAATCATGCCTCTTTTTGTCCTGATTGAATATTTATTGGCTTATTTATTCTTAATCACAGACAGCCGCTTGTCTGTCCCACACACACACACACACCATACACACGTGCACCCCCACGCTCACTGTCACACACAGCTGTACCCCTTTTCCTGGTTGCCCCTGGCAATATCTTATTGGGCCAGTCAGTAAGTTTGTGAGTGCCAGTCAGTGTTTTACAGTCTATTGGTCAGTCAGCCGGTGAGTCGGTCTGTCTGTCAGTCAGTCAGTGTGCTGGTCTGCCTGCGGGTCAGCCGGTCGATCAGTCGATGAATCCATCTGTCAGTCAGTCATTGATTTCAACTGTCAGTCAATTGGGCAGTTGGTCAGTTAAAATTACTTTATTCATCAGTTGACACAGCACAGTGGACTGCTGCTTTTTCCTGCTTTTTGAGCTTTGTTTTCTTTAAATCATCAATCATGATTGTTTCTGTCCTTAACCTGTAATCCCTCTTCATTCAGAGACAACAAGCTGCAAAGACCAATAACTCATGTGGCATGTGATAATGTTTTAGGGAAGTACTGACATACATTTCTGACGATATGGTTACCAGATAAGCAAACACCAATAACACCATAGTTAGAAAAAAGAAGCACCTACCTGTTATGTTTTAACTTCAGGTCAGTAACTGATGCTTTTCCTCGACTTTTTTCAGCAGACGCTCAAGGTTCTGCTTTTGAACTTTTTTTTTTAAGTAGCATTTAATCCTGTAGTCTTACTTCCCCATACTAAGTGAATCAAGACATGTGTTGGTTTTAGTAAGGTCATGCAACAATCACGTTTTCAACTTTTGGAAGTACATCATATAAAGGTTCAACTGAACTGAAGTGTTGAGGAATCTTTGTTGGTAATAGCTTTAAAACAAAAGTTTAAAATGGATAAACAACACAATGATGAAATCCGATGACTGAGAGTAAATGAGTACTTCGAATCCAACCAGGCCCTTTGCTGCATTTCATGCTCCACTCTCTTCTCCAAACATTTCCTGTCTTCCGGCTGTCCTATCTAATAAAGGTCCAGGAACATGACTTCAAAAAGGAACTATGCAAATGCAAAAGGGAAAACTCAATAGATGCTACACATGCACATAAAAAATGTAGACTTGTTCCAAGTGTAACAATTTTACATGGTGTCTTGAGTGTTAACTCGGGTTACTGAACTGACTTCTTTTTTTTTTTTTTTTACAAAATCTGTCTCCTGCTTGTCCTCTACTTTATTTTAAAGTCATTGGATTTAATATTTCCGTTCTTTGTGGTCCTTGATGAATCAATATTGCTATCACTTAAAATATAATATGAACACAATATAACAAAGGTTCTATAATCACATTTAAATGTGAAATGACAGAACTTGAAGTTGTGGCAAAAAAATCTAATAAGCTGACTTCGACACTTTGACACTTTGGGGGGGTCTATGGAGGCTGTGATTCTAAACAGCTGCTTCTTTAGCTTTTAACTTCACAGTGGGTTGTATTACTGCAAATCTGTGTGCATGATGGCTGTGCATTCATTCTAAATCTGAGTCTGCAGGTCAGCCTCCAGTGATATATCTCTGAAATGAGTAGAGCACATTATTCTACCAAACATGTGCGTGTAGCTGTCTGGCCTATATGCCCTTTCTCCCAGAATAACACCAGGTAAATGACTTTCTAACTACGTGTTCATTGTTTCCGTGTCTTCACCCTGCCTTTTCCTCATGCCGTCCTGCTCTAATTGAATCACCATAGACTCAGTGCATCAATTCTAACTTTGCTATTGAGGTTTAATCGGGTGTGCAGGAGACCGGCTTGGCGGGTCCTTTAGGGGTCCTTTTGTCAGAGGCCCATCTGTTGGTGACACAAGGACTCCAGATCGGGCCTGGCCCAGAAACAGAGCGGGGGTGTGGGAGAGATGACAGGATGACAGGATGGACCTCAACCCAAAACCTCCCACCCCACACTTCTTGGAAATCTGACCAGACTTCTGCTGTCAAACACACAGACCAATAACAGACATGTTTGATATAACAGGTGAGGACTTATGTTGATGACACTTGGTTGTCATCTTGATACTGCTAGTAATGATATAATAATCCGAGCATTGGTGTTTGAGATAAAAGGAATAAGTAATTTTAATAAATAACAAGTACGATAGCAGTTTTCCATGCACTTATGGATCATTACAGTCAATTTAGTGGACTCACAGTTTTACTTTTGCAAACTTTGTAGGAAGCATTTACTCTTTCTGCCCCTGAAAAATAATGCATCACTGCCAAACTTGCAAGCTCTCACCTTCTGTCCACTTTTAATTCCACCTGTCCTCAGACTTAAACATTAGCTTCTGAAGTCTTCTTAAGCAAATCAGGCTCATTTGTACCTGTTTCTGTGAAGCTATTGGTGAGCTGGGATCTCCCGGCAGTGTCATTTCTTTGGTTTTTTTAGCAGCTTTGAAAAAGCAGATTAGTCAGGAGACTCTCTATCTTCCACTTTCTCTACACAAAGCTGTGTTTACAAAACCTCTTAACACAGTAAACTTGTCAAAAGCCTGTGTGTGCACACTCTCACTCACACACAGTTCTAAAATTAAACTGGCAAAAAAGAACCTGAATAAACAAACAAATGCTAAAGAGAGTTTAGGAACAAATCCAAATGTGCAAGTTAACCAATGTTTTTAACATCGTATTTCATTATACTAATTATGCTAATTATAACCCATTCAGACTTCCTCGTAACATTGCTCCATTTCCTACAAACTTCAGCTCAACCTAAGACAAAAACAGCATTTATTTTGATCCTTTAAAGCTTATTTTTCCACAAAAAAAAAGCCAATCGAAGAAAAAAAATGCCAGTGTTCTTTGCTGCTTTGTTTTTGTAAAAGTAACACTGATGGAACACACAAAAAATATGCATGAGCATTTCCACATTTGCATGCACACACACACACACACACACACACACACACACACACACACGCACACATCATAGCAGAAGCACAGAACAAACAAATATGCTCACAAGGAAGCGTACATATGGCACAAATACAAAGGCAGCACGCAACAAACACACACATGCACACACACACACACACACACACACACATACACCAGTGCATGAACACAATTCACTTTTAGGCAGCACACGAGGTGACTGAGAAAATCAGCTTTTCACCTCTCCAGAAGAAATTGATCATGACAGCATGCATACAAAAGACACACACACTGGTACACACTCTCTGCCTTTTAACCCCCCACTGCCACTAACATATATACTGACAGATCTGTGTGTGTGTGTGTGTGAGTGTGATAGGGTGGGGGTGCTGTTGGTCATATCGGCAGCGTTGATGGGTTCCAGCTCAGCATTCCCATCATTCACTGGGGTTACGACCTCTCTGTAAATGGCCTGACGGCAGGGAGGAGGAAAGTGTGTGTGTATGTCTGTCTGTGTGTGTGTACTGAGATGTTCATGAATAAGGAAAATGAAGAACCACAGGGTACAATACCAACGACTTTGAAAGAGAGATTGTCATGGTGACGTTAGGACGATGAAGGTGAGGAGCAGGTAGAGGAAGACGACCATTCTGATCTCGACTTTGGTGAACATGAAGAGACTGAATGGTCATTTACTCCATCATCAGGTCTGGCATTGCGTTCATTTTTTCTTAAAGCAGTACAGAACAGCTGGACATCAGCCTGGGTTCAGACTACAATCCTTTCAGAAAAAGGGGAAGGCAACAAAACTTCAGCATGAGTAAATGTTGCGATGCCGTTAATACTTCTATTCTACAGTCATTTCCAGTGTGCTCACCTCCCAATGGTTCTATCTATGTTGTCCTTGTTTTTCTCACATGCATTTGAGAACCACTATTCTATGATCAGCAAGGTTTTTAATTCTTCAAAATAATCACGTTGGATATATTTGGGACTGTTCCGATTATTCTAAAAGGCCATTAGGGAGGTGAAAGACGGATTTTGCAAACTCTATCACAAAATCTGGGCTAAACATTGACACCAAGGGCCTAAACCAGAGTCTTCCCTTAAGAGTATAAAACATCCGGATCCTTCAATAGTCTGAGTCTGGTCTCTCAAAAAAGAGGTTCACAGACAGTGTTGGGGCAAAAGGGGAAAAGACAAAGGCCGCTTCAAACTGCCTGGTGAACTCATCCGTTTCAAATGACAGGTTTACTCCCTGCTATAAACTTGACCCACTACGAGTGTCACAGCATCAATGTTTATTTTGTGCGATGATTTAAGCAAGGTGGTTCATACTCATTTTCACCATAACTTTAAGCATAAGCAGGTAAAACAAAACATTTTCAAAACCTATTGGTAAC
This sequence comes from Symphodus melops, assembly GCF_947650265.1. Taxonomy (NCBI): domain Eukaryota; kingdom Metazoa; phylum Chordata; class Actinopteri; order Labriformes; family Labridae; genus Symphodus; species Symphodus melops. Next base: position 23,415,208 of record NC_136700.1, on the reverse strand, counting down.
TCCTTCCTTTAACAATGTAATGTAGTTGTGTTAAAAATAAAAACTACCGACTGTTTTTACTCGTGTTTTTTTTTACAAATGCAAATCACATAGCTGGCAAGTTAGTTTACAAAAACTTAACAGCGATCGGAGCTAAGTTGACTTACAGTCTTGCATTTTGTCTGCAAGACCCCACTTAAAAAAAAAAAAAGATTATGTCAATAATTTGTGTTTTACTATGGAGGTGACACAGTCATGGATCATGAGAATTGATTTGTATGATGCAGTTATTGGATGCAGCTTGTCTGTGGTGTCCTGGTGTTGGGGACACAGCTTGATAACGTCACCAACTGCTGCTCGCCCTGCAGAGGTGCTGATTGACTCAGTTGTTTTCTCAGGACTTCACCTTCGTGCTCACTAGAGCTGGATGTTTGGGACATAGAGTTCTGACATCAGGCTTATAGGAGGAAGAGGAAGCTATGATGTCATCAGAGGCTGATGGTGCATACAGAAATTGTAAGCTTTTTTTACACCGCAGACAATTTCCAAATTGTAGACCAAATGTGATCTTGTGATCATGTATCCAGACATTATAAGATGTTCTGTAAAGGTGGTTATGGTACACACACATGCATACACAGGCATCAGTAAGTACAAGAGACTCTATGTTGTCGTAGCCCCGTGATGTTAAACGTTGGTTTTGGCGATTTTGCCGTCACATTAGGCTACTTGAATTGACCATATTTTGATAAAAGCATTTGCATAAATAACATCATATTTTATTTTAGAGGACGTGAAACTAGAGATTGAGAGTGTGTTGCTTATTGCACGTGACACAGGCATCTCTTTGAGGTCCAACTTAAGCAATCAGAGTGTCCAGACAGGGATGCATTTGTCTAGCCCAAACTGTATTGCGTTTGGAGCCACCACCAATTCCAAGTCAAATGTGGCTTGGGTCTGATTTTTTTTCAAAAATAGATCTTGCTGTTTGTTTTTTCATCTTAATATATATTTTGTCTTACTTATTTTATTTTTCCAATTTATAAAATCTAACTTGATAAATCCTGACAAAACAAAACATGGGAGAAAAGGCTGATCATGCACATATCTAAATTATTGGATACAGCAGTTCAGGGTGAGCTACACCTTTTTATTTATTTATGTTCAAGTCAATGTGTTGACCACAACAAGTACAAACACTTAGACACACATTTACACACAACACAAATTAGCACAATGCACAGGCGGTGCACCTCAGCTGGCCTCCACACCCTAGTTGACTCCAGCCTGACCTCTGTTGTGTGTGTGTGTGTGTGTGTGTGTGTGTGTGTGTGTGTGTGTGTGTGAGTATGTGTTTGTTTGTTTGTGTGTGTGTCTGGTTGGCCATTCTCGGGATGGGCTGTCACTCTGCTCACCTCTTTCTGCCAACAGAAAACAAAAGGGGCGGGGAGATGTCTGGCATGGCCTGAAGGCGAGAAGGAGGATGGCTGGAGGGTGACATGAAAGTGAGTGTGTGATTGTATGTGTCATTTTGAGTGTGTGTATGTGTGTGTGTCGTGCACGATGATTGTGTGTGTGTGTGTGTGTGTGTGTGTGTGTGTGTGTGTGTGTGTGTGTGTGTGTGTGTGTGTGTGTGTGTGTGTGTATGTGTGTTAGCTTGTCCTTGCCTCCTGGAGTTGCCTGGTCAATTAAATTCACATTGAGAATAAATGATTTGTAAATGATATACAAACAAGTGAGTGTCCCGTCCTTCAGCGGCTGGTCTGGAGTCCTGCAACTGAAGTTGAGGCATGGGAACAAAACATGTTCAGAATAAACTCCGCCTTTCAATGAAAGTGGCCCGTAAGAAGAGAGTCGTTTTATATATTTTTCCTTTTTTTTTCTTAAAAAGTGGAAATAGGTTGTTTTTTGTATTTTGAGAATCTTTTTTTTTCATCTTGGAAATGTTAACATTACTGTTAGAATTAAAAAAAAAATATGCCAGGCACAGATAATAAGTTCTGTGTTTTTAGTAACATTTCAACTTCACCATGCCTTTTATTTTGTTGTGTTGCTGGCCCAGATTCTCTTCTGTAGAAAACTGAACCTGTCAGGTAGATCTATAAGCCACCTTCCTCAACTACTCCCCCTTCAGCTTACACAAGAAAGAACACAAATACACTATAAAATGATTCTATTTCACAAATAAAGTCCTTTTGTGTTTCTGCAAAATTCTCAAAAAATCTGTAATCATTTTACTACTTCACACAAAAAAATTGAGAGTGGTTTATTTAGGGTGTGTGTTCCTGCGTGTGTGTGTGTGTGTGCGCGCGTTTTGTGTCTCTTTTACTGAATGAGACAGTGTAGCAAAAGAGAGAGAGAGCATCAGGCATGGAAGAGACCCCCTTCTGGCTATCCTCTGAGGGGTTGATGATACTAAAGACATTGGAGAGCGCCCCGGCTGTGACCCACCCACCCACACATCCACACACACAGGAACACACACACTAACCCTCCAACCATTCTGTTCTCTTTACAACTTTACAAAATAGGCTTTTAATTTAGCTGGGCGGCCGGGGCGTGTGGGGCCCGCCAGCATCAATCATCATGAGGAGGCTGAGGAGGCCAGGCCGTCCCCTGGGCCCTCTCACTGACGAGATGCCCCTGCGCGTGCACACACACAGACACATGCACACACACTTCCTTCTGCTCTTTTATACAGACACTCATTTGCGAGACCTCCAGACCTTATTTTCTCAAAAACACACCCATGGCAAGTGCACACACACACACACACACACACACACACACACACATACACACACACACACACACACACACACACACACACACACACACACACACACACACACACACACACACACACACACACACACACACACACATTCCCCTCCAGGCTGTAGATGATGAGACCAGACTGAACACAGATGGGAAATGGAGGGAAAATGTGGGAATTAAGCATCTTTCCCACTCTGTATTTTTATTTTTATTATATTTAATCATAACCAGACTAAAGCACATGACTAAACATGAGCAAGTGTGTTCATTGTGTATGCAACCTAGCCGAAGTCTGCTCCTCACATCTTTTTTTATTTTTCTTTCTCTTTTTGTCGTCTTTTTGGAATCCTTTGTACAATCATGTTCTCCTCTAAGCCAATTTGTATTAGCATTGCAAACATTCATTTCCATTTTGGGTTCATGCGTCTACCTTCTTTGTTAATTGGATTTGGATCATTTCCAAATGTTCAGAGTGTACCCAGCAATAATTATATTCCCAAAGAGATCTGTATAATTTTTGTCACAGACTTTGAAGACTTGTCGGCATGTCACCGACGTGACAGCGATATTTTATTGAATGCAAGACGCCTCACGTGAAGCAGAAAGTCAGCAGGATATCCTGTCTAAAAAAATCAGACCTTTCATTTCCCAGAGAAGTTTGATTGTATTTCAATGATTTGGATGTTTATTTAACCTGCTATATCCTTATACTGTTACCACATCTTAGCATTTATTGATTGCTTTTCCTACCTTGCAAAATCAAAGGAACATTTCACAGATTATTTGTATTTTTGCAGGCTTACAAACATGTTTTTAAAGTCAGAGTGTGAGATGTGTTTTATGTCTGTGAACGGATCCTAGAGTTCTCACAATGCAACTTGATGCATTATTTTGTTAGACTCTGCCTTATGAAGGAAACCTTTTTTTTAATGAAGATTTGTTAAGCAGTCTCCAAGCTCAAGGTGAGATAATAGCCTGACATCACCTTATTGTTCAAACCCTCCCTGAATGTTTCCACATAACTGTGAGAAGTAAATTCATTGAAGATCCATAACTTTGTCTCTAATTATCTAAAACAAAGCAATAGTGTGTGCAATATGGCACATTTACTGTTAAGTGGTATCATAGTAAAAAAAAAAAAAAAAGAGCAAATGTAGGATGTTGATGGTGGTTAATGTGCGCACCCCATGTACTGAGGTAATGTTCCTCTAGACAAGCAGATTCAAATCCAAGCAGTGGCTCCTTGATGTGTAAAATGTCTGGTTCTTGAAAATGTAGTTCTGACAGGAGGCCCATTGTAGCGTTTTGCTGGAGGCTTAAGGCCCGCCTTAGCAGCATGTATTCGCCTGCTTCCAGGTTTACAGACAGCCAGTTTGAGACTGAATTTCCAATATGGTCACTGCCAACAGAAAGGCTGCAAAAGTCAGCTTCAGAAACGAACGGGTGACGTCACCACCTGTGTCCAGGTTTATATACATTCTTTTACTTTAGACTTTATTGTCCCCATTGGGAAATTACTTTCCACACTGTTCAAACAGATAATTCCCACCAAGGAACAAACATACATAAAACACAGAGTGTATCACAAACAGAGTTAGACAACAATAAAGAGTTCCTAGTCTAGGCCTGTTGAGCGAGGCCTTTTGTTCAGGGTCCCTATGACAGCCATGATCAGGCTCCTCCGAAGGCGAGCCTTTCTGCACCTCGTTGCTCTTTTTGCTCTTTTACCCGCAAAGAAACAGCTGAAGTGACCTGATACATGTTTGTTAGAACTGGCTTTTTTTTGCGGATGTAACAATGTGCATTTTAATGGGAAATCTAATGTAGATTTCTTCGCTTTTGGAGAGAGGCTAAAATAGACATTCGAGTAACTCCTTTGCATTGGTTTCATTCCTAAACATGATAGATTGCTGCTTGGGGCAGGCATAAGGCCTAGAAACATATGAAGGCAGTAAGAAACAGTGTCTGAAATAATAGGAGAGGTATGTATGCCAAAATAAAACTGTAAAATAAATGAAACCGAAAGAACGCAACACTTAATATGTAACAATATGAGTAAAAAGGTTTTGATCTTAGAAATCCAGAAAAAAAAAACAGAAAACAATTATGATGCTCATAAAGTCCTTCAATAATAATGTTTTACCAACTTTGATCATCACTCTTCATCTCGCTCTCTCTCTCCTGTACCTCTCTTCTTCTCTCTACCTCTGTTTTGCTGGTCATGTCTAATCAGATAAAGGAGGCCGAGGAGTGCGATAAGGAAGGGGCTCCCTGGGGTGCGATGTTGCTCCCTCCTTCACTCTCCTCCCTCCCATCAGCCCCCTCCCCAACTCCACCATCCATACAACCTCCCCCCCCTCCTTCACCCCCCAGCTCTATCTTTGCTGCCGGTGGCGATGGTGCTTTTAGTATGCATAGAGCTGAGCTATCTGCTCCGCTGCACCTTGACTCCCCCCACCCCCAACACACACACACACACACACACACACACAACCACATTCACCAAACTCAACACCACAACATTCACCTATGACCACAGAGCACACTAACACACATACGCTTCCATTAAGGATGATGGAAAAGGTAGTTCACAGCCGTCATAACAACTTAAAAACACAGAGACACTCAAGTACAATAGCCCTCCCTCCGAGACCTTGTAGCTTACCTTTTGTTGCTGAGAGGAATCTGACAGGCAGTGGCGTTAAAGTGGCAGAGGCTCTTTCACATGTCAGAGGGCTGTGCTGTTGACGTGTGAAACTAATAGACCGCTTCCTAACAATTATTGTTATAGTTGTCTCTCATCCTTTGTGCCTCACAAACTTTACTGTGTAAGACCTTTCTAATAACAGCGCTGCTTGGATCAACTTTTTTTTTCAAGTGGTTTGCCACTGTACATTGTAAGTAAATGAATGCAATATATATATAATGTACACAATAGGAGACAGAACATAATAAAGAGAAGGAGTATCAATCTCACCAACTTAAATCACTTCACAGAAAAAACTTCAAAGATGGAGTGTGCAAAACTCTAAAATGTACAGCTTTTCGAAGTTCACTGCCAAAATTACCCAGTGTTTGCTACTTAAAATAAAATAGGCCTTAAATAGTTATTCTATAGACAGTTTTATCAACGCACCCTGCCTCTGAATTCAACAACAATTTCTTCAGACAAGTGATAATCAATCAAATAATGTGGGAAATCTTAAAAATGTTTGTACATTTAGTGCCTCAACTGTGTTTCCAAACAGCCAACATGAACATGACCATTTATTTGTTTTCTGTGAAGTTTCAACAAATTACCAAAGCTATGAAGACCTCTGTTCTCTGTCCATGGTGCTGAAATGCTGCCCAAGATGCATTGTACATTCTCAATTTGAGATGGTTCTACAAAGCTTGTGACCTATGCTTTTTAACAGCATAGGTCATGGTTCCATAAAAAGTTCAGATTTGTTGAGGCACAAATATTCTTATGGCACATCTCATACAGGAGATATAAAAAGAAAGTCACCTTTGAAATGCAGATATTTTCATAGAATTATCATGATGCCAACTCCCCTTAGAGGTGAATGGAAGTTTCAGAATGACTGACTATTTAATGTCAACATGCATGTATCTTAACAGTTGTTAGGAACAATATTTACACAAATATGTTTCATTTTACTTTGACAATCACCATGTCATAATTCATATTTGGATGAAATGGGTCAGGCTGTTGTGAGAAATTGTTAGTGTCATGTAAGATGTGTTGCTGTGTGAACGTTGTGTGTGTGTGCTGGGGGGGGGGGGGGGGGGGGGGGGGGGGGGTCAGCAGCTGCCCAAGCAGCTAGCAGTTTGTGATAAGACAAAGGCAGGTTGTTTGCTGTCTCTTTCTGTGCTGCCTGGCCATTAAAGGTAGCCTGCTATCTGATGGAGGGCAGGCTGGACACTGCCTGAATCACTGGACACACGTTGGTTGTGGGTGTGTGCGTGTGCATCCACTTTTGTGTCTGTCTGCTCCCATCTTCAGTCCTTGAACCTGTGAATACATGGTATGTCTCTGTACTCATTCAGACTTTATTACTGTGTCTAACATGCTCAGCCAGTGGAGTGGAGGCCAAATATTCTCTTGTAGAATTGCTTTGTTTAGTTCCTGGTGAGCATGCTTGTTGTTTTGGTGCTGGGTGGTCAAGTATCTCTTCTCATCACAGCTGTATCTACTGCATGTCTTTACCCAGCATTCAGTCCTAAAATTCATATTAACAGATGCAAAACAAGAGCACTCCAGACAGTTATTCAGCCACACTGAAGATTGATGTAGTGTGAGCTGCAATTCATGCAGGTGTGAAATTTGTTTTTCAATACAACTAACATTTTCAAAGCATGTCTTTTGGAAAGTCTGTTCAAAAAATTAGATGGTTGGTTAACACAGACTTTAAACCTGTAATCTCCATCACAAGGTGTTTTATGATGGCCTGCATTAGACTTTTCATGAGACTTAACCATCATCAGTTATGTGGCTACCGATTTGAAGCTATATATGTGTGTGTGTGTGTTTTTGTGTGTGTGTGTGTGTGTGTTTGTGTGTAGGCTGTACACATATGACTGAGGTCTTTTCAAGAAATCTTCTGACACCTGATAAGAGAAAGACAGCAGTTTTAGACACATTTGAATAATCATTCTTCTGCGTCTCATTTGAAAATAGATCTATGTGTCTTAAAAACTCGATATAGTATATTGCCCAGGTCTGTATTTTTTTTAAGAGTACAAAGTATCACACTCCTCTGTGTGTGCACCTTTCCGAGCATCACTTGAACCAAAGCAGAGCCTGCAGCTATGTGAGGGCATATAGAGTTCCTGCAGACAGCAGAATCCAGGATTTTACTGACCAGAACTAAAACTCTTAACCACACACACGCAAAAACACACACACATAGACACACACACAAACACACACACACACACACACATAGCAGAGAGCTCGGACATTGGCAGCAGCTCCTTTGTAGCTTGAGCGACTGCGACTGCTTCTGGCTGGGCCCAATGCAAAGCTGCTTAACAGGACTCATCTGGGATCAGTGACAGATGGACAACCTGTCCTGGAGGCCCGGGCACCACCGGAGCTCCTGTAGACAGGTAAACCTGGTCAGAACCCCATGGAGCCCTCAGGACGCTTACAGTGTAATCACAAGATTTAACAGTAGAGGTGCATTCACACTCATAAAATATGAACCCAAACACTCACCTGCACACACATGTCTGAAAATACTCATGACATGTATCATGACAACAACATCTGCTTCTTTAAACCCCGGACAGAATGCTCAAAGGTGCTTTGAAATGAATATGACAAAAAATATTCAGTTAAATAAGTCATTTAATAAGAGTACATACTAGTATTGTAAGGTAAAGAGCTAATGCAAGACTTCTAATTCATACAATTGTTGTTAAGCAGACTGTGTAACTTTACTATATTTATTCAGCACATTACTGAAGACAGTTATGGACAAAATGTCAGTAATATCAATTAGACTTCTAAAGTAATGTTTTAAGTTGGATTTATTCCTTCATGTTTACAGTTTTTTGGCTCTTACAGCAACACATTGAATACAGCTGGAAGTTAAAAGAGAACAACAATGTTCCTACTATTCAATACAACGCAGAGGAGCATGCACTAGCTTGGAAAGCTATGGAATGTTTTATAGAGCTACACTTAAGTTGTTAGTTCATTTTTTGGACTGAGGACTTGCTCCAATGCCAACTGTGTAAAAACACAATGTATTCTACTTAGCTAGCATGTTAGAAAAACCATTGACAGATAGCTCAATGACATTTTATGATGAGGAGCTGCAAACATGACAAACACAAAATAATAAGCCACATAAACTCAACAGCAGAACACCAGAGAAAAAATGGCGCTGATTTCTCGGAAGGAAAAAGAAAATGAAGACTGGAAAACTGGAATGAAGACTCCAAACTGAAGAAAAAGAAAGATTATGTCAGCATGTGTGTGTGACTGACACACATTCAAAGCTGGCATGTAGCAGTATAGCAAAAATGACTGCTCGTGTGGCCATGCTGCCTCGCCCAGCACTGTACCCGACATTGCATTTCACACTCGCTTTGCAGCCGCAAGATGATTTGTCAGCAGCTAAAGGATGGAATTAGCTCCTTTGCCGTCATCCTTGGCCTCCTGTCAATGGCTCTTAACTCATTTGTTCTTTGCTGTTGTTTTATGTCCAAACAGTATGTGTAGCATTGTCAGGGTGGGGTTGTTGGGGTGGGTGGGGGGGTTGGGGGGGGGGGCAATAATTAGCGTTGGTATTGAAAAGTAATAACAGTATGGATTAATGTGGAAGAAGTGGAGTGGAGCGCATCATCGAGTGAGACAAATCCAATGCTGAGAATTGGCAGACAAAGCAAGAGCCAGTCAATAGGGATTATGTGGGGGCTAAGCCGCCCCTCTTTGGCTGGGAAAGTCTGGGGGAGGAGAGGTAGGACGGGGTGCCTTGATGGCAGTGGTGGCAGCATTCGGACTGGCATCCACACACGCTCATGCAGGTTTGCTTGAAGTTGCCGCCACCTTAGCAGACGTTGCATATGCTCTCTGGTGAAGAGCGTGGGGTGAAGGATGGAGGTGGCATAGAGGGGGTGACAAGGGGGAGGAGGAGGGGAGGACAGGCATCTAGCTCCCTCTATTAAGCTCTAATAACTCCTCCCTACCAACCACCCAGTCCCTCCACCCTCCGTGAGGCCCTAGATCCCTCCGCCCCCTAGGGGAGGTGGTGTATTGGCGCTGCCAGAAGCAGAGTCTGTGCCAGCTGGGCAAACACTCAAGTCGTTGACAGAATAAACACCTTGCAAATAGAAGCAGAGATGACACAGGCTCAGACACAGCAAGAAGCACGACTCCCCATACATCAGCAGGTCTGCACTTGCTGCTCGCTACAAGGGAGGAGGGACTGTATATGGAGCTCATCTCACTAGATGATTAAAAAATCCTAGAACATTTTCCAACATGTTTTTACCATTTTGTAATTAATACTTTACATTATTTTCCAGTCTAGTGTCAAATATTATTTAACATCAGATAGCAAATGAAATTATTTTTAAAAAAATGAATGGGCCTCAAAGCTGATCACAACTTTCCTGTTATAGTATGATGCGTAGCAGGATTTCCTTTGATGCTTTGTTGCCGCAGCAAGTCACCCTTGTACCTGTGTTGCCCACCTGTGTATCAAGGCTGAAGCCTGACATTCACCCTCCCACGGATATGACTTGATTGTATGGTGACATAAACTGCCACAGCTGTGAGCCGGTCTGCTGTGCTACCATTAATTTTGACCAGGGCTTATGGACTGGTTTCTAACCCTGCCTCAAAGCTCTGCTCTGGACTCCAATTATTATTCTTGAGGTCATTAAAGTAAAGGTAAAGCTGATTATGTTATAAAGAAACACCCTCTAAGATAGAGCCAGTCACTTTTTCCTGAAGAAATAAAATAAAGACTTCTACAACATGGAGGCCAATCATCACTGGTTGGCCTCCATGCTAGTGTGTGATGGTGACTATGTCTGCAGACACCCTGTCCTCTGCCTACATTTTGATGTTTTGGTGGACTCTGGACTTTTCTGGGTGGGAAGTATTTTTCCCAGCCTATGACAGTGCACAGGTGAGTTTAGGAGTGCATACAATTCATCAATTGGATACCATTCAAACGTGTGAATATGCGGACATGTCAAGGAAAGAAGTGAACATAGTGAGGGAAAATGCAGCGCTTGTTTTAAAACGAGGGTGAACCTTGGGTTGGCTTTCACCTGCTTTCTGATGGACAGGCAGGTGAAAAACACCAGTGGTTAGCTTGTGCTGGCTCGCTAAATTATTGTCTTTTTCATTACAAGAAACATCATATTTTCTGTTAGCTTACAGTGCAGGTACAAGCAGTAAATTTACATAGAGCTTATCCTAATGGTGTCGTGAACTGCTTGTGGCGATGAACACATTTTGAATGTGGCATTTTCAAGCTGCAACATTGCTAATGATTTTACCTTTAAAGTGAAAGGAGTTTCGTAAACTATCATAGCTTTACCTTTCCTATCTGATCACAGTTTATTCTGTGGCATCATAAACATAAATGCAAAGGTGTATCATTTGTTCATCAGAAGTTTTTCTGGCACATTTGTCCATCTCATTCCCATTTTGTAACGCATTTGCACTTCACCACCTATAAAGAATAAAGAGAAGTATTCAAAAAGTCCTGTCACCCTTGGTTTCCACACGAACACAAACAGTGGATCTCAAAAATAAGAGTGAAACCCAGATCAAATGGATCCAAACTATTCAATGAAAAGTCATGTATGGTGTAACACGGGTACCCTATTGTTTATTGTACTTCTAAATTTACCCTTTATACTCAAGGCTATGTGGATGTGAAGGAAAGTGTTGGAAAGTAAAGCTGGTGACTTCCACATAAAGGTTTCCATTTCCAAGACTTTTAAAGCTGTTTCAAAATCTGAAATTGAATTTTGGAGTGTCTGGAATTCACATCCTGTTGCTTTTTTTCCCTAAAGTGTTGCATCATTTCCCTTTCTCACCCAGCTACTTCCTTTTTCGCGGTATGTGGTCAGCATTTCTTCTAAGCTTTGGAAAGGATTGCATTTCTGGAACCAACTCGCCCAAAAAAAAAAAAAAGGACATCACAACTGAGCCGCTGCAAGCGCTATTCGTGCTCCCTCTCATCCTGCACAAACCTTCCATGCTTGCTTCCATCTGTGTTTTTCCTGTAAGTCATTTGTAAGCACATGTTTAGGCTCAATGCTAAACAAATAATCCAATAAAATACTAACTGCATCATTCCGTCACTTTCTTTCACAGAAACAGGAGATAACTGGTTGGGCTGAGATTTATGCATTTTTTTCATTGATTTATTCATTCATCCATTCATTTATTCACTGCCCATTTTCTCTGCATATAATTCTTTAATTTTTATGTTAATGGCCTCATGGGGTGCTGGCTGGGTTTTGATGACATATCTCCAGTAGAGATCCTTGGGCAGCTTAGGCTGCCCATCCAAAAATAGCTGTGAAATCCAACGAAATAATAGCATGGTGGTGGTGGGGAGGGGCAAGAGGGGCGGATTTGCGGCAGCTGAGGCTTTGCATTCGAATGGCAGGGTCTGTCTGGAGTGAAGGGACCCCCTCCACACCAGCCCCTCACCACCACCACCACCTCAACACGCAAGAGAGGGAGAGAGGAGGTGTTATCGGGTCTGTGCAGCCAGAGCTCCGACTTGTTCCTGAATACCAAATGTGGCACAGGACCAGAAAAGTGAGTTGTCTTTGTTTTGTCAAGTGTGCCATGACAAAATGCTTGGTAGCCCCCCTCATGACCCCTCCCCCTCCACAGACCCCCAAACACACACACACACACACACACACACAAACACACATGCAGGTGAACTAGTCCTGCTTGTTTGACCTGCTAATCATCTTTGCATAAATACAAAGACAAACACACTGAGGACAGGGGTCCTCGCAGGTAGTTGTCCATGGCGCCTACATCGCTGTTGCCATGACAAAAGCTGCATGTGGATAAAACCACCCACACACACACACACACACACACACACACACACACAGGCAACCTTTCTAAGACGTGGATACACACATGCATAAATGCCCAAATACAATCTGGGGAAATGTGTGAAGTATGTAAACACCCAATCACACACACACATAAACAAAGACAAGGAAAACAAAAAGCCACATACTCCTGGGAAATGTTTCTCCACATGTACACATACACATACACAAACACACACGCGCACACACCCCCACTCACACACACAAACACACACACACAAACCTCAGCCCTCAACGCAACAAGTCCTGCTAAATATTCATGAAGCCTGACAAAAACAGTGTCCTCTCTCACCGTCTGCTTCAAGCTGTCTGTCGCTCTCTCTGGTGGTCTTTGTCTTAGTCTCTTCTCCATGTGGCTGTTGCTGTCTGTGCGAGTGTGTGTGTGTGTGTGTGTGTGTGTGTGTGTGTGTTTGTGTGTTGCGTTTGTGCAACACATCAGACAGCCTTTGAAGGGTTTATTATTAAGTAACTGGCCATCATCCTTTTCTGATAGTCCCTGTCCGGTGACTCGATGCAGCCGTGCATCACCAACAGCATGTCATACACACACTCTCTGATATAAAACATACACACCCATATGGGCTACGAGGAAAGTAACAAAGAAGAAGTGTGGATTTATCAGTCCAAAAACACATGTGAAGGTTCTCTGTGTGGTTGCTGCTAACATGACTGGATGAAGTGTATTGAAAGCTTAAATGCCAGGATAGACTTTGAAAGAGCTTCTACTTTTTAAAAGTTTTTTTATTGTTTGTTTTAATTCAGACCTTGCTTACTTTCTCAACTTCCAAGCTTATAGCACGTAAAGGAGATCGTCTGTTTCGGAAAGTTACCAAAAGTATTAAACACAGCTGAGTCTTTTTTGTGTCTTATAACACATGGCGGAAGATCATTTACCTTTTTAGCAGCTTAAAGGCAAAACACAAAAGATAATCTTTACTTATCACTGCAATTGAGTGATTTGGTTGGGTTTTGTTCTGTAAGTGAGACTAAAACTGCATGTGAAAATGTTGGCCTGACTGAAATCTTTCTGAATCGAATTTCTTAAAGTCAGACGCAGAGCAGTCTGACGCAAGGCAGTCAGGGCATGCTCCACAGTTACAGCACCAGGCTTTGACCCAGAAGTTGAACAGCATAAATGCGTAAACGAAAGTGTGCAACTTACTTCTACTAAAGTAGGTGTTCTGCACAAAATGATCAAAAAGTCAAAGAGGACTTGATCTGCAATGACAATGAAAGGAAAAAAACTATTCAAGCAGGTGGATAAGTAAACAATGATTTCAGTGTATTCCTAAGCCACACATAAACACACACACACACACACACACACACACACACACCTACACACACAGACAGGGTAAACAGGCGGCCAGTGCTGTCTGCATGTGCTCATGGGCACGGTGGCCGAGGTGTGAATGTGTGTCAGATGGTTCGGTGGGCAGCCTGGCAGCCGGCATTGTGGCTGTGCCCACACCTACAGGGAGCTGCACAAGCCTCTCACCCTGACACACAAACACACAAACACGCATACACAAGCCCCTGCTTGCTCGACCTACAAATAATTCTAGCATGAATACATACATACAACTACATACACAAGTGTCAGGGTAATACACCTGTTTGCCTGGTTGAGTTATTCTTATTGTTCAGTTAGCCTTCTTTATATTTTAAATGATTAATATTACATGTTAAGCTAGTTGATGGTGAATGACATGCAGGAAAGGGGCCACAGATCGGACTTGAACCCTGGCCGCCCGCTTGGAGGACTTTACCTCCAGACAACCTAACTGCTGGGCCATCTGCGCCCCTCTTTGAATTTTCTAAATGCACTCTCAATATTAATAAAAATACTTTCCCATGATATGTAAAAAGTATCGTATGTCATAGAATTAAGCACATCGTTAAATTATTCACCAATCCAGAGAGATGTCATTCTTGTGTTACCCGTCTCTGAGTCCTTCTCTCCAGACGTCAATGTGCCAAAAAAACATGCCCAAGGTGGCTCTTAATTAGCTCTTCACTAGCTCTTTAAATATTGCTAATCATGAACAAGTAGGTCATATAACCGCCTTGAAATGGGAAGGAAAGATTAGAAAATACACATTTTAAGATCAGGTCTTTAGTGTTAATACCTTAATCCAGATGTGGTTAAGATAAACATGTAACACTTTTCTTTTCAATGTGTGCTTCAGCACATCTTGGTCAAGCTACCCTCTGCATCTTGATGGAAAATAATAACACCGCTATACGCTCAGTTTGCTTGAAAAAACAACAACAACTATATCAGTCAAAGGTATATGGTATCTTTTGTCAAAAGGAACGAAAAAAAATCCCCAAAGTACTGTGACACTATCTACAAGCCAGGTAATCAGACTGATGTCAGCAAGTAACCACATCACCAAAGCCACATAGCTGTGAATAAACCTAAATCGAAGAAGTTATCTACAAGGCTTGCTAAGCAAGTGGCCACTGACTGCCATCCAGCCGACGCTGACTCGGGTCGAAGGTTCCTCGTCAGGTCTTTCATGCATACAGGACAGAGAACTCAACTAAACTGGAACTCCTGAAAAGTGCTAGTATCACTGGATGTCAGCAGCAGAGTGTGAACATGCCCTCCTGCATATTATGTTCAATATTTTTTTATTTTCATAAAATACAAATAAACACTATATCTCACAGAAATAGCTCTCTGAAGTAAGTTCCTGTCTCTAAATTATGTTTTTAGATCACAGTGCAGCACTTACTGATATAATACATCTAAAATTCAACATCATAAAGTACAATTCTTTTTCAATTGCACTCATTTAATTCCTAAATCAAGAACAAGCAAGAATTGTTTTGCATTGTTAATATGAATTTAAAAACTGTTTTTAAATGTTAAAAAATGGAAATTTAAACGTGTTTAAAAATTGAATTAGTGGCGATTAACTATTGAAATTCAGCATTAATCATTTGACAGCCCTATTTGATATACATACAGCCAATTAAGAACTTCACAGCTTCTACATCTCATATTCATTGTAATATTGTCTTCTCTTTCCTTTCCCTGCATGATGGCAGTTTACAGTATGCTGCCTGCTTGTATATGTCTCTCCTCTCTAATTCTCATTCTGCTCTTGCCGTCACTGTCTCCCTCCCTCTGTCTCCCTCCATCCCTCACTCTCACTCCCCCTCTGTCTCTCTGCTCCTTCTCTCAGCAGTAAGCCCTCTAATCTCTCCTGTTCAATCGCCTGGCAGACACATGCCCTCTGTCTGCAGAGCCAGCGGGGATGTTTCCTGTGCAGGTGTACCACAGAGCATGCACAATAGGTACGCAGAGCACAGGGAGCACTGCAGCTTTGGTACAACGAGTAGGGCAGGTTGCACGATAAGAATGCAAAGGATGCTTATGGCTATGTAGAGTAAACATGGCAGGCATGGCAGATGCAGCAGGTATGGGGGCAGTAGGTGATCACAGGGGTTTGTGGGTTATAAGTATGCGGGCAGGGTGTGCATGGAAACCGTGGAGAGTCCAACGGGCGTGGTGGGAACAGTGGGACAAGCAGATGGTGGACACAGTGAGTATGAAACATGGCAGACACTTTGGGTACAGTGGGCACAGTGTGACCCCTGTGCAGGGTGGCGGGACTAGGGGCCAAGGTTGCCAGTCGTGTCTGGACTCCCGCCCACTCTTGCTGACATCCACCATGACGTGTCCTCGCTCTTCTCTTGCTGAGTCATTAGTAATTTTTGAGAGTTGGTAGCTTTTCCCCCCTTGTTGCTGGCATCTCTTAATCAATGTTAATTGGCTTGGAATTACCATATGTTAATTAATGATATTTACTTCAAATTAAAGGTATGAGTGGTCCCAGAGGGTTTCCTGTTCATCTAATTAGAACCAATTAGCTTCAATTAACACGTGTAAATGAGACGGCACTGAGTCCAAAACAAACAGTGTGTATATGCAGGCTGCTGCCCAGCTTTCCCTGTGTTACTGAACATATACTGAGCCTGTGCTTCCTCTTCTATCGGTGCTGTCACATTGCATTCAAGATAGTAACGTGTGCTGTAACAAACCAGATAAAACAAAAAGTCATTCTGCAGCTTCAACAAATACCATCCAGGACCTCTCTTCTCCCAGTTTCCCCACTCACATCCTCAGCGCCTCTCCTATTTTTAGAGCATTCTGCCAAACTAATTTGTTTTACAGACCTTCCTATCAAGTGAAGAAAATCCCAGAGGTGTATTAATTGAAATTCAGTCGACGGCACATCTTGTTTTGGTCTAAGAAACCACCAGCCGTGCTGAGTGTGGAGAGTAATCTCACACAGGGAAAATTGCCAGGAAATGAGAGGATGTAAACAAGGGAGAAGGTAGAAAATAAACAGAAGTCGTTCAAGCATCCATGGCATCTCACCATACTCTATTAAAAGTATACTGCCTGATTTAGTTTAGATTTCAGCAGATACCTTCTTACTTTTATAAACTGACTTCAATCCCAAGTGTTTCCTTCCTGTAGTCAAAGTGCTTTTCAAATTAATCATAAATAAAGGTGTTGAGTGATACTTTATCAATGTTTCTGAAGCCACCGGGCCTCTTTGTGTGCTTGTATGTTTGATTGACAGCTGGCAGGCCTACAAAAACCAAAAGCAAGCCAAAAAGAAGCTGCCAATAAGATTCTTGTGGTGCTTCTTTGGAGTGGTATTAGAAAATCAGAAAATCATCTGAAATGTCTCGTTTTGATAAGTGAATAAAAAGTTGTTTGTCAGACATTTAAAAAAAGTCACTGTTGAAAGAAAACTGTTTGAAAGACATGGTTTGTCTATCTCTACAACCATACACAATCAACAAATGCACTCTGCATTCAAGACAGGGTAAGGGCAATGTTTCTGTGACATTACACTCAAGGTGGGAAGCAAAAATGTCATCATGTTGTAACGTTATAATCCAGTTTAGTCATGCAACAGCGACACCAAAAAGTGCATAATTCTTGCACTGTTTAAATTAAAACCCATTGTTACCGTTGGATGGCAAAATGACTATATAATATCCTACATTTTAATACAGATAGTTGTAATACAATGGACTTTAAAGTGTCAGGATAGATTAGTTTTGTTACTTTACATGTGTGTCCTCTTTGTTTTATTTCATTCTGAAAAAAACGGCAACAGAAAAAAAAAACTTTTCAAATTTGAAAATCAGTCGTGCATGTCTGTAAAATACTGCAATTACTTGAAAAAAAAACATTACATAATAAGACATTCTTGCCTACATCATATTTGTTTCTGTTCAAAATTACACACTTATTTGGCAGAGCATAGAATAAATCCTGATGCTTTCCTGTCCCAAAGAAAATGTAATTCCTCTTGAAAATGTCCAGGACAGCTTGTTCCACTCTCCTGGATTACATTATTGCATGACATACGCTAGAGAATTATTTGCATGTTTGCATCCTGTGATCTTTTTTCTCCAGTACATTTATGTCTTCATATTATGTTTCTTACTGTGGATCTGCAGTACATGCCTTGCGAATGTACATGTGCTTTAAAGAGGTAACTATGTTAACTGGCAACAACAGCATGACTGTCAGCTATAAATGATATCTATAAATAGTATGTTGGTACATATTGGGCAACTTATTGTACACATGGTGTTCTGTAAACCAGGCTGACCGATTTTTTACATACTACCCAAAGTATTTTTTTCTTTCTAATGTCTCTTGTATCTGGATTGCAGGTCTGTCTGGATGAGTGACATCTACAAAGAAGTGCAAAACAGCATTGTCTGCTCTCTGTGCTCAGCTCCTAAAGAGACCTAAAGCATTGGCTAGAGTGTTTTGGCAGACACAACACACATCCTTTCATTCCACCTGGGTATTATAACTTCCCCCCTATGAGCATCCCCTTTCAAAAACCCCAGACTTCAATTATCCATCCGGCATTGGTGAGGTATCAATGAAGAACCCAGCGGTGACATCCGCAACTTTCGGGGCTGCTCTTTAATGATGAATAGATGCAGATTATATTTCTTTTTGTGTCATTTCTTCCCTCGCATCTTCCTCACCTAAACCCCCACCACCACCCATCAAGGTAAAAGAAGGTGTCTTGTTGAAATCCCTCCCTGCTCAGAGCGCTGCCTAATCTTGAGTTAGTGGTTGTGGATGCAGCATTGACAGGCGTCTCTCTCTCTGTATGTTTGTAGCTTTTGGCAGACTCCCCTCTGTGTACTTACCACTATAACAATCAAGGGTGGGTGGGTGTGGGGGTAGCATTGCAGGAGGTTTTGCAGTTGAAAATACAGCCTCTGCCGCCTTTGTTGGGCGATAAGGGAAAGGTGGAGGGTGGGGAGGTGGAGGGATACATGCACACAAGGAGCGATCTTGGGAGCTGAACAAATCTGAGAACGGCATTATGGGTTGGTAAACACGGATGCCATAAGAGGCTGCAGGATTTGCTGTTTTCCCATTTTCCTTTTTTTCAGAAGTCTGGAGAGTGAGGCACAATGACGAAATGAAGGTGGGTTGAGTGGAGAGATGGAATGAGACAGACAGAATGAAAGGAAGGGAAAGAAAGAGGGAGAGACCAGAAATTGAAAGGTGAGAGAAAAGGTATGAGAGAGACCACAGGGGTATCCTAGCTCATATTGAAAGTTTAATTCAGCTCTCTTCATTAGCCTTTCACTCACCTCCTGACCAACATGGTGTCAGTCCTCTGTGGACTTGAAACCTCAGGCTCAGAGGTTTGGCCCCTAGGTGCAACCCGTCATCACGTGGCTGCTTTGATAATGCGGCATACATCATAACACCAGTAAGCTATGCTTAGTGTCTGTTTTGAAGCCACTATTAAATGTGCACTATTTTTTCCGGTTCAACCATAACACATTTATTTCCCAAAGAGCTGCAAAATCTACATAACATTTCTTTAAGGTGAATAGAAACCAACTATTACCCACAGATATGTGTTTAAGTTTTTGTCAGTAAATTTAAAAGTATTCTCATACAACAGATCGGATGACATCTTGAGAAAATGTTTTTGTACAATTCGAGTGTTCTTGTGTCTCACTAATTTCCAGCACCTTTTCACCTCAGATAGATGTACTGGGTTCTGCACTTGGTTTTACGCAGGCATCAGGAGATGCTGATGAGCTTGTGAGATGTTCAATGTGTGCTGGTAGCAGAATAATGGATGTAATAAATATAGACATTTAAGATAGTTGGGATTGCGGAAAGAGATTTGGGTTTTGAGGCCACACAATTGGCAATTTCCAGCACTGACAAGTGAAGCCAATGCAGAGGCGTAATAATATAATATAGTATATTAAACTATTTTGGTCTGAATAGTTAATGTATTTATTGGTACACACTGTATGAGTGGTGGATCATCTCATCTGTGTTAGATTTTATAAAGGGTTAAGAGTTATTCATCTGTTTTAACCAGAGCCTTAAGCCACCTCAGCTTCACCTTTGTTCTGTTAAGTTGACCGAAAACTAGGTGGAAACATTATTTTCAAAATGGCGACCGTCTCCAAAAGGTTTAAAAATTCCCCTTCAGTGACCAGTGGGTGATGTCAGTGAGACTACGTCCATGTGTTATACTGTATAAGGTCCTACATGAAACAATGTGCCAAGTGTGACTTTGAGAAAATGTGTTCTACTACAAAATGTCACTCTTAAACTTAAACAAGTTTGTGTCTGAGCTTTCATAACAGATTGTTTCATCTATACTAATAGTTAAAACTGACCTTAAAACAGATGGTAAAGGAAAGGCAAAAAGAAGCTCTGACAACATTTGGTTATTTAACAAACTTTGATGAGTATAATTGGAACACAGCAAAATAACCAACACAAAAAACATAGTAGTTCATGCACCAAACTTTGACCAGGAAGTAGAAAAGCAAAGACATATGGCGTAGTCGTCTACCTTCGGATATCACCAAACGCTTGAGGTACAGCGTGCATCTCCTCGATACCAAAAGTAAAACATAGTTTACATATGTTGTCCGTGTTTTCACCAATAAGAATAAAACAGCTGTTTGCTAACATGTTCTGTGTTATTGTTTGGCATGTGACGTACAAGTCAAGGAAATGAAGGTCCAGTAGAAACTCGCTTAGCAGACTTGGACATAGTTCCATCAATAAATCAATAGTCCTCCCAGTGCTTGTTTGCTGGGACAAGAGGGTATTCCAATTAAATAACCTAATCAAGCTATGACCCAAGCTCAACCTTACTTTAGATGTACTGAATGTCTTCATGTTTGGCTCATTCGTTACAGGTCTGAGTAAAGATTTCATTGATCTTAAGTGCATCTCTTTCTTGGGTTATCAAACTGCAGGGAAGAACACAGCCTTTAGCATAAAAGGCATGTGGTAACATTGATGTTAACCAATAGATAATTTCACGTTATCTTTTATGTTTCACGAGATTGATGATTAAAAAAACACAGTGGGATTTAAGATGGAGCAACTTCTCTGTACACCAAGGACTCTTTAATCTGTGTGTTTGTTTTGCTCACTGTCTAGACTCTGATCTGCTTTGAAGCTGGTCTTGGAACGGACTTGATACTCTCCTTTACAGATCTGCATCCACAACAAGTGACAGGTGACTTTAAAGCATGTCTTTGGACTAGCAGGAAGAAGTAAATAACAGCTGCATCCCCGCCAGTGTTCAGTGGTTTGGCTTGAGGGAAAGAAGAACTCTCACCCTGCCGTCGGCTGCTCGCTGAAGATAAAAGATTCAGAGTGTTTTTACCTGCGTTTGTCTCCACCACGCTGTATCTGGGAATTACACCAGGGAGCTGGTCGATAACGCCACTACAATCAGGCTCGCCACAGTGAGTAGCATGTTCTCCTTTCAAGGCTGTCACACAGGAAAGACAATGCAGCACACCTGTAGGCTCCACCGAGAGCTTCCTCTGTTTTATTGTCAGTTCAGCGTGCAGGGACCGAGGTGTGAGCTGCTGCTCTCTCACATCACAAGACAAAGACTAAAGACTGTCTCTGTGGAAGACATGCTGCTGACCTGTTCGTGTGTTTGATGCAATCATACAACATGGAAGTCCTATTGCTGTGGGAATCAGTAGTTTGTCGTTAGATTTTATTGTAGCTGTCAACTGCATCTCATGCTCTTCCACAATACATTGTAATTACTAAATTGTGTAACCAATAGAAAGTAGATATGCAGAGAAAGAATGTAAGAAGTTGTTAAAGATTCTTTTATTTATTTTTATTTGGACAACACAAACATTTGATACAAGTAATTATTCTTTTTTCATGTCTATCACCAAGCATTCTTTGTATTTACTATATTTTTCAGTGTTGTAGCATTGTGTGATGCTAAAACTGTTACCATGCATTTCTTATTTACAGATTTAATTATCGCACAACCGTTGTCTCACGCCTTTCTTTTTGTGCTACAATAACTCTTTATGATGTGTATAGAAAACTGCAGCTGAAATCTTAATAAATTGTTGATTACACATAAGCTTTATAGGCTCTCTTTAGTGGTTATATACCAGGTCCTTAACTTGTAAGGTTGTATTTCATCATCAGTCGTTTCTGGCCTTACTTTTGTGACAGGAAATGGCGCCTTCCTTGCAAGCATGGCTACTTTGACAGCTGAAAGAACGCCCCAAAAAAAGACATAGAGGGGATAATACACAAATTAATGATTGGAGTGTTACTATAATGTTCAACTAGTTATAACCTCAGCCTTTATTTTAAAATGTTCTGTCTCAGATATCAGATGATGAAAAGTACAAAACTGCTGTAATCAAAATCTCAAACTGCTTCAAAGTTCATGCTCAGCAGGATTGCATTCACTTGCTACTGCACAATAAAATGATTAAGATCAACATTTTGAAATTTGACTCCTTTTTGGCATCAACCTCTGGTCATTTCCCAGGGCCTGATTCAAAAATAGGATTGCATGGTGTTTTGTGCCAGCCATCTGTGCAAATGAGTCATATTCATTATATTATTAAAACACACACACAAAGGGTTAAATGCACTGTAAAGTGTCCAGCAGAGCAAAATGTGTCTCTGTGTGAAGATGCTGTTTGCATGTATTGAAAGGGGCATGAGTGATTTGTGGACAGAATCTGTTGAGACTGGGTGGTAACTGTGCAGCAGTATAAAGGAGATGTTAGGCGAAAACTTTCCAGTGATCAGGGAAACAGTCTCACCTCTGGATGAAGTCTGTAAATATTACAATGAAATAACTATCATTAGTGTAACTCAGTCCGGAGCTTGACGTTTCATCCACACACGTGGAGACAGTCTAGAACCGTTGATGAGGATGTTTACGTTGTTTTTGTCTCCAAGTTGTCCTTTCTTGTTCCATTCAGAGGGGAAGCTTTGCTTATTCATGGTGAAGCTTGAATTCCATTTTTCAGGTCTGGTTTCACAATAAAGCTGAATAGTTTCCTCCTCACTTCCTAGATCACCATTTCTCTGTGGACTAAATAGTTTTCCATCAGTTGTTGTGTTTGGACCTGAACGTTATCATTCATGAGGCTTTGTGAATTAGAACTTGAGATGTAGTAGATATTGGAAGAGAACGCATGTTTTCGAACTATTAGAATCCATTCCTAATGTATCAGGCTTTCAGGTTTTGAAAAATAAATTTTATGGGGGGTTTTTTTCATGGGTTTTTTTTCTATATTTGACGAACAATGACATCTAGTCATATACATGTTGTTTCTGCCAATTCAGTTAGCCTCAGCCTTCATTTATTCATGTATTTATTATCCTCAATAAGTTGTTTGCAGTCACTCTATGGGGATTAATAAAACTGTGTTGCATCTATTTTTATGCATTGCTGAATGATGAAGCGTCTTCTTTGATCATAAATTTGATCTTTATGAATTTCTCCGTTTTCCCTAAAGAGCTGCTGAACTGAAAAAATATATATATGTGTGTGTGTGTGTGTGTGTGTGTGTGTGTGTGTGTGTGTGTGTGTATTCTTTTTTTCCTCAACAGATGTGTAGGGAACTTTACAAACATGCTCAGTGTGAAACAGTATGGAAAGTATTTTAATGATTTATGCAGCTTAGTCTTTTATTAACTGTCACAACATGCTATGAGAATTTCTGCTCTCAATATTTAAGGCTCCAAACCTGCACAGTGTGGTTAATAGCATAGCATACCAGCAAATGAAATGAGGTTTTTACTTTGTTGTTGCTTCTAAACTATTGCTGATTGCAAGTCACAGATAAAAGTTTGCTGCTCAAATGAGTTCCCACTCATTCTCATTTTGTTTTCCCTCTCTGTGCCATCTATAAAACCTCCCTTTATTCCCCTCTGCTCCATCTTTTTATTCAACTTTAAATGGATTTCATCTTTTCTTTCCACCATTATAATCATCCCAAAAAAGCTTGCAACTTGTGAACTTGAGGAACACTAAATCCCCCCTTCCCTCCTACACACACACACACACACGCACGCACACACACACACACACACACAAGAACACACACCCACACACACACACAAACATTGTCTGGGATCTTAGGCATTCACGGGCTGATGATTCCGATAATCTGAGTTCAAATACAATTCCTGGATCACAGGATTTAAATGACATTATATAGAAATTAGATTTCACATCTCGAGCAACTGAACCTCCCCCCGATCCCATCTCTTTCTAATTACGCTACTTTCCCCTGAATCTGCACCCGACTCTTTCTTCTGCTTCCTTTTTTGTTCATTCTGCTTGAATACAGGCTGGGATATTCTTTAGCAGCACAATGCATCTATTACAATACAAAGTAACCCAGGAGCTGCTATATATTCCCAATGATGGCTCCCTGGTGAATTGGCTGCGTGTTTGATTCATGGTGGGCTGCAGTGTTTTAGAAAGCGGGGGGAGTGCAGTCGTCTACCTGTAAGTGACACTGTGAATATTTACGGGAGGACGCACAGTTCAACTGAATATGTGTTAAATCAGCTTTGAAACTGGAGTCATAGGTGATTCTTTGAATATGACTTCTTTCATTCCAAGAGTAAGCCAAGTAGAGATCACTAGTGAGGTCAAGTTCTATTTTTGGTGTTATACTTGCAGTGGTGTTTTATTGGACATAATTGCAATCTTGAATTTCATCTGAATTAAAGTGTTAATACCCAAGATTACTACCCTAAAAAGGCTCATTAGTTTGGATAACAGTGGATATTTTCAACCTGAAATAATGCCCACATTTAAATGGTCTGCGCTAAAGATAGATATGATACTATAGACATCAACGTTGGGCTGGGAACTCTGCCCTAACCCTTATCCATCCCGGAGTCTCTATCCATCAGTGGCTATCAAGCATTCAGTGTTTGTCATAGAGGAGCGTGGGACTGTGTACTGTGTGTGACCAGGCAGAGATGGGCCCAGATAAAAGGATTCTGCAGAGTCCTGATTGGATCTGCTCCCATGTTTGCCTTCCAGTATCAGGGATTACATGATTTATTAGAGTGTGTTGGGGATGGGTGTTACAGGGTGCTAACTCTCCCACCTACGCCCTGAAGGGGAGTGCATTCCCGAAAAGAGTCCATGCAAATGAAGCAGCCGTCCTGTTTCTGTTGCTCCCCTGCAGCTTGTTTAACTCGCTCCTCCTCAGCTGAAGCCCCTCAGAGTGACTCTGATCATTTTCTCTCTGAATGACCTCTGTTATTGCAAACAAGCAACAAAGAAACAGTCACTCAATGAGCTAGCAACCCTGACATTTTACTTTTATTTATTTTATTTTTTTTTAATCTTGTCTGTCTTTTTCCATGAATCTAGGACCTACACACTTTATTTTGACTATTAAACTGACTGCCGGTAAATAATAATTAAATATGTGGGGGTTTTTTATAAGAAGGGTGTGATCTTGTTGACTCGCCCTCTGTATCTTGAGCTGAAAGGTTAAAAATGTTCGAATTTCTAAGCTTGCCCAAAAAACGCAAAAAAAAAAGAGAACACGTCAAACACAATGTTCCTTAGAAAAACAATGCTTTTTCTAGCAACGCATCTGGCGTGATTGGGCCCTTAAGATTTCATACCTGTTTCGTAAATTAATATTTTGTGTAATTCACAGAGTTCTTGGTTTTTTTGCATGGTCCTCCTCCTCTTTGGATGTGGTGCTTAAATTAACAAGTGCACCTGAACACCTCTTGCTCCACCAGGTAGTGGCAATGTGGACTCTACCATTTAGCGCTTTGGGGTGGGGGTGGTGCAGTGTTTTTTTGTATACTCTTTCAGCCATGTTAAATAAACTATAGCTTGAACTCTTTGAGTGTGGGTTATTGTACATGTTAATGCCTCAGTAGAAAGATGGATGTTACTCATTTTGTACTTTTGTTATTTAAAGTGGTTTAATAGTCTGATCACATTTAACCCTCTCTTGGAGCTATGTGGTTGGACCAGGAAGTATTTAAAGCTATTGTAAAGTTTTTGCACCATTTTGCATGTCTGCTGGGGATCCTGTGAGTTTTATTAATTGTGTTTATCAGTTTGTTCAGAGTTTCTGGGGTGTTCTGATTGATTCGGTTCCTTTAACCAGAACAGTTTGTTCACACCTGGATTTATAGGGTTTGAAATATTGAATCTAAACATTGTCATGCCAGTTGATGTGTTTTAGTGTTGTGTATCCCTTACCCTTATCAATCCAATTTACACTGACAAAAAAAAGGAACCGCTGGCTTCCTCTGGACTTCAGCGACTTTGAGGCCTTCTTTGCTCATACCTGGATTATCTCCAGTAAAACCTTTTTACTGCTCGTTTTCTAACATATTAGAAATGCTAGAAAATGTAGAGCGTTTTTTTTTTTTTTACTTTCAAATTAAATTCTACATGTTGGCAAATGTTTTTACATGCACTGGTACTTGAGAAAACATTTCTTTTGGGGTCAGAGCTCCAAACTGAGTCAGATTAAGTGAGGTCTGCAATTATGTTAAAGTACGTCCTTGAATCTTAATTCAAAGACTTTTTTTCTGTCATAATCAAAGTTATGTAATACTGTCATGTTATATTTACATTACAACAACAACTTAAATGAGCACAACCAAATATGGTTCTAAACTGTTGAATTTTCAAATGTTTGCATGACTTCCAGACACAAAATAAGTCAAAGGTTTTGGTTAGTAAGTGTAAAATGTGATCTACGACGCAGTTATGTGTATCCAATAGTGTGGAACAGGTGCATCATGAAAGCTAGTGTCTTGGCTTTGAATATTTGAGTCAGTGGTTTATTTATTTCACATGTTATAATAACACTGTCAGACAGAGGGAGATTAAAAGATACTTACAACCTTAAAGGTACCCCTGGGAAAACTGTGTATTCATGCGTTAAACACTGTATTTCAGTATCATTGTGAGCTTTTAACCTGTGTAAATGAGTCACAAAGCTAAAGGTTTGTTGAGTCATTAGCCACTACTATTGTAAAAAAAATCATCTTAAACATCTGAGGCTACATAGTCAAATTATCAGTCGTCCTCGTTCTCTCTCTGGGCTCAGCTGGACGTCCTAAGCGGGGGTCAAGGTGGGTGCTGTCCTCTGAAACCACTGCTGACCATCAGTCTGCCAAGCCAGCTAATTTACAGCTCACCCTCCTCCTCCTCCTTCACCCCATGTTATCCAACCTCCGTCAAATCCCCCCCCCCCCCACCTAACCCTCACCAGCACTCTTCATCTGTGCACACATTCTCTCTTTCTGTCTGCCTTCTCTCTCTCTCTCTCTCTCTCTCTCTCTCTCTCTCTCTCTCTCTCTCTCTCTCTCTCTCTCTCTCTCTCTCTCTCTCTCTCTCTCTCTCTCTCTCTCTCTCTCTCTCTCTCTCTCTCTCTCTCTCTCTCAGGCTGGGGGTGAAGACGCTGGCAGCACGCTCCATTGGAGACAAATCAGACTTTCCCGGCCGTGTCATCGTAAAACATCCCCCAGGAAGGTTGCGACCTCCTCACCCTTTCAACTCATCTGCAGGCATAGCAAGGAAGGAGAGGAGGAGGGTCCTTCATGTGGCAGCATAACTACCTAATCCACATTATCGCAAGACAATCAGGTGACTATGGAGAGACACTTTAGTGAAATTCATGAGCAGGGATGGAAAGAATACTCTCTTACAACTGCAATGTATAGCAATAGCGTAGAAAATCTAGAAAACCCTGTAAATAGGAGAGTGAGCTGCTCGCCGTCTCTTTGCTCCTGTGTAAAGTATTTATGTCCTGTTTGAAGGATCCCATTGCTCATCATAAATCAATAGTTTATTGGACAACCGTAGATCCAACACCTAGGAATTTTGAAGTTTATTTTGTGTTGACAAGCAGAATGTGTTATCAACATCTTACATGCATTAGGTTTTTACACTTACTGCTAAAAAGGTGTAGCTTTCATAAATTGCCAATAATGGGAAGAAATTGTGTCCAGTTTTGGGCCTAAACTATGATTGGGTATCTGCCTTGACAAAGGTGGACCTGCACCTGAAACCACAAAGTAAAGTGTACACATTTAAACAGAGGCAGAATAGCTTTAACCCCCATTGAATCACAAACAGCATCCTACCTTCAGGAAGCATCATTTGCAGATTGCAGAAGGATTTCCTTCATTTCATGTTCAGGCTACTCGAAGTCTTCAAAGTGTATCAAAGAAAAGTTTGATCTATAGTGTTGTCTTTTTTTTATTAGTATTAATAAACTGTTGGTGTCCCAAAAGAACTATTTCAGATGAGATTTCTCATCGTCATCTTTGCTGTGTGCTGCAATGCCTCCATGCCTTTTTGGTAGATATAGTTATGATTGAGGAGTCCATTCAACTGGCTACATATGTTATCAATATTGATAGGACTAAAAATTCCCTTTAACTGTTGGTTACAATTTTAAGAACTGTTAGGTTCTCCAACCCAAACCCAACTGGCATGTAAGGGATTATTTCACAAATCAAAGCATTTTTCTTGCGCTTGCAGCTGTCAGGACTTCATTTTTCTTTGCCAATGACTGTTTTAGTAAGAGTTGGATGTTTTCTTAATATTTCCTCGTATTCAAGAGACGTGCAAATAATGTAAATGAATTGTTTCCTGGCATAAGCTGCAGCTTTACACCTGGCTATTGTACCTTTCAAAAGATGAGTCAGAGGAGTTTGACTCCATCATTGTTGACAAACCTTAAATCAGGAGTCCTGCCCCTTCTTGATTCTGATTCTTTTGGTGCTGAGAGCTGATAATGCTGATCTGCGTTGGTTTTGTGAAACTGCCAGGGCAAAAGAGAGGAAGTGGTCTGAGAGCTGGGTTTTTTATTTTAGGTCTCTATGCTTTTTTTGTCTTATCTTTTTTTTTTTTTTGATCATTTTCTGTGATTGTGTTGCATCTTTGTTGTCAACAACTTTCCCTCTGCTTTCAAAAGAGCACTTTTCAAACTCTCCCTTCACCGCTCCCCTTTGTTTGTTCACAGCATTACTGTTGACTCCTGGAAAGATAACCCAACATCTACTCAAATGCACCTCAAACCCATACACAAACACACACACATACGTTGAACCCTACCCAGCATCAGACTCCCTGTTGCTCCAACCTGATGGAGCCATCAGCCAGAAGCCAGACACAGAGCAGTTGTTCTCATGGCCTCATCCCCACTGCAGAGCCTTGACACCGGGAGAGACAAACAATTTGGCCTCCCTCCCACAGCCTCAGCTCAGGGAGCCAGCAGGGGAGGCAGCCAGGGGTTGGTGCGTGTGTGTGTACGTGTGTGACAGAGAGGGAATATAAGAGGCGACTTTGTGTTTGTGTCAGTCAGAGAAAAAGAAAAGACATATTTCTGAGAGTGAGTTCCAATATGGAAAATGTCAGATGCCGGCAGAGGGGATCTATTTGCAGTCAAACAGTTTGTTCCATGAATGTTAAGGGGGTTTGCTTTCAACAAGTGGGATAAATATCCACTGTACTCTTTGCATATAGACAGCCTCCCTTTTGTCCTTTGCGGGAATAGAGGTTGTGCTCATGCAGGTTGTTTGGCCAGCTTTGAATATTGCCACCAGTATGGTAAAACCACGAGGCTTTTGACATGAGGGTTAGGACAAAGGGAAATGGGGTCGTGTGGTGAAATGGTTAATGCGAAACTTAATAGAGGCGGCAATGTCATTATCTCCAAATCCGCTGAGCCCTCTCGACCGGGGGTCGCAGCGTTAGACGGCCACTTTACATCCCGAGCGTGTCGGGCCGAGAGACCGAGGGCATGACTGCCAATCCCATCTGGAGGATTTGTGTCCTCCTCCACCAAATTCAGTAAGCACATGCAGGCTCATAAAGGTGTTGAGAATTGAGGAATTTGTCTGGGAGACATGGTCAAAGTCAATGAGCTAGTTTTGTCTTTCAGCTGGAGGAAGAGTGAAGACAGTCGAGGCCTTGCGCGCCACCTGAACCCTCCTCCTCCTCCTTCAGCGTCCACTAAAACAGGCCTGAGTAAAGGAGATCTGCGTGCCTTTAAATGAGATGAACACTGTCAGATTTACACACTGCCATGGTTTCAACCAACCCCTGATAATCCCTTCCCAGAAATAAATTGTCCCATTAAAATGAAATGTTGCCCATATAGGTTTAATAAATTGAAAACGCTTGTTTGAATCCTCTCTAATTTGGAAGGAATCCCAAGCTTGTAGCAAAGGCTGCAGCAAAATAAGATTATTTGCTGTGTATTATAATGTATGCAGCCGTTTTTATGCGACCAAACAGTGTCAGTGAACCCCCCGATGAAATGTGTGCTTATTTATATGCAGTTATTCAGGTATGCAGTAAATTCCAATTACTTCTTAAGATTTCTATTTAGCATGAGGGAGGAAATATGACAGGGAAGCTCTGTGTTTTGAGCGGTATTGTAAATCTCGTTAACTCTTTGCAGCATGTTGAGAGAAATCTGCATTCATGTTAGGGAGCGAGCAGTGCATAAGATTTTAACATCTGGCTAATAGTTCTGTATGGGCATGTCTGAGAGAGGCCTGGGGTCGATTCAGTTAATGTGAAGATTTCCAAGCTGATTCCAACAGATTTGTTTATTTGACGCTGCATACAGTTTAGATTTGTTTATTTGCATTAATAAATACATGTAAATGTGTTCTCGTGGATGCTGAAAGCCTCTGTAACAGCTTGTAGACTTTTAGACTATATCACCCACCACAACATGTTGGACACATTTAAATCTTTATTTTGATTAAGAAAAACTATTTTTTTCTTTATGGAAAGGACGTGAGGATGTGTTGACAACCACTTTGACACACCACACCACTTGGCTGCTTAAAGAAAATCAGGTACTTTTGAGCCTGGACCACCTTTTGTCATATTTCAGGATCTAATCAAAACTGCGACTTTGGTTAGTTTTTTCTTGTGATATGTGTTACAGAAATATTTTGTTGGCTTCTTTAACATTTTAAACAGCATTTAAGGTAGAAGGAATCAGGCCTCTTTAATGTTCGTGGAGCTCAAATGATTGTTTTTGACCATGGAGTATTGTGTCTTTGTTGAGAGAAAACAGCGGTCTCTTGTTAGGTAGAATCATCCTTCAGTTTGAGAAAGTCAGTGAAGATCTGTTGGGTCTTTCTAGTGAATCCAGACATTATATAATAACAAGCTGAGCCTGTCAGTGACAAACAAAATAACTTTTTGTAGGCATACTGTAAACCGTTAAATTTACCCTTACACAGTCATTTGCTGCCATTGCAGCGTGTTACGTTGCTGCAGGTTGAAGCAACACTGGAGACATTTCAAAACCGTTTGTACGCCAAAATATGCCCAAAACGGGCTTAAGTACAATTACAATGCTATGTTACCATTCTGCATAATCTTTGATAATGAGAAATGAGGGGATGACTGACAATCAGAGTTTAGTATTTTATTTAACTTCTTGGTCATAGTAGTTCAGATTTTATTTTTTCTTATCACATTCATATGTCAATCATTTTTACAGCATGAGTTATAATAACAAAGTGGTATGGCTGACTGGGGTGGGGGCTTTGCTTTTCGCCCTCCTACACATTAGGACCGGCCCTGACAGAAGGCCAGCATTGGTATACTCTTCCCTGCATTGGTTGGACCGAGTGTCTGTGACTGTATGCTTATTGTGTTATGAGCTACACTACAGTGAAGCCCGGATGCTTGTATCCCCTCCCCTGTATTCTGTCCCCCGTGTTGGACCCCCAGGGGCCCTAAATCCCCGCTGCTCTTCCCTGCAGCCCCCCTCTGACGTGCAGCATGCCGAGGCGAGCCGCGCTTTGCCTATGCATTAGCCATCCATTTCCCCCGGCTGACACCTCTCCAACATAAAACCGTAAGGCGGAGGTAAAATATCTCTCTCCTGGCGAAAATAAAGCTTTGTCTGCCTGCTGATCTATTGGATATAAAAATAAAGCCGCGGCTTTCATGCGGGCTTTACCTTATGCGCGCCTTGCTTTTTGCGCACACAAAAGCTCCAATGAAGATGGATGGAAGCAGGATCGGCTGCGGTGCGTCCAGCACAGCAGCATCACTCACTTCACTTCTTCTTCCTCTTCCTCCTCCCTCCCCTTTCCTTCTCCAACACCTTTTTTTCTCTCTCTGATGTCGTTGAAGACTGCGCTGTTTGTTATTGATCAGTATATGTCAATAATTATGCAGGGGTTTCCAGACTAATCGGCTTTAAAAAAGTTGAGGCATACACATTAAACAATCATCAGTTTCGTGTTGATATCTGTTTGATTTCAGTAGTTTGGTAACAATTCTCAGGTTATTTTGTGTACATCTTTGAATCCTCGCAGGTTTTGTTCAGCTCTTTTTTTTAAGGAAGACTTGAATACAGATCAGCGGCTGTGCCTTTGTTTATACCAAAAACTGAAGGCCTTGGAGTGATTGTCAGTTTTGGTATCAAAAGTTTAAATGATAGGCGTGTTGTATTCTAGTCTGTCCCTCAAGTATGAGTAAATATTGCAGCACTCATTCATATCAAAGAGGATCCGTTACATGGCGTATTTTTAGAATCAAACATGGCTCGTTTGTAACTGATTTTTTTTAAGTGGTTTATATTTAAATTCAGGAGTTATGTTTACTTTCCACTCTGAGCAAAGATGCTTAAAAAACATTTTGTTTTGGGGTTAAGGATCTCCAAGACAAGATTTTTCCACATGGCCTTATTTTAAAAACACTCAGTCTACATATCAGAACTAATGAAAAATAAAAAAGGTTTCCTTTGCCAAAAAAAAATAACAAATTCTAAAAAAGGGTTTCTTTCCTATTGAAAGTTAAAATGAGCAGAAACATGTTCCTGGCCAAAATTGCACTTATATTTAACCATTAGGACCCATAATCATCTGCTCCTTAAAAGAATAACAAGCAGCAGAAGATGTATGGTGAAGCAGGAGGGCCGCTCTACTGCATATATTAACGCAGGTATCAGCAGCGGCCAGCTCTCCCTCTCTCCACGCTCGCGGGCTTTTTTTCTTCAGCGCGCAGAAATCCTCTGCGGTGTCTGCAGCAGCAACAGCAGCGGCAGCAGCTATCTGCCGCTCTGCAGCCACGCAGCCCGTCCCCTGAGCATTGGCCAGCGGGCGATAATATCTCAAAGGGAGTGGTTATCGCCACACATTATATTATAATCATTAGTGATCCTAGCCCTTTCACCCCGACTGCAGAATAAACGCGCAGTCCCATTAATCTGAACTGGGGAAACTGCTTTACAGGCTGCTTCCCAGTGTCTGCATGGGGGCTCATTTCTCTGGGATTCTGTTTGGAACATTAGGGCGCAGATATTTGTCTATGTTTTTATTCACAGGCAATGTGGAGGGCTCAGCTGCATCAGGCAGCTAAATGTTCTGCCTAATCTGTCAGAAATATGATCTCATGTATTATTTTGCTGGTTTACAGGTTGTGTGAGGCAATCTAAAGAAAAAAGCCTGTATGAATGTTGAGCACAGAAGCACAACATACTACTTTTTTTTTAAACGTATAAGAGTAGGAATATTTTCTTGTATATTTTCTCTTTAGCATATTTTGAACAAAGCTTGTTACACCATGTGAAGGTCATTCCCTGACAAATTTTGTCAAGGAGAAAATCCAATAATATGTATTTGAGTGAGTGAGTGAACTTTAGCTTTATTTTTTTCCCTGAAATGAAGCTCACTGGGAATGCGTTGAAATTATTTTTTGCAAGGGTGTTTTTTTCTGACATTACACAGCAATGAACAGAATTTAAAGTTATATTAGTTGTGAAAATTGCAACTTCGCCCATGTGCTCTTTCTTTCGCCAGGCTGAATTCGCCCCCTAGAGGACTGAAAGGGACTCTGGTGGTGTTGGTGGCCTTGTTTCTGGATGACCTCAGAGTTTCATGCAGGTTCCAGACCCTAAAGCCCCCCAATTCACTGAATCATATGATCTCCTTGAGAAAACACACTGACAGTGAAGAACACAGAGATGGTCATAGCTGTGGACGGTTTAGGGGGACAAGCTCTGAATGTGTGTGGGTGCGTGCGCGTGTGCGCGTGTATGGATTCAGTTGGGGGTTGACTGACTGAGAAGGGACAGCTGTAGGGAGATGATCTATAAATCCCATTGGATTTCTCTCAGCACAGGCCGGGACCGGAGTTGGAAAGTCTGGAAAATGTTTGCGTAGAGTTGCTGTTGGCTCAATAATCCACGTCGAGTTCACATCGGCATATGTTTGGCTGCTGATCTACAGGAGGGGGAGGAGGGGAGTGATGGGGACTCAGCACAACCCAGCCAGTCGATGGTGGGACTGTGCGTGCTTTGCGTTTGTGGGTTATAACATCACAGACTACGAATTTCACTAAATGTGTCATGTGTGCTTTATGAGGCCTTTCTGCTGCGCGAGCACCGCACACTGGGATGAATGAATGGATGGAGCAGGAATGGAGGGAGGGTCGGTTTTCGGTCCTGGGAGTGCGTGATAATGCGGTGAGGAATGATTGACAGACTGGGTCGAGCTGGGGCGGAAAACACCCCCCACCCCACGTCCTCAAGCAGTGCTCACAATCACACTAAATATTATGTTCACATTTTTACGCGTTTGAAAGAGTTTGTAAAATTGTTAATGCAAAGCACAATTATGTGTTGTTGAAACACCTTTCTTTATCTGAGTGTTTAGGAAAAAAAAAAGAATTAAAACGTTGTATTGAGTGATGCAATACAACTGGCTAAAAAAGTGTTTTTTTAAGATGGTGAATATATTTAAGAGGTTGTCATCTAAAAAATATGTATTTATTTTCTTGGTATTCTGCATGGACTATAGTGTACTTGCAATGAGATAAATAAGTAATCAACCAAATACTTTATCTTTTTTATGATTGCTTTTCTTTTCTAAAAAATTAGCACATCTGCCAGCTCTACACTGAAAAAAAAGTTCCTATTCCATCTCCTGAGGTTTTCCACCCTGGAATAGAAATGAAAAATTATCTAAATAATATTAACTCAGCAGCTTCGCAGAATCAGGCCTGTGTATTTCTAAAAAATAAACTCACTCAGAATGATCAGTGTGGCTTATAATGATTTATGAATGCCATTGCCTGATTCAGTACTCCCTTGTAAAAAAAGATTGGGGGGGGGGTCCTGCAAAAGCTGAGCAGAGCACTGGACCGGTACCCCTCGTTCGATGGACGTCCAACCCCCCACCCCCTCTCCTCTTCCTCCTCCCCGGTTCACTCGGTTGATCAAAGCTCCAGTCGAGGGTGATATTTCTCTCTCTGTTACCGGAGTCACGGTTCGTCCCCCGGCTGCCTGTCCGGCTGTAGAACCTCACAGCCCCGCCACCTGACGCTGTTTCGTTCTTATATTTTCAACACCTTTTCTTCCCTCCCCATCTAATCACCTGCCCGATTTAGTCTTTATCCCGGAGTCCTCTCCTTCCACGAGCTGTGCCCCTCGCGCATTGTTGTGATGACATTGTGTCTCTTAACTGGAGGAGAGAGGGGAGACAAATAAACGTGTCATGATTAGAATTAATGATTGCATGCATCTTCACAGCCTCATTCATTATCTCAGATTAATTATCTCGCAGTGTACCAGTTCACTTGTCTGCACTTCATAAACCTCAAATCTCATGGGCTGCTTTACAACACTGTGGCCTGATAGTGAAATGTCCCCTTTCTTAAACGTGCTGGCGTGGCCTTTAAAGTCTTAAATTAGAGTTAGGCTTAAGTAAATGCATGTAACTAAATGTGGAATTAAAAAGTGCTTGCTGGACACAAGGAAAAGATAGCTGTCAGATGAATTGGGGGAATGTAGATTTTTCCTTTTAGCTGTGTTATTACGTCTTGACCTCCTGCATGCAGGCCTGCTGGAAGGCCTCATGTAATAAAAACTACCTCCAATTATTGTCATATATACGCAGTACTTAAATAATAAAAAAAAGATACAGTAATACATTAAGTATATTCAATTTAGGCACATATGCAGCATCACAAATTCCAATTCACAACTTGTGCCAGCATCAGAATAAAAAAAAGTGTGAGAGTAAAATCTATTGCTAGTGAGGGATTACAGTGGTAAGGTTAAAACCATTTTTGCATTTAATAGTGTCTTTGCCTGGAGGGGAGCTGAGATATTTTTAAGCCTATAGCCCATATTTTGATTTCCTTCTATTCGTGGATTAATCTGCCTCTGTGAGCTTGCTTTTTCTCTCTCTGGTTTATTCTAAATCAGGCGGAGATTATCCCCACTGACAGACTATCAAGGCATCTTCTCCACATGCAAACAACAACAACTTTTCTTGTTTACATGCCGCATTTACAAGTTTGTGTGGAGGCTGAGAATGTAAGGCCTACACCATGGGTTTCTGAGGTATTTGTTTTTTATTCTTCTGCAGGTTTTAGTGCAAAAAGAATAACATGTAGCTTCGTAGGCCACCAGAAACGCTGTATCCCCATAACTGATTGCACTTCTATGCACAATTATGCACCGCCCAGTTGTCATGGAGCTAAATGACCCCTCTTTGCCTGTGTCTCTGACGGAAACGTAACCAGATGCGCTGAGGCGCCGTCCACAAACAGACTGGGAAACCCGATAAAGAAGGGAGAAAAGAGAAAAAGAGTGGAGCAAAGAAAGAGAGGGATACTGGGATGGAAAGGGGCTGAAGCGAATACGTGTGCGTCTTTTTTATTCTTTTTTTTAAGGAGAAAAAAAAAAGCCTTATCTCTTTTTCATCAGCCAGTTACACATGGCCCGTTGAAGAGGAGCTCCCCAGACGCGTGGAGGCAGCTGGACGGGGAATAGCGGCGTTTTGCATGAGAAGCAGCCCATATGCAGGAGGATGCTGCCGGCCTATAGGTAGAGAATAAATTGGTGTCCCTCGTTCACTTTTTCTGCGAAAAGTGAGCTGCTACTAATGACGAACAAACAAACTCAGCAATGTTGCTCCTAAATTTGCAAATTCATTATTAAATTGATATTCTTCGAAGTATTTCATAAACAGCCAAATTGGAAAACACTGTTATAAGAACAACTTTTAAACTATATTTGGCAAACCTTGGATATTTTTAACCTTTCTCCCAACTAGATAAGTAAAAGAAAACCATCTGAGATGTGTTAGAGTGTCACCAACACGAAAGACTTGACCGATCTCTGTGATGGGAAATGACTGATAATCCAGCGGGCTGTGATGCTCATGGTGTTATTTACTTAAGGTGGACTTGAAGTGGATTGGATCTCCTTAATGAATTGTCCGAGGTGTCTGGGCCGCGAGCTCCTGACGGGCTGAGCTGCACGAGCTGTCAACTTTAGAGCCTCTCAGTCTTTCACTTCGACGCTTCCTCTCCATCACGCCAAAGAGAGAACGAGCTGCGAAAGTGCGCCGCTGCTAATGCGCAAAGAAACACGATAAAAGTAAATGAGAACATGGCTGTGACTCTATCCACAGAACCCTGAATCTGATCTTGACAGAGGAGTTCTGCACCCTCTGGCTGTGTAATCAAACATTTAAGCTCAAGAGATGATGCATTCAAGTGCAAAGCAGGTAGAAGATTAAATATTTTAGCTGCTTTATTGGTGATGAAAGCCTTAGGTTACTCTCAAATTACTAAAACAAACATGCCAAACTTGCGCGTAATTTTCTGGCGCAGAGTATCTACATGAATAAACAGGGAGCACGCCATGCAATATGCGCCTGCAGCTCCCCTTTTCCTGAAGACGCCGCTGTATCTACCTGCTCAGATTCCTCCTTCATGCCCCCCTCATGCCCAGCAGACAATTTGCTCAGCAGCTGAGAAGTGGCGTCTCTCCCTCCGCGCTGCTCGCCCTCCGCCGCGGCTGCTTCCTCCAAACAGATTCACTAACATATGACAGTTTGCAGGGAAATTCTTGACAATTGGTGTCTTGAGTGTGTGGCATAAATAGCAGGCAGAGCCCTCGCTGGGTTATGATGGGGCGGCTTGATGGTTGCTGGCATGGCGCAGCGCTGATTGGTCCGGCCGCGGCCTGACGTCAGGAGGCTGGGAATAAGGCTGGGCTGGAGCTTTAGGAGCAAGACAGTGTTACTGGAGACCCAGCTCATCCCAGCAAACACAACGTACTGGAGACTGAGGGCATCCCAGCATTCACACTGACTACTACAGGAGCCGCCAGCGCATCCCTGCATCCCCCCGCCAGCACGAGCTTAACATCCAGGATCACCGGACGAGGGGAAACACTTTTTTTATTTATCTTTTTGGGTGTGTTATTTTGTTTCTTGCTGGCTTTTAAACATTGGATACGCTGCCATGTCAAAGTACACTGAATTATTTATAGGCGTGCGTGTCTTGTTGTGTGACAGCTCTGCCCTGAAAGCTTTTTATTAGACGCCTCTTCCAGCCCTGACTGGCACACGACGCTCCTCTCAGCCGATGCGTCACTTCCACGCGCGCCGGGACAACCAAGCTGGCTCCGGTCTCCTCGTCTGACCTTATCTGCAGCTTCTTTTGCAAAATTCTACATTTTGGTCTGGCCCCGGATCGAGTAAAGGACTGATTATTTTCCTCCCTTGGCTTCTCAACCTGAGTGAAAGGACGCGGTCGTATCCCTCCCTGTTTCTTTCTTTTGTGGACGCTGATTCTTTTTACGCATGCAGGGAGAAATCTGTGGTGACACCTGATCGACTGGCTTCTCCGCGCACATTGACCCGGGAGCTCCAGGCGAATCAGGGAGAGGAGAAAGCAGATACACGGTCAATGCTCGGACTGTGCTGTTGATTTTGTTTGTGTGTGTGAGCGCTCTTCATTTGTGGGGTTTGTTGCCCAGCCAAAGCCATGGTCCACTGTGCCGGCTGCGAGAGGCCTATCCTGGACCGCTTTCTGCTCAACGTTCTGGACAGAGCCTGGCACGTTAAGTGCGTGCAGTGCTGCGAGTGCAAGTGTAATCTGACAGAGAAATGTTTTTCTCGAGAAGGGAGACTATACTGCAAAAACGATTTCTTTAGGTAAGCTCGAGGAAAGTGACAGAAAAACTCCAGTCCAGTGTTTTTATTTGTGAATGTGTCAGGTGATGTATCAGGAGCTGGACTGAAACGGCAGCTAAATATGCACAAATGCATTTGAGAAATAATCATAAACTAAAATTGTAACACAGGTTAAAAAAAAATAAAAGCCATTAAAGATAGAAACTCTTCTTTTAATTTACCACAACAAAAAATAGAATTTAATTCCGTTTTTTGGTAATAATTTAGTTAATATCAAAATTTAAGTTATATGTATATTTATATACATATATTTTATCTTGACAAAGGTCAAAGTAAATCCCAAAAGCTTACACCTATTATCTTGTCTTTGAGTCACATTTTTTTAAAGGTTAAACAACAAATATCTAACATTTATTCAAAAAGAAATAAGCACATCTGTTGACTGCACACACATTGTAAGTATTTTAAATGAACTCATATTCTCCGTTTTATTTATCTTTTCCTCTTAATAAGTGGATAAATCGACCTGTCCGTGCCTGCAGGCGTGAATGAGCACTCAAAGGCGATAAGCTTTGATTAGGAGCGAGTAATTAAAAGCTTGTTAATTTGGATTCTTATGCAAAACAACAACAAAAGAGGGGCAGCAACATTAAACGCGTGTGCACTCGCTCACAGCGGGGGGAGAGGAGAGGAAAGGGGGAGTTGTTAGGAAATCGAGGAAATCACACTTGGGGTGTTTATTTTATTTTTTTACAGCGTGCAGCGGCCGGGGAGCACTCAGGATCAAACCCCGGCCAGAGGAGCCGTTGGCCCGGTGTGTTTGCTCAGTCCGACTGAGGAGGACGTGATAAGTGGATTTGAATAGTAAACTAGTTGAAAAGATCAAGTCCGCAGACAATGCAATCACAGACGTGCAGTCAACAAGCAGTGCACACCACTCAATACACATTGTTTAACGTGAAGTCAATGGCAGAGCTGTAATTTATTATTCCAAGGCAAACTGCTGTGTGAGAGCGTTAATGGGACCTGGATATTTACGGGATTTGTAAGATAGATCCCACTTTATGTATTAGTGGAGACAAATAGCAAAAAAATACGGCAAATAAATATAATGGTAAAATATAAACTCTTCACTTCGGCGATGGTTCTTTTCAAAGTCGTGCATTTGCTTCTTTCGATAGAAAATAGTCTTCTTATCCTCTAATAACTTCGACAAAATTCAGATTTAGAATGAATGTTTATCAGAATAATTAGTACATCTCTTAAAAATACAAAAAATTAAGAAGTAGCCTTTCGGCAGATCATGTTTTTTTTTTTTCTAAAATGTTATTATTTACAGATGCAAAAAAAAAAAAAATAATAATATATATATATATATATATATATATATATATTATTTTGATTTACCTAAAATGTTATTTTTGATTCAACGTTAGGGTTTACTCTAAAGAATATAAAAAAATGTAAAATACAAACATTTCTGAAATGCCTTTCTACCTCTAACATAAAAGGAGTGGGGGTTTTTTTGTAGATATTATCTTTAGTTTATCTTTTTGTTATTGCCTCGTTTGTTACGTTATCATTGTGTAGTTTTGTACTTATTTCAAAGGCTTATGCTTTAACGTTATCTTATTCCCTTTTATAAAAGAAAAAAAAAGATTTCTCATATTTATTAGACATGTTTATTTTTCCTTGTAAAATCAGATTTCATTTTAAACATCAGCTTTTTAAGTGTCGATCTCTGTCTAAATTCTGCACAATAAGCGTTAACACCAAACCTGATTGTAATGATGAAAAAGAAATGAAGACCTTCACAACACATGGCTATATCTCTAATAATCTCTTCTTCTTCTCCTCCTCCTGCAGGCGGTTCGGCACGAAATGTGGTGGTTGTTCGCAGGGCATCTCACCAAACGACCTGGTCCGGAGAGCCCGGAGCAAAGTGTTTCATCTCAACTGCTTTACTTGCATGATGTGCAATAAGCAGCTCTCCACCGGAGAGGAGCTCTACATCATAGACGAGAACAAGTTCGTTTGCAAAGACGATTACCTAAACAACGCCAGTGTGAAAGACACCAACCTCCTCTCAGGTACGCTGGCTGTGTACATGTGTGCGTGTTTGTGAGTGCAAGGCGGATAAATTGTGATGGATGTGGCGTGTGCAGTCCCGCAGAGGCTTCATCATTTCCATGA
The DNA here is from genome assembly GCF_947650265.1 of Symphodus melops. NCBI lineage: Eukaryota > Metazoa > Chordata > Actinopteri > Labriformes > Labridae > Symphodus > Symphodus melops. The sequence continues at coordinate 23,374,320 of NC_136700.1, read as the reverse complement.
CCAGGACTTAGACTGCTTTTAGAGACAAAAGCACAGTCAGTGCTGTTCCTACATGTAAGGTGTGATATTTTCACCTCAAGTCTCTAATGTTAATTTTACTCATAACCTATAAATTACTTCAAAATGCTTCGTTCGGGGCATGTGATTGAAATATCCTGAATATGGTTGTTTTATAGCAGGCTCAACGTTTATTTAAAAAAAAAAAATCTCTCAGTAGAGGGCACAGCATCAGCTCCTTTTTTAGTGAAAGTGTCAAATCTTATTTTTATGTCAATATTATTATAAAAGGAACAAAACGCACTGTATTGAACTGTAAATATATCTTAAAGAACCCAAAAATGAATTAATTCATTTTTAATGTTGGGTTTGCATCACTGACCTTAAAGTCGGAGTCCAGCCTCCATGAATAGAGCATCACTGCTGATATGGTGGCCTGTTTTGGTGTATTGAATATCTTTTTGTGTGGTTCAGTATTTCAGTACTGTGTTTGCAGAATGCCTCTGATTAATTTCAACATATGATTCCTGTAGTTACGGCATGCAGTGACCCCAGCTTATCGCCGGACTCTCAAGACCAGCTCCAGGACGACGTGGTTCTGAAGGACACGGAGATCGCCGCCTTGTCCGACAAAGAGACGGTGAATAACGAGAACGACGACCAGAACCTCGGGGGGAAGCGGCGCGGCCCGCGGACCACTATCAAGGCCAAGCAGCTCGAGACGCTGAAGGCGGCGTTCGCTGCGACCCCCAAACCCACCAGACACATCAGGGAGCAGCTGGCACAGGAGACTGGCCTCAACATGAGGGTCATCCAGGTAAAGCAACATCTCAATGTCCAAGCTGCGGTTTTGAGAGCTCCATGTGGACTATAATTCTTAGTTTGATCATAAATTCATTAATTAAACTCCAGATAACGACACAGCTAGTTGTCCATTTTTATCAGAGATTCAAAAAAATATATTATTTTAAGTCTCTTTAGGTTCTATAAAAATCTTCTTTCCCTGTCTATCCTGTTCTGAAATATTATAGAAACAATAGTCTGGGGCAACAAAAGGGCTCGCGCCTTTTCTGTTTTATAGGGTGTTACGCACCCATTAAAAGGTGTGATGTAACAGCTTCTATTTTATGGAAAATGTCCCTGCCAGGCTGCCATGACCGTGTAGGCCCAGCTCATCCCATCAGAGAGGCTCCACCTCCCCCCTCACCTCCCCCTCTCACATCCTTCACCCCTCTTTAAAGGAGGCCTCTTCCCTTCAAACCGCGTGCTCACATTGAATTCATTAAGCCAAAGATTGGCCGACGCACGAGGTTGATTTGGAAACGGGTAATTTATATGGGTATTTTTGATTCTTGGCGCTCGCGACGGGGCAAAGTCGCCAACTGGCGCCGGGCTGCTGGGAGCACTGGGACTCCTGGCACAGCGCTGCCATCACGTTTTTCGACCACATTTAGCCATGCTGAGCGCTTTTTTAGCCAAGTAGAAAGACCCAAATCTGTTTCAGGGGTCTTCCTCGAGTTACACAAAGAGACATTATTATTATTAATAATATGTAGCCTATTCATTTATTTAGCAGTTATTTATATACCGAACTGTATTCTGAAATTATTGTATATATGATAAATTAACTAACGTGTATAAGTTTGAAATCAAACAGACCCCACATCCACTAAAAATCGTTTTAGAAATCAGAAGCGCTTTTCTGCAGATTTCCATATATGGGATTTTTTCCCCTTCAGAAAGTGGATGAGGCTGCGGGGCAGATCAAAAGGTAAAAAAAGGTTTAGCATTGCAGATTAATGGCGATAAAGTGAAAATGTTGGAGCAGGGGTATCTAATATGTATGAGCGCGAGGGAAAAGGGAAGAGCGTAATTAAAGGAAGCCGGCCTATAGATTAGGAAATGATAACCTCCAAGAGCCCGGTAATATATCGGTAACAACCCTCCTATTAAGTATTAATTGGAGATTTTAAGCCCCCGCTGCTGCAGCCTTCAGCCGGAGTAAATGGAGGGTTAAAAGATCATTAGGGAGGTTAGATGGGACTCTCGCTCCTGTAACGATAATTGGCCGCAGCCTCTCCACCGGCGCACAGCCTTGCGGATTTAACGCACCGGCACATCACGCACGCAGCAAAACACACACACAGAGGTCGGTTATTTACCCTAATAAGAAGCTAATGTGTCCAGGTGCCAAGGTAAATATCCCACCTAATTACATGAGCTTTTGTGTTGGGGATAATTTACACAGCGATGTTTAGTTGCATTTCCGAAAATAATCCAAAACGTGCCTTTTAATGTCCGTTTGTCAGCATTTCTTTCTCTGCCCCATCACCTCCATTTCTACCTCTCCTTCCATCTCCCTTCACTGAATATTGACGTGCGATCAAAATGGCGTCGGCAGCATGTTAGCTGACTGACAGGAGGTGACCCGTATATAAATGTGTGTGTGTTTGTTTTCAGGTTTGGTTTCAGAACCGACGTTCCAAAGAGAGGCGCATGAAGCAGCTGAGCGCTCTGGGCGCACGGAGACACGCGTTTTTCCGGAGCCCAAGGCGGATGAGGACGCTGGTGGACCGGCTGGAGCCCGGGGAGCTGATCCCCAACGGGCCTTTCTCTTACTACGGAGGTATGCAAACAATTTGGCCTATTTTGTTATTTTTGTCCAATGTATTTGTGACATTAAATATCACATAGTAGTAGTATAATAGTTTATATTCGCTTAAAACTATTTGTTAGACTATCATATCTGCATTGGCGTTGTAGCTTTAATTGGAAATTAAATAAATGACCTGCATTGTTCTGTCTTATCTTATCTAAAGGCCTATACAGTCTGCTTAAGTGACTCAGTTTAACGTTTAACGGGGCTGTTTTGTAGTTTTTTTAGACATGGAAAAATATTGTATTAAAAGCATGTCTGCACACTTTCTTTCTGAACTTAATACAGCATGAAAAAAAGGTGCATGCTAGTTTTGGACGCCAAATAAAAGTAAAAATGATTTAAAAAAAAAAAAAACCTGAATCCATTAAAAATATTATCTGCCCTCTGCTCAGCATATTGCTAGTTTGGACATGAGGATAAAGCTTTTTAATGTAATTTTTAAATCAATTTTAAAGTTGCGTACTGAGCGAGGTTTACCAATGCTTGTGGACTTTTGAAAACCACTGAGTTATGTTACACATCAGTGATTTGATACAGAAATCTTACTTTTAAATGTTGGATCATTTTCAGAGACTTTCACTTGTGCTCGGGCCTTTTGTCCTCCCTGCTGAAGCAAAAACTCTTTGAATGATATTCTGCTGAGTAAAAAAAAAAATCTCAGTCTCAGTAGGTAGAATTGCTGATGAAATGGCCCCATTTTAATTAATTTTGTGGCCACGTTGTTCTCCCCACCCAATTGCAGTTTTGATTTAAGTGTAACGTGCTCTGTGACTAATGTAGTAAGGCGAGGGTCTCTCCCCCCTCTAATACAAATCAAGCTATGTATATTCAATGAATTCCTCAACGTCTCCAGAATTATTCCTGCACCCCCATTGTTCTCACTTAATTTTTTTTCTTGGATCTGCAGATTATCAAAGTGAGTACTATGGCCCGGGAGGAAACTACGACTTCTTCCCTCAGGGGCCTCCGTCGTCACAGGCCCAGACCCCGGTCGATCTTCCCTTCGTGCCCTCCTCAGGCCCCACAGGCACCCCCCTCGGAGGTATGGACCACCCCCTGCCGGGCCACCACCCCTCCAGTGAGGTGCAGCGCTTCTCCGATATCATGTCCCACCACCCAGGGGACTCTCCCAGCCCGGAGCCCGGCATCCCAGGGCCCCTCCACAGTATCTCTTCTGACGTGTTCGGCCCCAGTCCACCTTTTACCTCACTGTCTCTGAACGGCAGCGGATACAACAACCACCTGTCCCACCCGCCCTCGGAAATGAACGAGGGCACTGTGTGGTAGCTTTCAGAGAGAGCGGACTCTGCTGGAGAGAGATTCAGTAACGGAGGGTGAGGTTTGGAGGTGTTGGGGGGCTGGGGGGTGAAAAACAGGGGCGTGGAAATCGACAGGCATCAGTATTTTTGGGGGCGTTTTCATATTTATTTATTTATTATTTGAGTTGTTGATCTTTTCTGTGGAAAAAGGGATGAAAAAAATATGTTTTGAACATTGTCCTCGGTATTGTGTTTGGGTGTTTGAATCGCTTCTTTTGCCCCCACCCTGGACTATAAATGAAATAAATAACTGGGCAAGACTGCTGAAGTGGCACCATTACACCCTCCTTCTTTGGGCCCCTGGGGCACCCTGTCACCCCCCCTGACTCCTGTCGGTGGCCCGGCACAGCGACCAAACCCCCAACACTCACTGGTGGGGTGTAAAGTACCATTCTGAGATCTCCTATAGTACGTCCTGAACATGAAAACATCCTTAGCTACTGTCAAAGACTTGGAAAGCTTTACAGAAAGAAGAAAGGGGCAGAGGGTTGGTGATGTGCTGACCCGGCAGTGTAGGAAAGCTGAGCGGAGTTCAAACTGCGTTCGAGGCGCTCAACTCGTCCCTATTTATTCAGAAGCTCCTCAGACCTCTTTGCCTCTTGAGGCTCTGCCATATTGACGCTTAACCTTTTTGACACTATATTTCTGAAGGCCAGAGGAAATGACAATGTTTCCTCCTTCCTACTGGACTTTTCCTATAATTTTTTTCTTGTCTTGGTTTCAGAATGTCCACCAAATCTGAAGAAGGCCGCCTTCAAAAGGCAAACAGTATAATCCCTCTACGGATTGCAAACCCTTTATTTAAAAATGGAAATGAACTTGAAATGTTGAAATGAAGTCTACCTTCTAAAAATCTTCTACCGGGGTTCTAAATGGGACTTAGAACAGTCAACTGTTTACGTGATCTATTTAATTCAGGAGTCCAGAAGTCTCGAAAACCATGTTTTAGAACCTCTCGATCCATATAAAAATGTTCCAAGCAACCAACCAAACTTTTGTATTGATTTCATTTATATTGTATGGAGATAAAAAAAAAAACACATTTGCTGGGTTTGTGGTTCACTGTGCTAGTTTGTACAAGATGTTGTTTACAAAAAAGCTGAAAAAAAGAATAAAAACATAAGTAGACATTTGCCAAAATAAAAAAAAGAATAGCACAAATCCTGTTCAAGTGCTTTGCACCCTCATCTGCAGAACGTGTTGAGACAAAATGTACGTGTTCAAAGGAGTAATTGACTTCTTAATTTTTTAGTCTGCTGAAAATACATTCATAAAATTGTTAATATGACATACTTAGACAGGTTTTATTTTTGTGTCTTCAAAGGAGAAAAATCCCAACTATTAAAAATTGATGGTCAAATATGCAGCGAGTAGCTGCTACATCTCTTTGAATATCAAGCCCTCATGGTATGTCTTTTATTGTTCCAATAAACCGAAGCTTATGTGACCTCCAGTGCATATTAGACCATTCACTGTATAAATCCAACATGTTGACAAAAATGTGTTTCTAATAAAACTAGAAAATATACTTATGAATTTAGAACATATTTTCTTTGGGATCAAATTTTTTACAGTATACTGATACATTACAGTGTGACATATATATTACACTGTGCTGCCACATCACAGGGCTCTTTATGAAGCGTTTATCAGGCCGGCGTCACTCATATCATAATGAATGCTTTTTGCCTACACGGTGAATTTTCCTTTCATGTGAAGTGTGGAATAATTGGCCTTTGCAGACAAGATGACTGGTAAATATTTGTTCATTTTGATTAATTTCATTCAGAAACAGTGACTGCAGTTCAAAAGACAAAACATTTTAAGCTCCATGCAGAGTTGAAGAAACATGAAGTGACATCATGATTCTCTTGGTGTCAAGAGACTAAAAAGTGTTTCCTGTTTTTCCTGCATGATGTAGCGCTGAACCAGAATAATTCGTAGACAAATCAAACTTGGGATTAAATCATTTTAAACTTTTCTCCGGGATTCACTTCTCTGCTGCCCAGCAAGGTTTCTATGGACCAGCTTGCTGCTTTCGTCACAAGAGGGAGTGAATGTTCACTTATGGTACTTCCTTCCCCAGAAACCACTTTTGGCTCTGGTCTCACAATCTGCTGTACTGTTACTCGAGGTCGCAGACTAATCATAAGCAGTTAGCTGTGCAACTGTGAAGGACAATGATGAAATTGGCGTGACCGCGGCTCTCCTGCTTGTTATGCTTTTATTAGCCCGCTCCGACATTATTATTATTCCCTGCAGCTTACTGTTCTCGCCGTGCGGTCTGAAGGCTGGGAGGGACTTCTTCTAACTTATTTCAGCCAACGGAGTTGTAATCATAATCAAGAAAGCCCAAACAGGGAGGCATGATCTTTTTGCAGGAGAATTATTCATACTTGTAGGGTAAGGAGTCAGGCGGTGGGATTGTGGCGTGAATCCGGGGGAACCTTTATCTCCCAAGCCCGGCATGTGCAGTTAGGGCCATACGCAATCCCAGTTTCTCCCCCTGCCTCCAGACTGTAATCCACCATGAATTAATCATGGTCTTGAGAGTTAACCAAGCTTGGGGAGGTGGGGTGGAGGGTCTGTGGAAGGATATAGGTCTCTGTTGAGCCGCTGGGCTTAGCCCCCCCGTGGTAACACCGTGCACTGGCGACTGACCGCCCCCGGGGCCACGGCTCTTGGAATTCAAATCTCCTATTGATCGCTCATCAGCTGTTGGTGCAAACTGACCTTGTAGTCTAACGCCTGCAAAAGAAAACAAGCCTAAACAGCAGTGAATAGGTTTAAATGACATTTTAAATCTCTGAGTCAGGATGTTTGAATAGCCCACACACCCGCTGGGATCCAAAATACGTGTACTGTATGTGCATGTCTGTTATTGTGGGGGGAGGGAGTAATGTTTCGAGGGGGAGTGTACAAAATGGTTTACTTTAGGGTACAACTGGGGCCAAAATATTGAGCCAATAGGAAGATCAGGCCCAGCAGGCAAACATTGAGATACTTGCGTTCAAACTGAGAGGGGTTTTTTAGAGCCCCTCTCCATATGAGAGGCATTTGGCTGCTAGCTTTAAATGCAGAGTGGCTCAGCTGGAAGTGCACCCTCTCCTCACAGCGAACGTAGCATAAGCACACAAACACATGGCGCCTGTCCTCGCCTCTCCTCAAACAAACAACACATGTTGGGGGAAGCCAATTTCTTGGCCAGGAATGAGAAAACGCTGTTAATCAATGGAGCGGGCTGGTTGATCGCTGAGCCACATTTCCCCGGCTCAATACTCAGCGAGTGGGTGATACACAGACATGTAGCTGGCTGATAAGCGGACCTCTGCTGACGAGCTGTTTGTTTTGCCACCTCACTACTCTTTACATTTCCTCCTCCTTTCAAAGACCAAACGCAGAGGGGATGTTCACCTCTTCAGGCCAATTCTTTTCTCTGTAAGTAAAGTCCAGAATCATTCCAACGATAAAGCAAGAAAACCTTCCTCTTCTCCCGCCCTGGACATACAGACCCTAATGTCGCTTTCAAGGGCATTTTTGCCCTTTTTCTCATTTTTGTTGAATAAACAGAAAAAGAAAAGTAAGTCTGATCATCCCTAGTCACAGTGGCTGAACTGACAAAAACAAAATCCCAGGTTGAACAAAAATGGAAATGAAAAGAGTCCTCTGATGCAGGAAGTGCTGGGATAAGTGTGTTTCCTGCAAAGATGGTATTTTCTTTCAGGCAAACTGTCTCCTATAACTGACTGCAGTGGTGATTCTGGAGTCTGTCGGGGCCCTCTTTGGGAAGATTCCTAACATCATTGCAAAATGTGCACATTTTCGGCCACTGCTTTGAGGCCCCCTACTGGTCTGGGGCCACAAGCAGTTGCATGTCTTGCCTGACTGACCAGGAAATAAAAGACATGGAGTCAATATAAACTTATGCTGCTGCTTGAAAAATAACCTTTTTTTATATTTGCGTATAAATACTTCATAAATATTCAATTCCGGCTGTTACCAGACATCCGTAGTCTGAGTTTTTCCATCCATTTCCTCACCCATAAAAAGAAAAATTGAAATCTCCTTGAATTGAATTTGTTCATATTTTGATTTTTCACACTGAAATTTAAATCAATATTTTGTTTTTGATTCATTCCCCAGTTACAGCCATGTAAAGCATGTGCAGCTCCTGATTTAACCATTTGGCTGCTAAATTATATGTCTTTACATTATAGAGAGAACTTTTTCTCGATCAATTCTCAGGACTGTGGTGTTGGGGATCAGGGGGCCAACACAGTTATAAAGTAAAAAAGCTTGCAGTGAGAGAGAGATTTGTTTAAGTACTGCCAAGTATATAATCACTTTACAAAGGTCACGTTTAATTCCAAATGACAGAATAACTAAATAGCGATCTCGTAGAATAGTACAGTATATGCCGACAGCCACTTAAACAATGCTGGACATGGTAGAACTTCATTAAGCTGAAAGAAAATAAAGACAATGTCTGTTCTTAAGGAAAACAGCACCTGCAGTAGATTAAATAATCTCTGCTCCTTTACCTGTTAGTTGTTCTGAAACTACCTACAGACGATCACAGTGGCCGTCTTCAGAGAAACCCATAGAGGGAGAGAGAGGGCTGTCTCCTCAGTGAAGTATTTACTTATGATGTTGTGTTCCTAAGTAATGCAGCCAGTTTCTCAAAATGTCCTGTTTTAAAATGTGACATGAAAATCAAGTCTTCTCTCAATTGCAGCCAGAAAAGGGAACCATGAGTAAATGTTTCAAAGCAGGTCGCATTTTTATAATACAATAAACAGCTCATGGTAGTGTTTGAGTTTGTGCAAAATAAAGTAAAGAATAAAGTAGAATCCAAAAAGTTTGACAAAACCACTCCTCTCTCCGCTCCGATGTGCTCACACGAGTTTTCTGTTCTTTAAAACTTGAATTGATCACCATCAAGAAAAGAAAAAATAAGTCTTAAGTTGTGACTTGAGGATGTAAAGTGATTGTGCAGATCTTATAATGACATTTATAAAGTATTTATGATGACTTTTCTATAACCACACCCTCGGTTTATCCCAAAGAGCTCTTTTTATGTAGGATTTTGCAAGCTGTTGCCAAGGGAGATTGCAAAAGTTCACCGAAAAAATGTAATGTACAAAAAATTGTCCGATGACGTGCATAAATGACATTAATTAGTGCACTGGTTCAAATTTGCGTTCCATTGTTTCCAAAATTGGACTATGACAACACAAGTCTCTTCGAAAAGATACTAAATGTCATTTACTTGGAAATACAATCAACTGATGAACAGTTTAGTGAGTTAGCATTGGTGACCTTTCAAGCACACAGGTATGGATATCAAATTTAAAATAATAAGCTAAAATAATTTAATAACAAAGTTTCAGACCTAACATAGGTCTTTTCTTGCCCCAAGTTTTCCAGTTAGCTTTATTTCCACTTTATTGTACCTTTACATGATATATAAATGACTTCCTATATTGAGTTTATTTCTGCCTTAGGTGTAGTTTGCCCCTGAGAAAATGTGCATAAATGTACTTCTAATTTGCTATTCACAGTAAGTATAAAACTGAATGTTTTTACTCATAATTGGAACGTAACCCATTGCAGGACAATTTACATAAAGAAATTGGCCATGTAACAAACAATGCGCTCACCATGGGAGGAAAGTATACTCGTTTAGCAAAGTGAAAAGTACTAATTTCCCCCTGGAGGATGTCCTGATGGTATGTGAGGTCTGTAGGTTGGCCTGATTAGCACAGAGCATGGAGTGTGTCTACACCATCTGACCCACTGAGTGATATTCATTTGTCATTCACATATTGGAGACCAACTGCTGTGTTTTTTTGCTCAGGGCAAGGCTTTTCTCGATGAGTTGTTTGTGTATGATTGCACTGGCAATTTCCCATTGTGATATTGCATGGAATACACACTTAAGAGAAAAATCTGTTTACAATGCACACAAGCTGCTTGTTGAGTTGGTGTGTTTCCTCTCCTAAATAGGTTGTTTCATCGCTGATTGGAAATGAATTTAGATGAAAATAGGTTTTAAGAGAGTCTCAGATATTGTGTGAAGTAGTCACACGCTTTAAAACAATAGGAAACTTTCTTCATGCACTAAGAGATGTTATGGAAACACACTGACATGAGTTTGTGTTAAGATTTCTTCAGCAGAACAGTTTGTGTTTGTTTTTATAGAACTTCTTAAAGTTACAGCAGTGTTTTACCCTGTTGGGAATACTTCCTTTTCCAATCACCTGCTCCAAACCTGTCCAATCTCAGTATTATAGGTTTACATTTATTTTCTTAGCCATGAGCCTTAGTCTTGACTTTTCTTTTTTACACTGCACAACACCAGCAAGCACAACGTTTGTGAAGATGTGATATACACATTTTTACTTTTTGGGACCTTACGCACTTCGTAGCTTCCTGAAATCTGGACTATGAAGACCTTGTGTGAATTTTTAAAACCAGTTTATTTGTCATACTTCCTGTTTTTTTTTTTTGTACTACTTGTCAACCCCCTCTAATCCCTGCACGAGTTGAGTTACTGAGGGCGAACTCACACTATGACGATGCTCCGCCAGGTCCGCTTCCCCACATCAGAGAAGAACACAGACAATAAGACGGCTATTTTACTGACTTGGTGGTTTTTTTTTATTCATGTCAGTCAGATACTGTTTAACCAGAACTCTCCGGGATTTCCTTAGAATTAACATACCAATTCCAAGCGTGCCAGGGTCTACCTTAGCCATCATGGCTTTGGTCAACTTGGTTCATTCAGCAAAGTTTCTGCGTTATTCTCCTCATAGTAACCAGTGATGGACATGGATTGGTTGTTGGTAGAGGTAAACGTGTGTGCTGTTGGTGTGACTGTTGTACATCATAAAACCTCGGCCAATCATACTTAACAGCCCTGCTAGGAAGTACCTGGAAGCTGCACACAGTGTTGACACCAGTCAGTGCCAGCATTTAGTTGTAGGATTTCCATCCAAAAGTTGTAGAAAAGAAAGCGGCCTATACGGACAGTAATCCATAACTTCATGAAGCTTTATGTTTGGGAAGTCTTGGCCAAAACACCAAAGCTGTACAGCTCTCATTTTTAGAATAATGTTCACTGCTTATAGCGGCTCCTGGGCAAATTGATTTCTGTTATTTTCTGCCAGCTTAGCATTTTTCTACTGTGCCATTATCTGAGTGTGTTTGAGCAAGTGGCTAAATGCACCGGTGTAGAAAGCCCTTATCAACACAACACATTGTAACTTCAGCTCCAGGTGTTTGCTGCCATGTTACTGTACCCAACACACATGGCCATGGTGCTAATTAAAGCAATCCTGTGATTATCCTGAGAGGGAAATACCTGGATTAGCGAGAGATTTGCAACTCAAACCCAAGACATGCCTAATCAATTTAAAGCCATTAGACAATTAATTCACTTTGGTGGAGGGTGGATATTGCACATGCACTAATCTGGCCCCTAAGTTGTCACTGTGTGTACTGATGAGTATTGAGTGCTCTGTGTACATATACAGTGATGAGAATGGGCAAGCAACCTAAGCAGAGGGAACAAATAAACAAACGATGCTTCCTGTTTGAACATCAGGTCAATAGCTTCAGTGGAGTGCACGTCCTGATTTACTTTGAGATGCCAGCATGCCAAATAACATGCACATTAGGCTGCATTTCATTGATTTCTATAAAGAAAAGAAAAAAACATTTTGTCAACATTTTAAACTTGATCATAATTTTCAACCATTGGCTTCTATGGTTCAGTATTTAGAATTTGACCATGCATTGCAGTACCAGCGGCATCCATGATTACACTGCAATAGCTCAAAGAAAACTTTGTGATGGCCCTAAACTACGGGGGCTGACAAACGAAAACTCTTAAATGCTAATGCAATGACTTAACAATGCAGCAAATAAAAACAAGCATGTAGCACAAAGTGGGAACAACTGCATTAACATCAAACAAGCTGCAAATACCTAAAAGATGCATAATGGAAAAGAACATGTTGACTTTACATGGTTGATGGATACATAGTGTTCTTTTCTTTCCATTTTTTGCAACATGTTTTATCTTTTTACTTGCACACATTTTGGTATTTTAATTTGTTTTCGACTATTTCAGCCACTATGTCAGTTTGAATTTGCATTGTTGTAAACTGATTCTCAACTGCAGTCATGTTTCCCCTGTCAGCCACTTTATAAAATGGTGTCACTATTTCAGTGTTCTTCAAGGCAAGTCAAGTCCCTCTACATATCACTAGAGAATTAACATAAAGTGCATACAAGTAAAAAATCAGCAACACAAACTAACAGCTTTGTAAGGATGCTCTCAAAGATTTTGGTGTTAAGATATGTAATCATAATTTTTTTTTTTTGCTTTTAAAACAACAATACGAATAAAAACTCTATATTTCACTGGAAATCACTCAAAATCAGAAACGATGTTGCACAATGTTTCGAGTTGCTCAACAAGACGAACAGAGATTAATCGGGTACATAGTTCCCTTGAATTTTCTCTGATCTCTACAAAGCTTAGAAATGTTGATATCACATACTTTTTTCTCTCAAGGTAATATAGAATGAATGAAAAACACAACTTAATACAGTATGTGATGTACTTAAAATAAATCTTGTACTGTCAAATTCACACTCTGGATTCCCATTCCACACCAAGCCGTCAGGAAACATTGGTCCATGTACTGTCTTTATTTTAAATAGCCACCGAGGGGAGAAACTGCCTAATACTTGAGCCAAACATTGTCTTTAAGCGGAGAAAAATGGGCTGAATATTCTGTAAAAAAATAAAAAAAACATTCATTCCAATTAAAGCAGGCCTGTGCAAGTGCAACCAAGCAGCTCTGTTATTCAATTCCATTAAAATGAACGATGCAGCGGCATGCAACCATGCAGTTAACAGGAATTAAAACCATAGGCAAGATGACGGATTACACGAGAATAGAGGTGTGTGTGCATCTGAGTGTGTGTATGTGTGTACTTTTGCATCCATGCACTACTTTTTCATCCGTTCCCTAAATTGTGTATATGGGATATTTTTCCAACACATGTACTTGAATATTAAATCAAAATAGCTTGAACATTGAAATGTGCTATGAGGTCTATGCTGTGGCATGGCTTCAGTGTACTTGTCAGTATTTGCCAGCTGTAGTTATTGCATGATGTATGGCTCTGTTCTTGATGCATGCATGACAGTTGGCAGTCATTAATCATAGTTAGAAGATAGGACATGGCTAAGGCTCCGTTTTCCTCGCTCGCTGTAAGTCTCATATAACTTTTGTGTTGTTTTCTCGAGGTCCAAGCTGCTGCGGGGACATTGACATGCACAAACAAATTTCACATCATTCAACAGAATGAGAATACTGCTTGAGAACAAAGCTTGTAAACAAACACAAGCAGACAGACAGGGTGCCTCTGATATTCTTCTGCACACTTTAGCAATACTTGTGACCACTGCAATAGGCCAAATCCATGGGTGACTTTACTGCTACTGTGCTTATTTTGTTGTCATTTCATGGAGCCTGTTCAAATGCTTTGTATCACTTTAAACTGAAACCAAAGCTTAATGTGTTGGAAGTCTGCAAACTATTTTAATTGATAGATTATTTGAATTGTGTCATTTATATGAAAAGAAAACACTTTTTTAAAAAACATTTTTATAACACTTTGCTTTAGAAGAACTAAAACAAATGTTGACCAAAATATTCTATATTTATAAACATAACTAAAGCATTTTTTTTTGTTTTTCAGAGACTCCTTAGTTTTATGAGCTTTTACAGGTGAATCTGAAGTAGACATAGCAGACATCCATTTGTACATTTTACGTGACCTTGTTTTCCTGTGATGATGAGTACAATTCAGCTGCTTTCTCCAGATCGTGACTCACAGTATTTTTCCCTTTAACTCGGGATAACAAAGCATGTTTTGACGAGAAATTAATATCTCCAGATCTTCAGAAAACGGCTGAAATTGAGTTGTTATCATTGGAAAAGCTGTGTTGTTATCCAGGATAACGTCTACATCTCAAAAAAACAACCAGAATGTAGACGTTGTCACAGGGAAACAAAGTTAAATATAAAATGTAGTGATGCATTTTTTTAGTTGTATCTAAGTTTCATTACAGTAGTTACACTCAAACAATTATTTTTAATTATATTTGAAAAGGATCATGTAAAAAACAATCTTTCAAGGTATTTTGAAGAGACCCAAAAGTTGTAACACCATTTTTGTCCACATGGATGTAAGGTCACAGGATCAAAAATCTTACACCTGACTCAAAACGTAGAAGCTCTGAGCTATAAAAGAATAGAAGGTTCTAGGTTTAATTTTGTTGATCTGATTTCAAACAGGGTAATGACTAAAACCCCCCTCAGCCTTTGGATTCCCTAAACACGTCTTGTTTGAAAGGGTTAAACAGCCAACAGTGTGTGTCTATGTGTTGATTTCCCTGCAGAAGAACTTGAATTCTCTTTCTTTGTTCTGGTGCTCACTTCATGTTTCTTGTAGATGTGGGGGTGTGACAGTCAGAACCGGGCTCACCCAGTGTGTCTGCTCTGGTAAAACAGCAATGTTGCGACACACCCACCTTCACAGTGTAGACTAACCATGCATTTAATTAGAAACAAAAGCTGGAAATAATTAATTAGATGGCAATTCCCTTTTTTTAACCTTGCCAAAGTTTTTAATGAAGTAGATAGGCTGCAAGAATTTCACAGAAAATAATTCATTAGAATTAAAAAAAATAAATAAAAAAAAGGAGAGGCCGCTGAGAGGATGGTCACTTTTTCTCTTCACTGTGAATGCAAATTGTCAACAGTTTGATTCTCTTTGCAGTAATACATACAATAAAATTATTGGGTAAATATAAAGAACACAATTTTTCAGACTGGGCCATGAGAATTTTAATGCAAAAGCCTCCATAGAGTGGAGATTTATTAGATTTCAGGAAAGTGTTCTGTTTTGTTTGAATGTGTTTGGTTATTGTTTATTGCTAATACAGCTATAGCGCACAGAGCACATCACTTAAGTGTGAACACAGCCTGCATGCAAAGCTAATCCTGCATCTCCTCTTTACGTGTTACATAGAAATCAATCCGCTGCACTATGCTCCAATCCAGGATGTGTGAATTTCATTTGAGGTGTTGTGTTTGCATGATCTCTGGAGCCTTGGCAGGACGAACAGAGATAATGGTGCACATTATCACATGCAAACAATCAGAAACATCTCTGCCTGGAGTTGGCATGATTATCAGTCTATTTGAAAACATCTGGAAAGTCTCACTATTATGCTTTGTGAGAGATTATTTTATTTTGAAATAAGTTCATCAACTTTATCTGGCGATTATTGTGGTTTCACACAATGAAAATTGTGCGATAGAAACTTTCTATAAACCAAAAAAAGGACAACAAACATCAAATATATAACACCTCAGCAGGGAACACTGTCAGAGTTTGATAACAGAAAGTAACAGAAAGGTTAAACAGCATATTTAAACGGATCAGTGGAGGGATGACACAGACAGGGCAGTAATTTGGGGAACAAATGGGAGGATGGGCATCACTTGGTGCCCACTTCCAGAGGCCTGAAGGAGAATTATAGCAGAGGCAGGAGCTAAACCTAACCAAATAAACACCTTGGTACCACATTTTGTATAACCTGGTATATTCCTTGATGTCAAACTGACCAACTTAGTGCTCCCACTAATGGCTTAAAGCATCTGTTGTCATGGGGATTGCATAATTTTGTCTTGCATTTGTTTTCTCACCCTTTGTTTGTTTGTGTTTTTAACATATTTTTTGTTGTGAATGCGATTGTTTTGCTGTCTTGCAGGGACAATCTTTTGCATTTCAATCATGTTTCCAATGCTGCATGTGTTTTAAACTTTTGTTTCTGTTTTAAAGTTGGCTTTGTTCCTTTGTTTGCAGCTTGTTGTAAGAGATTGCCCTCTAAACAGAGCATCACATGAAAGACAATTGGTGCATTGATAGTTGTAAATATTCGTCTAAAAATCAGGTGTTGTCATTGAATACAATCAAAGCGCCTATAACACATAAGCTGTCAGATTGAAGAGAAAGGTTTTCTAAATGTTTGGAGTGTGTTTTGTTCATTTGAACTTGTTGCCCTTTTGCTCAAAATGTTCTGTAAACTTCAAACTGAGATTAATGGCCGACCTGACACAAACTCATTTCCGTAACAAGATAAGAACAAACAAAACAGATGCAAGTGAAAGGACACATTTACACTCCAATTAGTGCTTTTAAAGGCCGGTGCTGTATCAAATGCGGAAAACACAGCCTGTAGCCTCCTCCATAATGAGTCATTGAACCATGGCTTCCAATGGACCTCCTTCGTCAATGTCATGTCCACTGAGTGCCTCAGTCACATTCAAATTGGCCCGGGGTCCGCAGACATTGATAAAGGGTCTCTGTTTGGTGGTGAGCATGCAGGCTAATTCCTCCAGGCTGGTATGAGGCAGTCCGGTCGCTGTCCATCACTTCCCTGTTATTTGCATTGGCCCCAATCAGTCCAGAGTGTTGATCAATGCAGAGTTAAAGTGAGCTTTCGTCCAGCATTAGGAGCTGCTTTCCATTATACTGTTAGCTACAGCTCAGCAATGTTTCAGTGCTGAATAGATGCTCAGAGGACAGACTGCACTGATGTTGAAAAGCTTTAGAAAGGTGGCAACAGGAAGATTTTAACAGCTGTATCACGAGATGATTTAAGTGGCTTACATCAGTTTTAACTAGAGGGTCCAATCACACAGATATGTGATGCCATGCATGGTCAGTGGGGGTCTTGGCATTGCTAAGTGCATGGAGGGATTTTTAGAAACTTCACCTGCATACAAGAAAGCTGAAAGCATCACAACTTTCTATGAATGTGTCCTTTTATTATAAGGTATTGGTAACATTTTTCTCCTGCCGTTAAATGGGCATTTTAACATGAGCTCTAATAGGGTTTCTTTGGTTTTCGGAGCCAGGCTCAAGATGAGGAACTACAGTTTGTTCTGTCTGTACTTGACACAAAGATGCTGATATAGGGACTGGGACATATAAAACATTTTCCACTCTTCTAAAGGTGTTTAACTATCTCGTAATACCCTTTTTGATCGAGTTCTTGTTGATTATTGATGACAGATTTTGATGAATGGATCCATTTGTGATTCCTTTATTTTTGTTGTTTTTAAGTGTTTTATGTCTGAAACCCGAGAAATTGTGCTGCTGCCTGTCTTGGCCAGGATGCTCTTGGAAAAGATTGTTTATCTCAGGGAGAATTTTCCTAGTTAAATAAAGGTTAAATTAAAAAACGTTAAAAAAAACAAAGAAAACAATAAATTAGTTTTCAAGCAAACAATCTTTGTCTTAGTTGATCCAGCTGAGATCTTTGAATCACATCAGACTCTTATTTTACTGATAGTGCTCTTGATTGGACCAACAGGTAATTGTACAAAATACAAATAGTTGGTCACACTTAACGTTTAAACACACAAAAAGCAAAATACAGGATTGAGTTTGTGTAGCTGAACTTGTTGTGTTGGTGGATACAAATATAAACATTTAACAATGAATGAGATAGATGCTACTCATGATGCCATAAAGATGATGTGATCATATACTCTAAATGCCTTTGAGTATTTAGAAAAGCATTATATAAATCATATTTATGATTATTATTGTTGTATTGAGGATGCTGTTGGAGTTTATTTGAATATTCATGATGATGTCGAAGCTGTTGTTCTTGATGATGATAAACGAATCTACTTCTCTAAGATCGAAGTAAACGCTGGTCATTTTTTAGATAACAAACAGAAAACCCCAGGTCTGCAGCTGTACAGAGTAAAAATGCGTTATGGTGGATGCCACCTTCCTCAGCTTTTGTTCCCCTCCAGGCCTCAATGCCAGTCATGTGGCTGAAAGCATTATAAGCCCCAACAACACTAATAAACACGTAAGCTCTGCTGAGATCCTTAAAAAAAAGGGAGAACATGTGATGCATGCTGCATAGGAAATATAACTCAGCTGAATTTGCAACATGGTTTTTTTTACTTTCAGCCATTTTGTGTCTGACTGTGTTTCTGTAATTTTTTAAAAATACCTCCTGATAATTTTGAACACTTGAGGTCTTCGTTCCTGCTGTGTTGTAGTTATAGTTACTGTGCAGCTGTTGAAGTTGAAGCAAGATTTTTAATGGCGTGATAAACATTTTATTACACAACTGTTTTTATTTCCTTTTTCTATATCGTTCATTTGCCCCTCCTCCATACACTGTCTCTGTATCTCCATCTCTCATCATCCTACTTACAATGTTGTTCTGTTTCCTAAAGTAGCCAGTTCTGGTTGATGATTTACGGTAAAATTGCTTATAAATTGGAGTGGAAAATGTTTTGCAGACCTGGCAGCTTTCAAGTCCGGCGCCCATTTGTCACTCGACATTTCCTTTTGTGTAACAGCACGAGAATTAATTAGGCTGCGTGGCGGCAAAAGTTTACGGCTATAATTTATGGGGATATGAGATTCCTTGGACACCATCTCGGACCCGTGTCGATTTATTATTTTTATTATTATTGTGCAGTGTGTGTGTGTGTGTGTGTGTATGCTTGTGTGTGTACAGCTGAGCTTGTGAATGAGGTTGCCCTACATTAAAAGCAGTAAAGCAAGATTCATTTGAGCTACTTGGGGTTTGTGGCAGGGCAAACATATTCACCGTGCAGAACAGACAGGCTAACAGCCGGGCATAAACAAAAATAGACTGCAGTAATACATTCAAAAGCACATTATGCATGGATATATGTACACATAAGCACGTATATTGGATACACGTTCTTTTTAAGCAACTACACACACGCACTGGAGCCACATGGCCAGCAAGCTTCAAATCTGTCCATGTGTACAGAGGTGAAACAGGCCTCACTTTCATTTCTATTTTTAATGTAACTTGTAATGTAATTTATACCTGCTTAGTCTCCAGGATGATGACACTTTGACTTGGAGCTGTCCAACGAAATCACTGTCTACTGACGTTGAAAGATAAAAAAAATACATTATTGCTTCTCCTTCAGGTTTTCTCCCACAATTCTGCTCCTTTAATATGAAACCTCTTGAACGGTACTTGACAGAAATCATCCAAAAGAAGATATTATGTATGTTATCTTTGGTCATTGGTCTAATACCCTCCCTGACACACTGTGTAAATGTTTGATCTATTTTGGAGACAATTCAGGACTTTTAAACTTTGTACATTCATTTCTTCATTTTTTTTTTTTTCTCGATAAACGTCTATTTACATATTCCTCAGAAAATGGTTTTAACACAGCTAGCATTTCTTACATTTCTATGACTTTGTCCTTTCTCATATCCATGTTTTGGTATTTCATTTGGATTTGTTTCATTATTTCAATTAACTTGTCCTGGGTGCTTAAGGATCTCAGACACATCTGGAAAAAGCTGAGAGAAGTTGTTTCCTCTTGGTCTCCATCCAGTTGACAGAGTTAGCAGAGACTCCAATGGATGCATATATTTACTGCTTAAACAGATAAATGATCAAATAATTTAATAATCTCTGCAATAGTTAGAAAAGTAAATACAAACCAACACACATTTATTTGTGTTGATTCCTGTTATTTTGTATCGTTGGAGCAATATGCCTGTACTAACAATATCAAAAGATTTGTTAATTTTAAGAGTCACAACTCGTTTCCCTGTCCGTAGACTGCAAGTTCCTTTATCGCACAGTTTGGAGCTTGACCTGTGTCTGTTTCTGTGTCAAAAGGTAACACCTACCTGGATTATTTTATACCTTCTGAAATACAGTAAGAACATTTTCAACCACCTCAGTCATCACGATGTTGAAACGAAAGTGCAATCCAGCTTGAAAATAGTTCAAATGATCCTTCAACCTTGAGAGAAATGTCCCCCCTCTGTCTCCCCGCTGCATTTAAAAGGAGGTCCATGTGGTTTCTCCTTTATGGAGGAAAGTGTTGTGCAACAACAAAACACACACAGGGCTGCTCTCAGGGCTGCAGTAGAAAGTGTTTGAGATCAATTGTGGATAATTGGGTCTCCACGCGACATAATCTCACATTAGTACAGCCAGCTGTGCAGCAAGCATCCTGCTACCTGTTTCAATATGGTAGAGGTGGTGTTTTGGGGTTGCTTGTGTTCTGCATGCCTGTGTCTGTCCGATGTCTCTGAAGATAACAAAATAACTGTTCCATTGTTCTGCCACTACATATGTGCAAGTGAAGCGGACCTACAGCACCATCTGATGTATCTCTACTGTGATAAACGCCAGGGTTATGTGTAAGTGACATCACCAACACTGTCTTTGTCATCCCCCATCTTCCACTTCAACTCACACATATCATACAACCAGCCATAACTTTACAAAAAAAATGGCTGCTCACACCAATTTTGTAATCAATGCCCACAGAAAATGGGATTCCTCCGGCCGCCGGCAATTAATACATTTGTGTCCTTTTTTAACACTAGTGAGCCGAGCTTGAAATTACCAATGACTGGCTCCTGCTCATTTCCATATTTATTGCAGCGGAGGACGAGGTGGTGGTGGAGGCGGCGATGGTGGTGGGGGTGAAAACTGGGGCGAATGATTGATGTGGAGCTCGCCTCCTGCATTACAAACAGCCCATTATTGGGCAGACAGAGGGAAGGAGAGAGAAAGACAGAGAGAGAGAGAGAAGGAGAGAGAGACACTGAGAGGGACTGACAGAGGGAGAGGGAGGATGAAGAGCGGTCTAGCATACAGTTGATTAAAGTTGAAGACAGTGGGATCAGTCTGCGCCGGAGGTTTTTGTCCTCCACCCCTCCTTCCCCCCGCCTGTTTCTCTTCTCCCTCTTTTTTTCCCTCCCCGCTTCCGTCTTCTCACTCCATATTTTGCGAGGAAGATGGCCTGGGCGGGAGCATTAAAGGCCTGTTTTAATAGATGTTGACAAGGAGTGGACCAACAAAAGCCCAAGCCTGAGGATTTGCTTGAAAAGATTCAATCAGACATGTTTTCACTGCGATTAATTGGCAGACTCAGAGGGGGAGCGATGGGAGGGATGCGGGGATGAAGGGATTGTCGACAGAGGTGTGAATGAGTGTGATTGTTCCGAGCACCCATCCCACCTCCCCACCCGCCTCCAGTTCCCTTCTCCTCGTACACCCCCATGCTTCCCTCTGTCATTTTGAGCGATAGTTTGGAAATGTCCTCTGAATGATGCTAAAGAGCAAACTCCTCCGCCCTCCCACTTCCCCTCCTCCTCCTCCCCGTGAATTATGAGTATTATTTCAGGGAGGTGGGATGTGGTGAGCCAGAGAGCAGGACGACACCGCTTTGATTGGATCTGACCTGCCGTTACTTGTGTCAGGAACACATACACATTCACCCACACTGATAAAACTGCCAGTAAGAGTGTGTGTTTGGAGTGTGATTAGCTTGGACAACCATGTCCTGATCATGACACACCTGAAGAGGTAAAAAGTAGTATTGCTGCCCTTTCTCTGAGCCTCATTCTCAGCACACAAACATTAAGTCTAACTGACACCTCCGCTACAGCCATCCTCACATCTATAGCTTGTTGTGAACCAAACTGATCATTTTGATTCTTGTTTTCTTATCAATTATTGCTGAAAATACTTTATGTTATAGTGTGGAAGAAACCAAAGTACCTTAGTATAGTAAGTACACGTTTTTTTAAGTAGAATTAATATTTGTTAACAATCTAAGTTGTTGTTGGGACTGCCAGCTTTAATCTGTTTTGGCAGGTGCAGTAAAATATGAGTTATAATCAGACTGATTGATGTATAAAATGGAAAATAACAAGATGGAATGTGACTTTTTAAAAATTGGATTAAACCATATTTGGAGGTGATTTAAAAATGGATCTTGAGAAATGCAATGTCTCAGTTTGGGCTCACTGGCTGCTCAAATATAAATGTTATGGTGTTTGATTGCATCCCTCCCAACTGATAAGTCTAATGGTGGATATGGATCTGATGGTTAAAATCATATGCTGGCATATTGGAAACAATGTTAAATACAAACACATACTGAGGTGGAGTTTTAAGTCAATAGTCATCGATGCAATGTGTTATTTTACTTAAAATATTATTATTTTTCCCTGGAAGAAGACGAATGTGATGATTTATTTTAGGCCAAATCGGTTGGTTTGTTGGCTAGCTGTTGAAGGTTCTCAAGACGATTGCATTTGTTCAGGGTTATTAAATGATGTGTCACAATACAAGAAGTGGTAAAGTGACCTAATGATGGCAAACTTTCAACCAGGTTCCAGGCACCTGTATTACCTTTTGATTCAGAGAACAAATTATGCAAATCCAGATGTGACATAAATTCTGCAGTGACATTAGCACTGTGATCTTAAGCTTGGGGGAGGGAGGTAGGGATCCAAGGCAGCATCTGTGTCTGCTCGTCCCTCCTTCTATCATGTATCTCCGCCTCTCCAAACTTCAGATCCTCCTCAGAAGTGTTGCAGCAAAGTCGGCTTTGGTTCGGGGGAGGAGGGATAAGAAGTGGGGCAGAGAGAGTGCGCATACAGCAAATTGGCAGCTCCATCAAATTATACTGGCATTAAGGGGGTTTCGCAGGGCGTAATCCACACGCCAAAGCCAGAACGCCCCTCCCTCCCTACAACATTTAACTTTTGTCGACGTAAACGCCACATTTCATGCTCTGCCATTAATCTGTCGGATTACAGGATGCAAGCAGACTGAGCTGGGTTTGGGTGGGGGCATAGGAAATGGGGTTAGGGGTTGATTTATAATGAATTCTCTCGATCTTGGCTTAATGTTGAGCAGCCGAGGTAGTTGGATCAAGAAGGTACCTTACGACTCCCTAATTAGTGATTTTGTCTTCACAATTTCTATAGCCACACAACTGGTCGACAAGTGTTGGGCCAAGAATTCCTGCCAGCAACAAGTATGAAAGAGGTGTGGAGTGAACTACCGTTTCCCTCTGTCTCCATATGATGGGATTGTCTCCCATATGGAGGGGAGGTGGAGTCATGTTATGTTTCAGAGGATAACCCACCTGGGGACAGCGAGGGAGAATTAGCCCATCACACAGAGGGAGACTGTGCCCTCTCTCTCCTGGGTGTGGAGGAGCTCGCAGCAGGGGTTAAGGGGGATCCAGGCATGGTTTCTAATAGATGAAGTGCTCTGGGAATAAGTTGACACATGCAGAGTTTGATGAGGGAGATGCCACTGTGCAGGGGTGTCACTTTCCTACTATAGGAAAGAGGACAAGAAAGATCCACTGGTGATGGACTTCAAAACAGCCTCTTTAATGTGAGTATTACAAAGTTTGCAATCAGAACAGAATAGAGTCCATTGATATTGTGAGTCCAGACATATGCTTAACAAAACAAAATAAAAGGAATCAACACAAATAAGTGTATTTGGCACTTTGAACTAAATGCAAATACCAGTATACCAAACATGTTGGTTGTTTTCTGTTTAACAATTATCTGATAACCAAATTCCACTTAAACTTTAGTCGTAAACAAAACAAGGATTTAAAATGTGCATGATATCGAATGTTTCCTGAAAAAAGAGTCGGTAGCTTTTTCCTACAAAAATCAAATTAAGACTTGTGAAAAAGTAATACTACTCAATCATCACTCATGGGCCTCGATACTAGTGTGGTTTTAACTGTGCCTGCAGAGACCATGTCCTCTGCCTGTATTTTGAAGTTCTGGGTTTCCTCTGGCCATTCTTGGATGGGGAGTAGATGCATTTCCCCCCGCCAATGACGAAGAGTGTAAGACGGTGAGTTTGGGAGCTGCGTTTAGCTGGATTCATACTGACAAAAATCATAAATAGACATAGCAGTAAAGAGGAGAACATGGATTCACAGTGAGGTGTAATGCCACACGGATAAAGTTCATTCCAAATCAAGGATGAACTCAATTTGAGATCACTTAATTTGAGTAGGTTTGCTTACTGTTGGATATTCATGTGCCACACATGACTGTTAGCTTGTGCTAGCCTACTATATTATTGGCTTTTCATTATAATAATTGTCATATTCTCAAGTAGCTTGTGGTGTGGCTGTAAATGTATCCTATGGATCCTATATAGATCAACATTTGCTGCACTTGTTTACATTTATTTAAAAAGAACACAAACCTACATCAGAGTCTGAGTTCCAGAGAGAGACACTAACTGGAAAGGAAAGGTGTGGTGAAGTCATACAGAGGAAGTCGTGGTTTACATTGATGCATGCCCGCTCTGAGGGGGGTTTGCCTCTCGCCTGTGGATTTACACAGCAGTGAAGTGAGACTGGCATCTTTCTTCCCATGGTGCTGATGGCCACTCACTCTCATAGCTTCACCCTGTCTCTGGAATAAATTGAATGTCTGTGACCACACCATAGATCAAGACAAATAATAAATCACCTACTTACTTCTCCCCCCCCTCATTTTCATTCGTCCCTGTGTGTCTCTTTACCTCCTCTGTGGTTATACATGCTTTTGGCTTCCTCTTTCTCAACATTATACCATCTCTATCAGCCTTTTCAGACGTCTGTTGTTCACTATCTGTGTTTCTTTTGAAGCCTCAGCCCTCGCACTTTATCTCTGAGCTGTCCTGCCGCTGTGTACTGTACAAAACAGCCTCCAGTTAAAAAGTGAGAAGGTGCAGATGTTTAATGTCCTGCCACCTATTGCTTCTAACACAGACTTCTTACACATCTTTACTTAAAGATGTACAGTCTCCAATATTCAAAGCCAGCTTCTTTTGGGTATAGTGTTAGAGAAATAAAAGTGACTCTTTGCTCTACTGCTTCCTCTTATGTCATGTCCCTAACATGCATTACTTTGCAGTAAAAAAAGCAACGACAAATAATGCATTAAATAACATGGCAGCAAAACAACTGGCTTCATCTTTTGACACGAGTTATGAAAATGACTCCATGACAGAGAGTAAGAGGAAAAAACTGCTGTCAAAAGCGCATTTCTGGGTCCATTAAACTTTTGGTTTATTTAAGTCCTTGTTCTTCCTACATTAGAAGACAAATCTGTCAAATCACAGTACTTTACACAACACTACACAATGACTTAAAAGGGATTTCCTGCAGAGGAAGGTCTTCTCTTTGGGGACATTTGCTCTTGCACAGAAAGTAAATAAAGTAACTAAATCAGTAGGCCATCATTAAACAGGACATAGTTAACATTTCTTTAACAATGTTGGCCATTTGTGATCCTATTGAATGTAGTTTGTGGCATGTACAGTACAATGCCATTGGACTCTTTTTGGAATTTTGATGGCAAAAATAGACACTTTGACACGAATTTGCTTTGCACTCTGAACTCAAGCTCAATGTCCATAACTCGAGTTGCTGGAAGAACTGTAAACTATGACAAGCTGACAAAACACAGGAAGCCCCTGGAGGCGGATTTTTTTTGTGTATATATATATATATATATATATATATATATATATATATATATATATATGCCAGTGGATTACATTGAATCCATGTGCATTGAGGTGTGAATGACAGAAAAGCCTCCTTCAGAACCACATTAAATGTTATATTAAGAATATTAACCAAAGACTTAATTCTTTTAACAAGCCAATGAGACCCTAAGAGTTAAAGGCACTTGTATACACATTAATGTGATTAAAATGTATTTGCCTCCATCGTAGACTCTTGACAAGAAGCACCAGGCCTCACAATGATGGAGGGTTTGTTACTCCTCACAGACGCCGGGGCCGCTCTGTCTTATTTTGCGGTGACTCAATTCTAGGGCTTCGTCACCCCTCCCAACTGATCTGAACACAGAGAGGGAAAGTATGGCTACAGGGTCGAGACTGCTGGTTGGAACCACATGGAACAAGTCTTGACTACTTAAATCCGCTTTGATCTGTGTTTCCTGGAGAGGGGATTGTCTGCTTGGTCCTGTGGTAACACTTTTGTACCAGCCTGTGCTTTTTGCATCATCTCACCCTGCGTGAAAAAGTCTTGCTTTGCCTTTTCCCTCCCTCCTTTTTTTCGGTTTTGCTCTATCTCTAACACGGGCATGTGCACAAATATGTATGCAAACACACGTTCGCAAATCCACATACACACATATTTCTGTCAAACACATTCTCTTCCTGTCTTTCTCAGCCCCCCTACTCTTTCTCTCTCTCTCCATTTTCCCTTTGACTTCCACAGACACTAATTCCCTTTCTTCAAGGACAAGCATCTCACGGCACATCATCTGAATAAGACTTTGAGTCGCCGTGGCCTCCCAGGGCTTAAGTCCGCAGAGCCCTTCTTCCCGATCCCCTTTTTAATGTTCTAACACCAGCCTAGGGCCGTCAATAAATATTAACATCCACTGGGATGAGATATGCTCTGGTTAGGCAGGCTGTTCACCACATGGGTCTCAGGGTGGCTGTCTCTCAGCTGATACTGAAGAAGGATTTTTGAGCTAGTGACCCGTGCTGAAAGACCAAAAGACTCTGGGACTGTGCAGCCCTTGAAGATACCATTCAGGAAATGTCTTCATCAATTGGGACACAAAATCAGATGATGTCAAATTGTTGTGTCTGCATGGGTAGGAACGACTTTTTTTCTTTGGTGTCATTTAAGACAAAGACTTGCTTTGGCTTCCGTTCTGACATCCAGAGTCGATTAGCTTTGAGAAAAGTCACGGCTCACATTGAAAGTGATAGTAGACTTAAATAAAAGGCCAAGTCTATTCATATCATTAGGCCTTAGCTGCATAGAAAAATGGGGGGAGTAGGTCTGGATTGGTTACCCAGCTGGTGTTTTTGTTTCTTAAGTTAAATACTTTTTAAGACTTTTAGTTCAATACATGTCTATTTAATTCATTTCTTTAGCAGGATGAGTTTACACAATGGATATCTCTTACTTTTACTGTATAATCTAAATATTCACAGTTGCACATATAAATGATATGTTCGGGTTAACTCACTGTACAGCCTTCGGTGTTGTGGAACAGTAGTATCATCATTGTAACAGGACTGTTGGTGTGTTTTTTTAGTGTTCATAAGGTATTTGTACATAGTTATACCACATGCAGTACATCGTATTATCTTACACTGTCGCGAGTAAATCTGTAAAATTACTGCAGGAATTCCTGTCTCATCACTCCATACGTAATGGACCGGATCAGACACGCAATACACAAGTACAATACTGTATCTGGTAGAAGTTGTGGGTTAAGGGCATAATTGGGGTGTAGCAGATTACCTAAAACACTGCCACCCACTGGCTAGTCGTGTACAAAAAAAAAAGTGTACAAAAAAAAGAAAACTTCAAAATCAAGATGTTTGGTGGAAGGTGACAAAGGCAATGCATCTCCAGGATATCTTGCAAATCATGCAGTTAAAGAAGACTCCTAAAGGTGATAATGATACAATTTGATGACCTGTCCACTAAATGTGATGTCATGCATTGTTAGCTCTATTTCAAGTCTCAATATTGGAATTAATACTTGTCTGTTCTTGAACATTTTGGATGGAGAGTAACTTTTTAAGTTAATTAATTTCTAACCAAGACAAACGTTTCCTGTGTAAGGCAAAAAACCTTCAAAACTATGAAGAATTTATTCTTGAATTTCAACATTGCATAAAATATACTGCTGATGACACTGTGACTCAAATCCAATTTGCCTATATAAAAAACCTGCTTTGTAACTTAATTTAAACAAGAAAGGGTTGAGATGAAGAAACTGAAATATGAATGAACATATTACTTATTTAAACATTTACTGTTTATGAAAACATCTTATTCAACCTTCACTGATCTCACATAATTGATGCTTATTTATTCTTAAGGTACTAAAGATCTCAGGATTATATTTTGTCTCTTTTATATCCCTTTTAATTTAAATTGTTGCTAAACACATTTGTATCCTTTTGTTAATATGCAACTATGGAAATTCTGCATTTAATCACTAAATGTTAACTAAGTGCTCTGAAATTTGATCTTTGCATTTCTACAAGTACTCAATGTTCTTCTACATTGCCAAATTAAAAATAGTTACATCATCTATCTACTTTTGTTCTGCTAATAAAGAGAACTATTGTCATTGTTTGTGTGTGTCTTGCACATTTAAATCGATGTACAATATTAGAATTGGCAAAGTAACAAAGTGCCTGGGTCTAATAAAAGTTACTGAGCTACAGGGATGGATTGATCAATCTGGTTCTTTGATAACGTTTTCTAGTAAACACAAATGTTATCAGAAGCCCCTCTCTTATAATCAAATCAATATCTGATGCACATTAAGACAAACATGGAAAACACTCAGCATGTTTCAGCATGTTTCCCCACCCCTACAGTACTACCCTGTGCGTGATGACAGTAACTCCAGCAGCCACCGCCACAGGATACTGTCACACTCAGTCCTCTTCCCTCGTCCCTGACTCCCAGCTCCCACCCCTGAGCCCAGATTCATTACAAGCTGTGGCCAGGGTATTAAGATACGGCCGCATTAACAAAGTTGTCTCTGTATCTTAATTGAATCTACCCCCGCCAGAGCTGAATCTGGATTATGTTTACCTGAAATATAAGCGGCTCGGCAGACGGAACACGGCCTCACTGATAAAACACTGGGTTGGCCCCCCTCCCCAATCCTAATCCCCAACTGTAATTTGTTCCTCGATGGATGTAGTCGAAGCGATGGGAACCCCTGATTGGGATTCATTCCAAAAACAGGGAAAGCATCTGCAGGTAAGTTCATCTATTAAATAGTGAAGGCGTGTGTGTTTCAATGTGTGCAGGAGGTAACTTCAGCCTTGCATGGATCTGCTTCTTATCGACTAGCTTTAACCCTTCGGGCTGCTGCCATTTGTAGAATTCAGAAAGCTTTGTCACCGCCCTCCTAATTGATGAATATGGGACACAATCTGTATAAAACTTGGACGTTGTCACCCATATTTTGCTGTAGTGGACCTTTGAAGCCGATTCAAGAAGAAGAAATGCTGTCTCAAACGTACATTCATTTAAACTTGTAAAGGGCAAAGAGGTGAGGCTAAAACAGACAATATTATTTTGACATTACTGTGATTAACTTAGCCTGCAATTATATCAATCCATGGCTTCTTCCACCTATGAGGAGAGTTCTGGAGCTAAATGCAAGTTGCCTTTTATTGCTCCATTCAGGGAAGAAACTTCTATTACATTTTTTGATGGTGGCCTCTCAATAATTGGAACACCTTCCCCTCCCTTGAGTTCACCATCTTTATGTCAACAAAATATCACTCAAAATTCAGATGTAAAACAAGGGCAAACTGCTCAGAGCAGGAGGACTTATTTTGAGTGCTTGAGCCTGAGTATCATTAGAATGCTGGATTAGACCTTGTTTTGAGCTAGTAGTGGCTACAAACCGTGAGTCTACTAGGAATCTGGCTGCAGACCAGAGACCTACAGTGGCAGGGTCTCTGTTGGACGTGCCACTGTTGGGGGGTCCTACATGAGGGATGGCTATGGATGGTGACAGTATTCAGAGGCCAAGTCCTTCGCCTCTTTGTCCTTCACAGGTCACCATCACTACACAAGCCCTTTCCTTTTCCTCCCCCTTAGCAACCACCTACTAGTACCCTTCCTCATCTCCCACCCATTCACTTGATTCTCCCAATCACAGGTGAAGGGTAGGGCAGTGATGCACTGTTAGACATCATGGTAATGCACACAGTTCATGGGGTGCATAACCAAGAGATGTGTGTGTTTCCTGTTGTGCATCCTTTTGTTTGCACGTTTTTTTTTTCGGTCAGCAAGTCAATGATAAAACATGGACTTTGATTTATGTAGCTTAAACACAAATATCTACTAGTACATACAAAACAGTCTGAGGAAGAGCATAAGGTTTATGTTTTACCTTGAATATTTTAAAAGGTACCAGTTTAAAGTTTTGTTCATCTAAATGTAAGGCTCCTCTTGTGTCTGGCCATGTAGATAGTTTGGGGTTTATGAGACTGGATTTTGAGATATCATTTTTTCCAACATACTTGACCTCTCATGATATGGAGTTGAATTTCTATTTTTGCTTCTCTGAGCATTGACAAACATGGCTGAAGTTTTAACTGGACTCATGATCATCTTAAGTGTGAATGTATGTAGAAAAT
This sequence comes from Symphodus melops, assembly GCF_947650265.1. Classification (NCBI taxonomy): domain Eukaryota; kingdom Metazoa; phylum Chordata; class Actinopteri; order Labriformes; family Labridae; genus Symphodus; species Symphodus melops. The sequence continues at coordinate 23,344,220 of NC_136700.1, read as the reverse complement.
TGCCAGCAAACCAGGCAGCTTTAAGCAAATGACCACCAAGTTGCACTTTTAGAGATTTCAAAGATTTCTTTCAAAGCAATCAAAATCCAAATTTTCCACAGTGATAGAATGAATTACTTCTATTGTGAAGAATGTAAACTCAAAAGAATACATCTTTAAACTTGTAAAGACAAAACAGAAGCTTTCTGTAGTGCATGATAACGGTGACAATCCTATCTCTTCTATTATTTATCTGTCCAAAAAAAGTTCTGGATTCTGGATTCATTCAAAGTCTATTTTTGAATAAGTACATACCTCATGATCTACTCGTCTTTAAGACTGGCTGAATGTCTTATTTCTACTGAGATAAAGAGTGAGCATTAGCGCTCAGCAGGGAGTAACAGATTAGCCTAAAAGGGGAAGTTGCGTATCTATTTAAAGATACGAATCTTGAATTTTACGTAAATTGATTTTTTCTGAGCATTAAATATCACATTATTTCTTACTTAAAGTCAACAGTTTTTATTCCAATCTCTCCTTGTGTTCATTCTACCTTTAAAGAGCTCCCTTTCTTTTGTGCATTGTTTAGCTGAGTTCTTTATTACAAGTAGTCAAACTCCAGAGCCCCCATTGTGCACTAAAATATATTTTAAAGAGTTTGAGTTGAACTTTACCTCCGATGAAACTGGTCGAAACATCTCAAAGGGTACTTTAAAACCTCTTCTACATCATCATAATTATTGAGGAGCTTTTCATTCAAAGCACTCTATTTCTCATCAACCCCCTTTTCACTTCCTGTTCAAGAGGAAGTTATTTAGTAGCCCCACCCCAAGCATTTCCCACCTGCAAGTTTTGAAAATGGATAAACATTGATAAACAAACCAGGTAGGTGTTGTTGTTGTTTTTTTGTCTTTAGCTTTTATTTGACATGAACTGATAAGATCATTGCTAAATTTAGTTCTAAAGACACAATTTTGCCCCTTCACTAGATGATTTGGATGTTAAGCACCAAATATGCACCGAGCCACAATACATAAAACATAAAAGCAGACTTGATGTACACACTCAAGTTACTAATAACCTATGTCTTTTAAAGGTTGTTGTATTTGTTTGACACACAAAGTATAAATTCTCAATGGTGTATTTCTTTAAACTTCAGCACCCTCACTAGTGGTCCATTCATTCAGTACAGTAAATTTTAAATTTTAAATTGGTACTGATTGTGCATTTGTTCTGAAGTCACTTTGAAGCTCTAATTGTACAAACACTCTCAAGGCATAGAGAAAGGCTAAACAAAGATACTCCACCATGTGTACGCACTCAAAAGTCCCCGCTCTGAGCTGGAGGGGACACTTTGACAGCTTCCTTACACCCTCCACAGGCGAGGATACAGGTGGAGGAGGCCACTCACTCACGCACACAAACACACACACACACACACACACACACACACACACACACACAGATATACACACACTTGGCACTCCATCCACACACTCTTATCTTCAGCAGGAGGGCTTAAGATAGAAAGCACGCTGTACAGTAATTACCACCTCCCCCTTCCTGCCCTTCCTCTTCGACTTCACTCTCTCATCTTCCAAACTTTCCCATCTTTCCTCTCTGTGACTCTCTCCCTGTGGGACATCTTCATCCTCCTCTCCCCTGTTTGAGCTCATCCCTCTGCCTTCCTCCCCCCACCTCCTGCTAGCCAGCACTAAGCCATGTGTAGCCTCGCTGCTGGGATGTTGTAGACAGAAAGACAGAAGGCCCCCCGGGGCTTCATGGCGAGCCAGGCACAGTCGGTGTGCACTTGACGTGATGCTGCCTCTCCTCGGGTGACAACACTGCATCCTCAGTGGTCGTGATCACCATCCTTCTCTTCAGGTTCCCCGCTCTGACTCCCATTCCCCCCAACCCGAAACAGATGCTCGGGACGAGGGCGGCGCCAGTCAGGGGGGACGTGGGTTAATTGGGGTAGTAGTGGGGGTTAATTTCAATTAAAACTTCAACTAATGGAGGTCAGGAAAGCGTCTGCAAACACCTGATTAAAACAAATGGTCCTGCCAGTCAAAACTTTATCTTGGTCAGCCTCCGGCAGAGTGTCCTATGCTGGGAAAGGAAGAACTAAAAAGGGGGCGCAGGCAGAGAGAGAGAATGACTAATTGGGGGACACTTGTTAGCAGCACATCTGCAGAGAGATCAATAAGTTACATTTTCTGTTCATGTTATTTGTCTCCCTAAATGTGTTTATTAGTGTTCAAGTGAGAGGAATTGTTGAAATTCTCTTTACCTGTAATACGTTCATTTATTGTAACCTTGATGATAAAAATATTTTTTCAACAACATGACCAGTGATGTTATTGTGACCATGCCCACTTCTCACACTGTATATATTCTAAGATTGGGTGTGTTGTTGTTTGGGCCTTAACACCACATCAGTGGCTTGAAGGAATTAAGGTGATGCGTTTTTCAGTAATTGCATAAACCACTGTGTCAGTAGAATGACTTTCATAAGGACACCAACATGATGAAATCCATTAGACATCACAACTGTTAGTTTAGTGCCTTGTTGGTCTGTTAAAGGTAAAGTTTTACTGCCCGCAGAAATGCACTGAATGTCTTTCAATTTAATATAAAAACAATTAAAAGCAATTATTTTTAAGAGCACAGATGCATCACTTCCAGGAGTTATCTTAGATTGGTACTTGCATAAGAAAACCAAAATGCAAAACTGTCATTGGAATCATTTCAGTATAACATTTCACAGAAGAACAGCATTGCATTTACCAATAGCTGTCATTAAATTTAATTAATAAAACATCAGCAACAAATCACAAGTGTGCCACACACATCTGGCCACAACTTTATGATAAAATGTGATGGAATCTCCACACTGATCCAAAGTGTAGTGTGTATTTCAGCCTGTAAGTGAATGAAAGGCAGTTGGCGGGTGGTGGAGTTATCCACACTGTACCCAGGCCTGCTGTGCCACCCTGCTGCCAAGCTGCTCTGCCAGGCGTGCCGCAGCAGCTTTCAACATCTGGCGCTGGGCCTCAGGGAGATGGCAGGGGACGGGGCGCCCCGCCGCGGCTAAATATGGCGCAGGGTTACGCCACACGTCCCTAATCACTTAGTCGCTGTCTGGCAGCTCACACCAGCGCTAGTTTCCCAGATCCGTCATATATCACCATTGCTCGACATCTGTACAGCCGGTAGGCATCTCTTTTTACTGCCCCCCAACTCCTTCTCTTCCTCTTTATTATTTAAAGACAGGTTGAGTTTGCATCAACTTCTCATCCCATTTGTTTTACTGTTGGAGCTATCACTGTGCCTGTGTTGTGCAACTCTAACATGGGAGATAAAGTTGTAGCATTTACCAGGTGTTTGCTTTGTGAAGCCATTTTAAACAAGTTGTGTTCCTCACAAGCCTCATTCAGCTCCTTCTTGACAATTAAACTTTCCTATCAAGGTGTGAGAATCTGTATGAACTTACATCTTTCTATAAGAGGAAGTCAATAAGTGGTAATATTTTGTACATCTGTAAACAATTTGATTAGTGGCTGTATCTTAAATGTTTCAAGTTATAGTGTCATGGTTACAAAGGGGATGTATTTTGTTATACATCATGCTTTATGAGCAGCTTTAACTATGATTTGTGGGACACAGTGATTTACTACACATAAAGCATTCAACTGAACATCACATAACTGTTTTTGATTGCATTATTTGTCCACATCTTTCAGAACCTTTGGTGCAATATCACACTAGTCTTTTCTCAATGCTTTTGTGGCTAAGGTAAGCTTAACAGCTCCTTGCCTGATATGTCCTTAAACGTATTTAAAGCCTCTCTTAAACAAAGAGCAGGAAGTTACAAAAGTAAGTAAGTAACTAGGTAATGAACGTATGTTGTATGTCCAATTTGTGGGCGCTGCCATCTTGCAGTGGCCGCCATAACGAGCTGCTGCAGACTGCTGACTACTAAAGCAGCATAGATTGTTGGATGAAAACATTAGACAGCTGTTGTTGAAGGTATAATCATAACATCTTAACATTGTTTAGGTCTTGCATATTTGAAATTGGTTTGGAAATATAGAGAAAAACAAACTTGTGAGCCACATATTTGTGATGAAGAGCAGATATATATATTGTTATTCTACTCGCGTGTTAGCTTAATAATTTAACAGCTAAATTTAATAATCATAGACAATGTGTTGAAAATGACTTCTTTATAAAGATTTTGATGTCTTTCTTAGAGAGATAGGACAGTGAATGGAGGTCGAAGTGGCTGCCTGCTTTGAGGAATGCCGCCTCTTTACATTGACGCACAAACTAACCACAAATCTAAAAAAAAACGCAAATGTTTAACTAATGCAGCTGGTCTGTAAAGATCGCATGCAGTAATTGAGTTAGTTAACTATTAGAAGAATGTTGTGTGAATAAAGGTTAAAAATGACATTTTTAAAAGAACCAGATTTTATCAAAAATTCCCCCTTAAAGAACTGAAGCAAGGTCAAGATGACAGAAGTTCTACCAGGAAATTTGAAGGACGTGTTCAGAGCTGCTTGACCATGACAAGAAGCCACTGAAAAAGAAATTCATATTTAGTAGATTTAAAGAGTTAAGTGATTCATGACAATGGTGTTCAGAAAAAACGATCTTTAAAGACAGTTGAATATTCATACTGAGACTAAAAAGCCAATGAAGCTGAAGATAAAAAAAGGAGTTAATGACTTACACAAACAAGTAAAAAAAATTGAAGCTTCTTTATAAGAAAACAGATGAAAGAGGCAGAGAACAAGGTTGAGGACATCTTAAAAACAAGACAAGAAAAGATGTGAGAAGATCAGAGTTGAAAGAAAAGCTGAAGAAGATAACAAGGAGGAAAAACAAGGTTAAAGAAGGGTACGTGCATTTCCACCAAAACTTCCACTCTGAATGAGCCAACACAAATGTTTAACCCTCGTCTTGTGTTAGCTTTCTGTTACCATCTCTTATGTTAACGGGTCGGTTTTGACCCGTGTCTTAAATCAGCTGTAAAATACACTGAAAACAATTATCTATCATCCAATTTGTTTCTCATCTCTTGGTTACCTTGTTAGGCTTCCTTATCCATGAAAATATTGGTTTTAATATTTTTGGTGTGGGCCATTGGGCCTTTTTTTTGTCAGTATACCCCTCGATTTCAATTTAAAAAAATGGTAAAATGAACCTCAAGAGAATTGTATAAATAAATAAAAGGTTGTTGTGTTACCTGACTATTACTGAGGGGTATTAGAACACATTTGTTAAATAAATTTGTTTTATTTATTTTTTCATTTTAATAATTTTAACTATAGTAACATCTATGGTGTTACGGGTCAATTTCGACCCATGTATATTTACTATTATTTTTCCATTACTTGGTGGATGTGGGTCCACAACACAAATGCATTATATGCAGATACATCGAGGATGTTGTAAAACACAACACCTATGGCCCTGGGTTGAACATCAGTGGAAGAAGCTGCACTCGTGTGTCCCAGACATCCCTGATAGGGGCAAGCTTGTCAGATCTTGCTCTGGTTGTCAAATCTGAGGACTCTTGATATCATATGAAAGGTCTGAAGTGACATTGTTGCCTGGAAAATATTTCTACCTGTCGATGCATCCCAGAGACTATCAGTGGCCTTATTGCAGGATCTGTACACTCCAGCAAAAAAAAGAACACCAATATAAGCATCCAGGTATTCCTCATCCATGTCTTTCCACATGTCGCCATGGACTTTTTTTCCTTCAAGGTTTGTCATAGCAATGATGACTCTTTTTAGTGACAATGGCATAAATAGCTCAAAACATGTCTTGATGTCAGTGACTCTCGTCACAGCAAACCTTGAGATTCCAGGGGTCATTTTGATGACATTTGCAGCAGCTACCCTGCCATGTAAATCATGATGTAATGAGCTCCAACAGATCTCACCATTTTTGGACTTGAATCTTTCAGCGGGAGTAGCTTCACCACCGGTGACCTCCTCATCAGACTCATCAGATGTGTCTGTGTCTTCTGGATGATACTCCACATTGTCTTTCTCCTCAGAAACCTGTTCATCCGTATCACTATGCTGCTCTGTGTCCACTCCCTCATTTTCAGCAAAAATATTATCCAGAACTTCTTTCACTGTAAATCTTTTTTTCATTTTTGCATGCTGCAAATTGGAGATGTGCACTCTGCAAGTCACCAACTCTATACTGAATTGACCTCACATGTCTGGAAATGCCTGTCGTTGTTTGTTTTGTTTTTGTACTGGATAACAAGGTAAAATGAGAATCCCCTAAAGCTCACATGATTGGGAGAGGAGCTGGCTGTCAGTGTGTGTTCAATTTTGGCTCTAATTATTGCTTTATAATCTTATTTTTATAACTGGGTCAAAACCGACCCTAACAACACCAAGGTCATAATTTTAACCAGAGCATTTTACAATTTAGTGAAAACCAAAAAAAATGTTTTATTTTGTTGAAATAGAGATTCCTGACAAAGTCAAAAAGCCTTGATGCAAAAAAAAAAAGTTACGTGGTTCTTTTATGCATTTAAAAACTAAAACGGGTCGGTGCCGACCCTAACACAAGACGAAGGTTAAGTAAAACACTACAAGCAACTTATTGCTCTGATTTTTTTCAATCAGCGAACATGTGATACTCTGCACAACTCTCCCTGCACCAATTAGCTCAATAAATACAGTAGAAACTAATTGTGAATTAAAAACATGGACAAATCCAGGGACAAAACTGGACGTTTTTCAAAACCTTTAAAAAGGTGTAGTACTTTATGAGGTTTCCCCCGGCAAACTCTCATGAAAACTCTCAACCACTCACAGCACATTTTATAATCTATGAGCAGAAATCATTATCCATATGATTGACTAAATAGAAGCACCTATGGTTCTTCTTCCTGCCTCCTTCTTTTGAGTCTTTTAAAAATTTGTATCTGAATAGTATAATGTATTGATCAGGTGGATCGATCCATTGTGTATTCATGCATGAAAAGAAATACTGCGTGTCATATTCTGAATGAAAAGCAGCATGAGTCCATACATCATTTCATTCCTATCAAGACAGGCCAATATTAAACCATATTTCCCAGTTTTGTATGTAACTCTTGCACACATGTTACACGGGAAAGGAGGAAATGGGTCCTTTTTGCATGTGTTTATTTGCACATGTTGACAGCAGTTGTTGGTTACTCAAACTTCATGCAATTGTAGTGATAAATGACAACAACAATTTATGGGGTGGAGAGGCAAGCCCTGGCATGGCATGTTTGTACAACACTCCATGGTTGGCTGGTAATAAATGTGTAGTTTCTTAGAAAATGCACACTGACAGACACAATGCAAGAGAAGTAAATACGAGGAAAAAGGAGGGATGGGTTACAGGGAATTCAGTTAGAAAGGTGAAAAGGTAAGAACGAAGAAGTGGACTTCATCACCAGAAGGTGTGGTAGAGAGTGGAGTAGCTCTTTCCTATGTGTTTCAGTTGTTGCACAGCTGTCACATTAAGTAGCTTTAACTGATAGGATCCTAGATCAGAGGCCCACAATCCCAATCATCTATTGTCACAACAGGAAAACATCTGGACATACCAGAGCTGAGCGATGGAGAGACAAAGTACCGCTGTCATGTCAGAATGATATCCTTATGGAGGAAGGACTGGAGGCTGTGTACTGGTCAGTGGTAAAACTGTGAGCCTGCATATCTGTCACTTATTTTTTTTCTCCTCAGATGCTTGTGGATGACAAAGAAATACCTTGTGTTTTTACGATGATATGTTTTCCTGCTGTCAGTTGCTTGGCGGATCTGAACAGTTATACAGTCCAGTTGAAGAATTTGTACTATTGGCTTACTGCATGTTAGTTTTTGCCAACATGGCCGACATCTTGTGATAGACACATAATGTTCAAGCCATAGGGCTCGTCTGGTAGAGCAGGGGTATTGATGTCCCATCCCTTCTGTTTACCAAATTCCACATTTCCTCCAGGTAGTTTCTACAGATCAAAACATGAAATTACTGTGACATCATAAATGCATTTCGTTGTCATGCAAACTTGTATATTAAAACTCAAATATGGACATCCAGCTGTGTAACACTAAAAAAGCGGTTCAGCAAATTAGGTCATTTTAATAACTGGTTAGAGTTCCTGCAGAAAACTAAGATGTACAGTATACTGTTGTATGTAAAGTCACGTGGAAGATGAAAATGAGCTGATGTAAAGAAACGACAAACTAAAAAGTAAGTAAACTGCTGTATTTAAAAACATTTTAAAGACTAATTCTTTGGCACTCTTTGACAGAAGCAACATATTAATGTTCTTCTGCCTGCAGAGCACTGAATAGCTGTTTGGAACTTCAGTGTTTAAGTCAACTTGTATTTGTCTGATATTTACATGTAATGAATTTTGATAGCAGCTTCCAAGTTTGAGATCATTTTAAGCAACACATGTTTAAAGATTATCCAGGTTAAGCAACACAAAATAGAGGGGTTGTTATATAGCTCTTTTTTCCCCTTTTTAACAGTTGGCTTAAATGTAGTGTGTTTTGAGAAGGTAAAGGTCTGTGCAGACCATGGGTTGCATCAATACGCAATAAATAAACAGTGTTCACAGAAAACTTATTTTGCAATCAAATTTCCTTTCAGCCCTTCTAGTCAGGTAAACATTTCTAAAATGAATTCTTGAAAAAACAATGTCTGTAAAATCCCAAAACAGTAAATCTGGGTGGTGCGTGCTGCAGACAGCAGACATGTGAGGCGCTTGAATTCTTATTCTAGATATGAACATCTAACTTCAAGCTCATGTAAGTAACACATGGCAAAAGTCTTCTTCCCCTGTGGTCTGAAAACAACGTGAATCTAGTTGTCTGAGAGGGGGTGATTCTGAAATTTAAATGTATTGTTTCAGTAAAGTGTGCACACTGACTTTATTTACTGATGGCTTTGCTCTTTGCTGCTGTAGACTTTTTTGGGAATGTTTAAATTGTTTCAAAAAGTTGAAATTATATATCAAACAAATCATTAATTCCCACAAAAAACCCTTTATGTTATGAACACTTTTACCATCTAAGATAAAGTGATACTATTCAACTAGTACTTTAAAGGAGACTATGCCTGCTGGAAGACCCCTTGTTTGGATTATTTCATGTCATTTATCCTCTTTACTAATTTTTTTGTGAACAGTTTAATCTTCACCTGACTCTCTGGTCCACAATCTGCTCTCCCACCCTGCTCTCCCCTCCTTTACCACTCCCCCCTCCACACCCCAGCTCAGCTCAGACTCCCATTCTCCACAGATTCCCACCCATGATAGTGTTGCTAATCCTGACTGGGATCGCTCCGGTACACCCACCATCGCTTCACATCTCCACCCTGACAGAATGAAGACGATGAGCCTGAAATCTGCTCTCACTGGTGGAGGATTTAGGTGTGTGTGTGTGTGTGTGTGTGTGTGTGTGTGTGTGTGTGTGTGTGGTAGGTGGGGGTGGATGGGAGCATGTGTTAACAAGCCTATCTGCCCATCCAAGTGTTAATCTGTGAGATGCCAGCTGATACAGTAGGACAGGGTGGGCTTGGCTCCCTTCATGCCTACCTGCTCACCAGCGTGTCCTCCCCGCCGAGACGCGCTGCTTTGCCCTTCGATCTCTCTGCGCCCGTGCACAGGTGGCGCTCAGTGTGTGTCCACACCCCAGCCTCTCGTGTTTGTCGGAGCTCAGACACTGTGTGGCTACGTGCGACTGAGCGCGTTTTAGACTCAACTTGGTGACAGGGAGGATAATCTCCCATCCCACCCTGCAGGTGGTTTGTTTGTGTGCTGGGCTTTGACCGATGTGCTATTTTGATAATAATTCAGGGAGCTATCAAGCTATTAAATTTTCAATATTTTCATAAAAACAGTTTCTCAAATAAGTGTTATGTGAAAATGGTTGCTAATTTTCAATAAAACAGGAGAATCTGCATTGTATAGCTCTGTTGGATTTTTTTTTTTTACCTTTAGGGCCAAGGCAACCAATTCGAGCGGTTTTAAACCTCAGATATTTTCCAATCATAAATCTTTCAAGTCACATCATTCTCACGTGACGCTAAAGCTAATGTTTATCAAAGTACATACACTCATTTTTGTCATCCTATTAAGTGTGTTTCTCCTGCAGGTATATTTTTTCCGTGCCATGATGCATACTGACCTGACAGAAATGTATTCAGTTTTAGTAAGGTTTAGTTGCTCTGTTAAATCTCCAGTAAATCCTTCTGTATTTTAAAAAAGGAATTCATTTGATTTTTGATATAAAATTTATAAGTTGACTTTTACAACTTTTTGTGCAAAATATGAGCATAGGGTATCACTTTTCTGTTAAGCATGACTGACTCTGAATACAAAGAAATCATTTCAAATTCCAATGTAGGTTATGCCGGATATTTTACAACTTAAACCTCACAGTATCACTTTTACCAGCTAAGCCCTTGCATGAGCACAGGTGTGTATGTGTGTGCTGCTCAGCGTCATGTGGCTTCTCACCATACCCACAGTGCTTTGCTCAGTGCAGCCTGTCCTGGCCATCTGCCACTGCAGGCCCCGAGGCAGGAGGGCAGCAGGTTGGGCGTCGGGGCCCCTGCAGACTGCTGATGGAGGGGTGGTAGGTGGAGAACAGTGGGGCCGGACAGCTTACAGCCCACCAATGAGGACAATGCTGTCGTAGTGTGTTTAGAAGTAAGTAATCTTTATGAACTGAATCGTAAGTGTTCAGGAAATAGTTGACAGGTATTCATTATCAGTGAATAGTATGATATTCAAGTGTACAGTGCAGACATGATCTTGCTTTTTTAACACTTCACAGCATTTTTTTTTCTTTTATTTGTTTAATTAAAACAGTTTTAACAATTTGAAAAAAATGTCTTAAAGTGTTGAAGCAAAGCGCATTCCTTCAAATTTTTCAGCAATAATAACTTCACTGATGATGCAATTAAAGCAGTTTTATACATGCAAAATGGATAAATTGACATGATGGTAGAACAAGAAGTAACTTTATATGATGACATTATTGCACACATGAGCAAAATCCCCCACTTTCTAAAGGTCTTATTGTTCATACCATGCAGTTTTTTAATCTTACTGAACTCTGTTCTTCATGTCACATGTTTTGTTATTTACTTTTTTGTGCAGCACTTTGGTTCTATGCTGTAATAAACAATGCAGTTGTTTAATTTGCAAATGTTGTGTTCAACCTATGGTTGTGCACCAATCGCAGGGAATGAGCGTCCCAACCCCGTTCACTTGCTTGTGGGGAATTCTCCTGATAATATCCTGCTGTGTTCTCATGTCAGGTCATTCGGACTTCAAGTAATTTAAAGTCTCGCAAAAGAACTCAGGATTAAAGTTAGAGTAGAAAAAGGTGTTTTTTTTGAGTAAGTGTAAAAGCAGTCATTTAATGTATTTGTGGAATTCCAGAGAAGGGCATACTTTTTGAATTTTACCTGAAAATGTTTGGACCCAGAGGCAGATAATCATTCTTAAAGGGATACTTCACCCATTTACACGAAGCTGTGTATCATTAGAAACATTAGTCCAGCCTCATTTTGAAGTTTTCTTCATGTGATGCAAAAAGCGTCATATTGCATCACATGAAGAAAACTTTCAGGCAAAGAAAAACACATTTTTCTCGTCTCAGGGCAAAATGAGGGCTGGATTCACGACCATTCAACACTACTACCATGTTTCTAATGATACACAGCTTCATGCAAATGGGTGAAATATCCCTTTAATGCTGTTCATCTTCTTCTAAATAGATAAAGAAGTAAATAATACAAATGAGTAACTATAGTTAAAGGGTAAAAAAATAGAGGCCCATGGAGAGGGTTTATATTCATCCAAAACATATTATGTGACCTGAAAGTGTTCTCCTGCAGGTTTCTGCTCTCAGGGGCGATGCCCGTCCCTTTACCTCTCTTAGATAGTGTCAACCAAACTGTACTTAATATTGATGGCTTGCCCTAAAGACATTAGTCTAGCCGTGTTCACTTCAGGAGTGACCCATATTAATACTGCAGGCTTCAGTTAATTTTCCATCCAGTACAGTAGAGCGACTGAACCATGACCCGCCTTCACACGACCAGCTCTGTAAATGTCATCCATATGGCCCCCTCATTCATTTCCCACAAAACAAATTCCCACAAAAGACTGACTGTAAGTGTATTTAAAAGGCAAAAGCAACCAGAAAGAACCCTCTTATCCAGCGCTCATTTTTTCCCACGAGCTAGAGGTGCTCTTTTAATTTCCCTCTCCAAAAGGTCAGTCGCAATGTTCTCCATCTCCACCCTAATTGATTCTTTAAATGCAGCTCGTCTTGCGCAGGGGGAGTCTAGGAGGAAAACGAGAAGAGTGTTTGCCTACCTTTAGTCACGGTTAAAGGCCTTAAAATGGTTACCAATCTTTTTCTCTAATTGTATTGGCCGTGTCTGAATGTATGTTCCCGGAGCTTGAAGCCTGGATATGTTCTCCTCTGGCATATAAAACCTGGACAGAACAATACACAAATGGAAAGAAAATTGCCTTTTTGCTGAAAATTGGCCAAGTGAGCTTGTTTTCTGATAAGTAGACTGAGAGTGTGCTGGGCCTTGGTTGTTCTAAATGTCAACACTTATTAGAATAAGTCCCTGGTATTTCCCATTTGGAGTTATTGTAATTTACTTAATAACTGTAATATTCTGGTTGTGTAGGAAAATACACTGGCTGCACCTGGAGGTTTGGTTTGAGTGAATAAACCTTTTCAAATAGGTTTGTTAATCAGTGTTTTTGCTGAACATTTATTCAGATATATCTTCCGATTTAGTTTGTTTTTCAGGCAAAGAGGCCAAAGTGTAAGGGAGTTGTGGTGTCGCCAAACAATAGGACGTATTTTTGTAACCATTCTATCAAGCTAAAGCATGTCTTTTTCCAATTAATGTCTGGTTGAGGGCACAATAATATCCGCCCTGTGTTAAGGGTTTATCCTGAGATTATTGTGTACTCATAACAAATTAATGGTCTCGTCCATCGCTGATCTGATGCAAATTGAGTAATTCAAGAGAGAGTTTTGTGCTTTACACATTCATCGGAAACCTCCTCCACCTGTTTCTGGGCCCCCAAATGTTTGTGAATGATAGTGGTGATTAATTTGGGTTTTACTGCATCATTGTCTGTGAGAGGAGCATCTGGAGCATTTAGCCCCAACAATAAAATGAAAGTGTAGACAATGAGGCATTCAGATTTGACCATAAAGTTTCATCTTCTTAAGCTTGCTCGACCGTCCAGTGCAGCTGCACACACACACACTAAACACACATATTTCGGTCTTGATAAAAGGTCACGAAAGCCTTTCTGGATTTTTTGTATTGAAGAAAGGAAATAATCCAGATGGACATTTTTTTTCTTGTACTATTTGCAACTATTTGATATTGATACAATTTGACGAGCGGACTTTTATTGGAATTTAAAACCAATTGCTCATTTGTTTTCAACTGGATGACACACCACACATCCAGACAAATTAGTTGGTTCAAATCCCTTTTTTAAAAATGTTTCATTATAAAGATCTACAAAATAAAAAAATCACAAAAATATATTTTATCTCCATTTTAAAGTATAGCAATAAATGGTAAAAACAAACGGTTTTAATTACTTTTGTTGACCTCTATCAGACCAAACTTCTGGATTTAAAATGTGACTTACCCTAGGTGTTGTAGGGTGATGTGTGTGGCTTTAAGTTTGAAGTAACATTGACTTACTGAAAACTGAAAAATACCTCCACTATAGAAACTGCTTACGGTCAGAGTCCGTCCCGCTGTATTCCTGAAACTTAGAGAGTCAGCATGGGTGTTGAGATATTGGTCTGTAGCCTTTGGGTTTCTTCATTCATTGTCTGCTCTTTGGGTTCCAGCAGACCCTCTGTGAGGGAGGCACCTATTGACCATGAGGGTCTATGAGTGATGATTGGTGCCGACCTGCAGATTAATGATGTTCATCAGCTCCTCTCCACACGGCAGCTCTGCAAACCTTTCCTCTGCCACATGCTCCATCTCTGCTTATCAGATCAACATTTGTAATCGTGGTGTTCAAACTGCTGTAGTCCCCTCCAGCAGCAGCTGCAGCAGCAGCAGCCCCCGGTTAACTTTTATCCCAGGCACTAACACACTCACACACTCTGACTGTAATTACAGCTCTTCTAACACTGCAGGGGTCTCTCAAACTGTGAGCCAGTGCACTGGTCAAAAAATGTCTTGAAAATATTCAAGGGTGGTAAGTACTCTTAAGCGTCTGATTTGGATTCTTAGTTTAATTTCTTGAAGTCAGTCTGACACAACTATACAATGCAGTTGGCATTTACTCACCCTCAAGAGCCAAACTGGTCTAGGACTTCTGAGCATGCTCCACAGCTCCTAAACCGGACTTGACAGGGAAGTCGTTTATCATAAATACTGATGATGGATGAGAAACACATTTTATGTTGTGTCAGCTGAAGAAGTTAAACATATTGAAGTACATGGATGGAAAGAAAACATGGAATGGGGACGGTCAATAGTTTTTTTTTTAAAGATTTATTTTTGGCCTTTTTGCCTTTATTGATAGGAAAGTGGATAGAGTCGGAAATGGGGAGAGAGTGGGGAGAGACATGCGGGAAAGTGGCCACAGGCCGGACGCGAACCCGGGCCGCCCGCGCGAGGACCGAATCCTCGCAACATGGTACGCGCGCTGTCGCTGCCGCTGAGCTATCGGCGCCCCGGTCAATAGTTTTGTATGTGACGTGGTAGGTCAACCGGAAAAAGTCCAAAAGTAACTAGCTGAAAGGGGCACATGAAATATGAAATGTCTTTGGACATACTTCCATCAATAAATCGATACTCCCCTGATGCTTGTGCGCTGGGACAAGGATGTCAGATTGGTGGTAACATGCAACTTTTAGCTAGCCTTTTTAAATAAAGCTTTAACTGGATTTTTTTTTAATAATATGAATCAACTGTATATTTTATAAAGCTTTTGTATAAAAGTTTTAAAAGGGAAGGAAGTTCTTGAGGCATGTCCAAGAAATAATCATAACACATTTTGTGCCACCACCGCTCCAATTTGTTAGATATCTACTGAATAAATTCATAAACTGACCTTAATGTATGATCAGACATTAAGGGAACATGCTACGTTTAAGTGCAGGCTTCTCTTACAACAATGCAGCAGCCAGTGTGTCCTCCTTCTAACTTTAGATTCTGGTCTTGAATGGTCTGGATTTGTGTTGACCAGAGATTATGGGCGGTTTTAAGGCACCACCACACCTCTATTTTGGAAGCCCCTCAGTTTGCTACGCAAACGGCAAACCCACAGGTGTTGCAGCGATGATAACGATCAAGTGAACTGATTCAGATAGAAGTGATTGTACCTGACCTATAAAGCCTCTGCATGTTTCTTATAAGCTCCATGACGAGAAAATGTGGTAAAACTAGGATCAATATTTGACATGCTTTTAAAAATAAAGTGGAGAACGATTAGAACGCAGGTTTCAAGTCTGATGCAGGGCTGGCTAATCACTGGTGCTTCAGTGTCTGCAACACGGCAACCTGTGTGAGCATCCACTCTAGAGAGGAGGGGACAGCCGAAAGGTGCAGTCTTTAATTATTCTAATTTAGACTGGAGTAGCCTATGTGTCAGAGTTACATATTGCTCTTAAATCGCGTTCAGAAGAAGTCATTCTACATATTTTTGTAACCTTTGTTTTATTAGGAAAGTAAAAACAAGTCATTGTTAAAATCATTCAAAATTTGTCCAAAGCAGCTTGAAGCAGAAATTTACAACGAAGAGACTGAAAAGGTGAAAGACTTTCATGAAGATAATTAACTTCCAATAAACCGACTCCAGTGATCCATGCTGGTGGGTAGCAGGTCAGACCTTAACTGCACACCTATCTGCTCTTGGCTACTGTGTGAATGGTTAGCTTAAAATAAATAGAGAAAAAAGTGATCTTTATAATAGATAATTGGTCTTAAAAACAGACGGTAAGATTCTGTGAGCTGCCTTTTTTGGACAACACGGACAGGTTGAACTCATTAATCCTTCACATCACCTCAGCAAGCCGAGATACTGTAGCTGTTATCTCCTCGCAATAATTTTGAAAAAACCCTGATCTGAGTCCATTGGGGGAGCATTTCCAACAAATATGATCTATGGCATACAAATGAGCCCTGTAATTTATTCATAAATCATCATGGCTGCCTTTGCTGGCAGGGCCCTTTTTAATTGTCTTTGATTAACAGTGGCGTGTGCTGCAGATAGCCGCTCGGCTGCGTTCAGGTCCCCTTTTGTTCTCGGGTGGTATCGCAGGCTTTCCAGGGAAATCATGTGTCAGAGTGGAAGGAAATCAGGGGCTCAGCTTGGTATCGAAACACTGGTGGGTGAGTGTGTGTGTGTCTGTTTCTCCATTGACTCATAATGCACATGCTCATTTGGCACACTACAATGTGAGAGCATGCACAGTCTATAGAAATATGCATATGTAGATAGACAAGCACACAAGACCTGTTCATTTGCATGTATGAACAGAGCAGAGGAGTGCAGATGTAGGCTAAAGCTAAATACATGCATACAGTCCATGTAGCATTATGTGTACATGGGTATGCAGGTGTTAAGCCGTCAGATATATGACCTATGCAGTGTCACCTCCTCTGAGGAGCTCCTCAGACAAGGTTAAGAAAACATCACAAAAATGCAACAAGAGCTCCCTAAGTCTTCTTTTCAAAGATTTTTCTAAAAGAGCTAATCATGAATCAGGTGCTGAGCCAGTAACCATTAAAAGCTTCAGCTAAGGGTTAGATGAGCTCTTTTATCAACGTCTTTCATATGATCCGATTTTGAGGTAACATTTTCATGTCTTACAAGTTTAAACTCTAACTTTAACTATGTTCGAGACCGTTGCTTTTTTTTCGCTTTTTTTTTTTCAGTCACACTGTACAGTTGCTAGTTGCTACTATCAAAAAGTAGCTGAGTTACTAACCGAGTTTACTTGATTATTACTTTCTTTGCTTCAGTCCAGTCAGTTTATGTTCACATCATTTATTGTTGCTGTGGCAGAATTGAGCCGAAACAAATTGCACACTTCAATTAAAACGTTTTCAATAATTAGGTATTTCACCGATAAGATCTCTGAGGGCAACAGACTTAACTGTCAATATGAAGCAAGCCGCCTGTCAAAATACCCGTCTATCAGTCTGTAGTCGGGCTTACAGATCGTGAATCAGGAGGTGTTTTAAGGAGTGATCACCCTTCACCTTGGTTCAACTGAAGTGTAAACATATGACACTACAAGTGCACCCTTTTAAAGCATACTTTCACGTATATGAAACAACCATCGCGGCCACTTATGAACAGCATAAGAAATCAAACCTCATCTCCAGCACACTGCACTCATGCAAAACAAGCTGCTGCACATATCTTCATTTGTTTTCTCAAGTACACGTCTGTCCCTGAAGCCCCATCTTCTTTTAACGCTTTACAACGTGCAGTATAAATTGTCTTTTTGGCTCAGTCACATCAAAGCCAATTAACAAGTGTGCTGAAATTGAGTAGACAGATACAATACGGCATATCGATTTAGTGTTTGCCGTGCCGCCATGTTGATTGTCAATGGGAATGTTGTCCTGAAAGCAGCTTCTGTTCAAACACTGACAGGGTATATTTCCTGGTGCATCCAAAAGACTTCAAACAATAAGTAAAGTTGTAAAGAGGTGTATCTTTTGTCTTTCTTTTCCTTTGTTTAATAGCTCCACTTTCTGTGTTACAAAAGTGCACGTTAAGCAGACAGGCTAGTCAAATTTTATGCATTCATATTACTTAAAAACAATATTATAGGCTCACTGCCAGGTTTTACTACCTCCTAAGGATTCTCATTAGGTTTAATAGGAGAACATTAAGACGGCAGCTAAAATGACAGTGTCATCTACTCCTCGTGTATAGTATGTATTTCCACGTCGTAAATTAAACCTGCATAGTGCAGCTTTTTTTATAACCATTTAAGTGCATCTGTTGATTGGCCTTAAACTCAGTGAATCAATTTGAATAACTTTAGAGCGCTTGCACCCTTCTGTTTCCGTGCCTGGCTTTGTATACCTTTAGTTAACACTGTTGGGAACATTTGTTTAAACATAGGAATACTGTAAAAGCATAGTGTTATGAAGTATTGGGGAGATTTAGTGCAGGACCATTTTGGATGTACTTGCACACCTGGAAAGTAATCACTTTTGTACTCTGCTAGTCCTGCCTTGCAAAAACACAAATTTTACCAATCAGTAAAATATTATAAGCCATAGTGGTGCAGATGGCTTATAGCGTTCGATTTTGCTCCATTTTCAGTAGTTGTAGTCCTCCATGCGGGTGGACAGAGTTCATGTCTGACCATCAGTCAATTGTACTGAATGTTAATTTAATTTGTATTGGGCCAATTCATAACAAATGCTATCTCAAGACATATTACAAGAAGCAGGAAAAACCCTTATTCATTGCTATATTGCAAAGACCCAATGTTTATCCATCATAAGCACAGCACTAAGCAACAGTTAGCAAAGTTACATTTGCAATCTTTGTCATTCCACATGTTCTCCACGATTTCTACTTTATCCTTTGTCCTGCACCTTAATAAAGGTATAAAAAATGTGTATATATTGCAAGCGAAATATAAGGCCTAAATGTGTGTAACAAAACCTTGAAGTAAAGCAGGCAAATGTATTTAACAAATAGATATAATGTCCTCAAAAAGGTGGCTTGTCGGTGTGGAATCTTTGTTTAAGTATGGTCTTGTTCACTATTTGAGCAAGGATGGAGTGTGAGATCGACAGACGGATCAGTGCAGCATCCGCAGTCATGCCCCCTGGATGCCTCCCTAGGGAGCTGTTCCAGGCATGTCCCTTCGGGATGAGGCCTCGGGGTAGACCTAGGACACACTGGAGAGACTGTCTCTCGGCTGGCATGGGAACACCTTGAGGTCCCACCAGAACAGCTGGAGGAAGTGTTTGGGCCGAGGGAAGTCTGGGCATCCCTGCTTAGACTGCTGCACCTGCGGTGGAACATGGATGGATGTAATGTCTTCTACTCTTGGTTGGACATTAGCTTTTGCAGTGTGAGCCTGTTAATGACTGTCCAGGTGAATTTGCAGAGCAAGGATTATGTTCCAGCCATTGCAATCATGTGCAACTTCTGAATTATTGTGAATTTGAGCATTTACACAGAAAAAGGGCACATGTTAATACAAAAACCTGATTCATGTTCAGACTTTGCATTAGTCCTTGATGGTGATAGGGAAGGTGGCAGCAGATGAAAAGTTCATCACCATTTAAATTTATTCAAAGGAGGTATTTATGTATCAACCACATATAATGGCAAACTCTCATTGAGTTTGAGATTTTTAATCTGAGCTAGGGATCTCACCAACTAACCCAGTTTTCTTAGGGCCACTCCATCCTACAATTTGTTACAAATATCAATTTTGCTGTCAAATGTTCTATGTATAGTATCTTAGCTATCCAGGAAAGTCGAGGTGGTATACCCTTCATTTGATAATACTTGACCACTTGAACCCTTGGTAGGTCTCTTTTCTGCATGTTCTCCTTTTCCATTCTGCTATAAAAGGACAAAGAAGACACTTTGAAGAAAAGTACTGACCACCTGAATATGACTGCCACACTCACCTGTACAAGGTTATGTTACCAAGGGGAGGTTGGGGGTTATTCAGAGCAGCTTGGTTCTGGCTACAAATGAGGAAGGAGCATTAGTAAAGGTGTGAAAGGTTGCCATCTTACAGTGAGCATGATTGATGTGGGCACAGCAGTCTGCTGCAGCGCTCACGCAGAGCCCTCGCCGACTGTCGCCACAGCGACAGGCATGAAGAGGAAGTGAGTTGACCTGGGGGTCATCATGACAAAATGCTTAACAACAGTAGCAAATCACTCTGGGTATGGGTCAGGGTCGTGTGCGTGAACATAGCAGAGGCTTGCTGCTGCCGTGTATCATTTGGATTCAGGAGCTGAATGTATGAAAGTTACCTCATTGAAACCGCTTTAGCAAGTCGGCCATGACTCTGAAAAAGCTCAGCAGAGCCTCGAAGTGTGCATTTTTGATAGTGTGTCTAAGAGGATTGGAATTGTTCTCTGTTGTAAGAGGAAAATTCAGTGTGCTGTTGTATAATCTTTATTTGAGATTTAGATTGGCCTTATCCTAAAAGTGCTATACTGTAGTTCTCTTGCTTTCTAAATCCACTACAGCCTTCTTTAAACAAACAAAAAAAAACTATTGTGTGGAACAAAAAAATATGAATATGTTTCTGTTGAATATCCTGATATTTAATTTAAATTGGAGGTGATATTTAATATACATTAAATTTGTAATACTGTCATAAAGTCAAACGTCAGCGTACTTATCATTGTCAGGTATGTCTGCAGGTTGTTACTAACTAACAGTACTGGCTATGTTTTTTAATGATCCAAACAGCAAAATGTGACAATCTGTTCTTTTGAAGTTATGAATTCTTATTTTCACTCCTTTGTGTGAAGTCCTAAAGAGATTCAAATGTTTGATGTCATACATGTATTTTACCCATTTTTAAGCTCATGTCAAAAGTGTTCAAGCATCAAGAAAAAACTTAGATTTGAATATCAATTGTTCGGTTAAAGATTTTAATTTGCATCGACCAATACAAAACAAGAAGGCTTTGATCATCTTAAATACATCACCAACTGCAACAACCTGCTAAACCTCACAATTTTGAGAGCCTTTGTTGGTGTAGTACGTGTGTCATCTGTTTGATGTGTTTGTGCATCTGTGTCTCTTGTATACATTTCTGTGTGTCCTTCAGACCAGACTCAGCATGCTGAGCAATAGGTAGCAGTTAGCTGGATTTTATATTCCAAAGCGAAGCCAGGGGAGGCAGACCCTGACCTCAGCCTCAGTCACCCAGAACCGCGGCTGCAAGCCTCATCTCCATAGGAATCAATAGACTACAGTAATAATGGTGATCTATGGGGCCAACATCAAAGAAGGCTCTGACCTTTCCCGGGTGGGGGGTTGGGGGATGACCACCAGGCTCCACAAGCTGGCGTGTGTGCATAGAATAAATGTTTTGTCAGGGAACAAAGTGCATAGATGTGCAAGATACACACATGTATGTACACACGGTCAGTGGCCTGTATGAATATAAAGCCTATGCTTAAGATGCTGCATTCAGACTTATGTTTGTAATTGAAATAAGAAATGTGGGCCTTCCCCATTTCATAACTTCCGCTAATGTTTGTTACAGAGGAGAATTTGTCTGAACGTCTAATCAAAGTTGTGTTGTTGAAACAAAAAATCCAAATACATGTCAAATACATCTGAAACTCAGACTCTGTCATCAAATGCAGATTTGTGTTCAAGTAAAAAAAAAATGTAGAGAGTTTTATTGTTAACTACGGACTACTTATAATGAATAACTTATAATAAAGTAAAAGTTGACGAATGAGGCTCCTGGAGGATTTAGAAAGACGAAATATAATGAACACTAACACAAGAGTCATTAAGCTTCCATAACTGAGCTTCAGGCCAGGTCACCTCTGATAAGGAGATCTTGACCTTAAGGGGTTAATTACCCAGGTAAATAAAAAAAAAAGTGAAAAGTGTGTTTTGTTTTCAGAAGCTGCATCTCTGTCAGCTAAACTCCTCCATTACAGACATCTGTTGCAAATGCACAATATTTCAGCAGCTGTCACAGTGAGATGTTGACTTCATTCTGTCCAATGGCGGGAGGTTAAGCTGTATTTGTCCATATTTGTATCTTTCATTCAAAGGTGAACGGGATCATGTAATTGCAACCGCATAACGATATTTTAAAGCCATTTAATATTGGTAATAGTTGAAAAACCTTAATAATATTTGTTTCGCCATTCAACGTTTAAATTCCAATTTGAAATCCATTCCCAATTTGAAAGCTGAAGATGCTGAAGAAGGTGTGCGTTTACTCAGACCAGAATTCCAAATTGAGAAAAAATATCTGTTTGCAAAACTTATCATTCCACGTTAATTTCATTCATCATGTTGTCGCAGTGAAAAAAGTAAAATCTTTCTTTGAAGGATTCATTTTTAAACTAACTCACTAACTAATGTTGCTGATTGTGCTCAAATAATGCTACAGGTGTCCCTCATTTCTTACACCCGTTTAAAGCGGCTTTATTTGAAACTGTGTATATTTTTCCTTTTTTTTGGTGTGTGATTAAAACTCTACAGAAAATAGTCATTTGTATGGATTACTTCACTTCCAGGACAGGACAGGATATATGTAAATCGGCTGCTTAGTTTGTTGATTAAGTGGATTAATTAGTTAACAAAAATCTTTTGGCAACATCCTTTTTTTCTTTTCTTGTACACACTCACACACACACCTTGTCACACAGCTCGGTACAGTAGTCTTCTCCTCTCGCCTCCAGGCCTCCATCAACACCCAAACCCCCAGGCACCTCCTCAGCCCTCCCCCAGCTCAGGGGCTCTCTCTGGGGTCATTATGGGCTCTGACATGCCCCGCTGGCTCCATGAATGTTAATGCCCAGTGGAGGGAGCAAGGGGTTCAAACACATACACACACATACACACATGTACACACACGTACACACCCACTCATGTAATTACATACACACGGTTCTGTGTTTTTATGGAATACGTTCACAAGTAGAGCAAATGACGCACACAAATATAAACGTACACAGCTCCAGAGGGCCAGACACACACACACACACACACACACACACACACACACACACACCTTTTTTATCTGATCAGAGATCACACAGATGGTAGATAGCCGTTCCGTGTCATGCAGGCAGCCTCAGGCTCAGCAAAAATCCACATGAGCAGAGAGATGGAGAGATGGATGGAGGGAGAGAGGATGGATCCTGACACCTCCCTAGCTTCTATCCTATAGTCTACTCTCCTCAGCACGCTGCATCCCTCCTTCATCCTTCATCCACTCCTCGCTGTCCTCTGCTCCTTTTTCATCCATTTCCAGCTCTGTACTCTCACTTTCATCCTCCACTTTGACCTTCCACTCTCTCCTTCTTTTTCTCTCTTTCCTTCACGTATTCTAAAAAGATTGTCAAAATGTAGAAACATGTTACTGTTGCCATCAGCGAAGACTGAAACTATTTTGGGTGAAGTGCTTCTGAAACAAACTTTTCAAACTTTTGTTCTTTTTGCGGTGTCAAACAAAGATGTTTATCTTTAGAAAAACTTAACAAAATAACCAAGAGTAGATTGGTAGAGAAATGTCCATGTAGTGAAATGTTAACGTTATTAAGTGTGTATTGTTTATTAGTCACCATGCTGCAATGGAAATGTTACAAAGCATTACTTTACTTTCCAAAACACACAAAAACATCCATAGCACCGTACTAAATTCATGTTGTGTTGAAAAGAACTGCCGTCATTTCAAAAAGCACCTTATCCTGTCGCATATGTCGATACATCACTATTGAGGTCAATTCATCATTATGTAATCATTTTTCTGAAGCACATTTTCTTTGTATAAAACATTTTTTTCTATATATAAACATGGACGTCGTCTCAGTGACATAAGCCTATGGTGTCTGAGCTGAACCTTTTGAAGCCCATCAGTGGCAGTTGCCATGCTGGAAATGGGGGAACAGGCAAAGAGGTGGAACTGAGGTGAACCTTAAACCTATTGACAAACCGCTACAATATGCTTTCCCATCAATGAATTCAGCCACGCCCCTTATTATGAATAACTCTTATCCTGCATAAAATAAAAATGGATAAGTTATAGAAAATAATCACCCGGTGTACAGTGTGCCAGTCAAAGTAAATTACATTTTTGAAGCAGGCTGTAAATATGTTTATTTCTGCTTTTTTGAATGGGCTTTTTGAAGCCAGCCTCTCGTGGACAAACAAGGAACTGCAGTTTTTGGTGCTTCTGCGTTGTCTTCCTTTTAAAACAGCTTGAAGGAATTTACCTCGGGATAAACAAATTATTTATCTATCTATCTTGATTTTTACCCGTAGTGTTCAGTCTTTTGCTTTATCCACTCCTGTTATCAATCATCCATCTTTTGCCCCCTCAACTCTGTCTTTCTCTCCTCTCATTCTTCTCCTCCTCCTCTTTTTCATTTGGATAGTTTTTCTTTATCCTCTACCACTCTGTATCTCTTCTTTTTACTAATGCAACCCTCCTCTATGTATTTCCTAATATTCCTCCATCCAGCACCTCCCTCCCTCCCTCCCTTCCTCCTGTCTGTCTGTCCTCCTCCTCCTAGTTGAGTATTCTGGAGTAGCGACGATCAGGCGCTCCACTGGAATAAGAATTCCTGCATTATTTGATCATGAGAGTTTATTGTAATCCTTGACCCTGGCCCTGCATTTCAAACACAGATTGTGGATTAAGGTGCTTAGATGGCCTCTCTGCATCTTTCTGTGTGTGTGTGTGTGTGTGTGTGTGTGTGTGTAGGTGTGTGTGTGTGTGTGTGTGTGTGTGTGTGTGTGTGTGTGTGTGTGTGTGTGTGTGTGTGTGTGTGTGTGTGTGTGTCATGCTCTATAATAGCTCAACATTATTATGAAGGCTCGAGGACCCTTGTCCTGTTTCAGCATGTGAGATATTAGATAAATAGAACAAAACTTGTCGACGAGTGAGAGGAGCACACACATATACACACACACACCTACATGCACACACAAAGCACACACACACACTAATAATTTTTACAATGCAGGAAAAGTGTGTGAGTGTATTTGCAAGTGTATTTGTATTTGTGTGTAAATAAAAGATGGCTGTCCTCTGGTTGACCCTAGAGCTGATGAAGGTGATTGACTCTACTGGTAATGCTTGACAAACACACACACGCACACACACACACAAATGATGCCTCAGCCCTAAGTAAAACTGTGTCTACTGTATCATCCTGTGGTATAGTTTTTTGTACAGAATTTTATAGTGAATATTTAGAATGCTGTCCTTTGATTATTTCATTATACATTTTTTTATTCCTTTGATAATAGTCATGTCTTGACACATTTTGAACCTAAACCTGACAGCCTGCTTGCTCTTAGATGCTGCAACCTGATTCAAATTAATTTACAGGATGTATGAATAGTCAAGGAGTTAAGGGGATGGAAGTGACGGGGCAGATGCTGAACTTTGTCATGACCTATTACTCCCGTAGCTAGCTCGCTTCTTAAGATTTTGTCATGACAGTGATGGCATTATATGCTGATCCTCAAATATCATCTTTAGCAAGAAACTTCACATGCTAACATACACATTAGTTCTAATTTGATTATTAGCGTTCACTGATGTTGAATTTGGTCTCAAAGATGAAGATGAATCCACTCATTTGAGACATTATGTCAAATATGAAGTTGGTTTTTCAGGCTCAAAATGCATAATTCTTTTTCTGTGATGTAATGCTGGGTATTTGTATATATACAGATGTATAAATATGTCAGATGTTCAGGACCATCGTGATGACAAAAACAAACTAATCCCCATCAACAGACACCAGAGTTGTCTCAAAATCTCGTTCCACGGCTGGCATCTGAAGTTGGCCTATTTGTCGGCCTAGCTTTCTGCTGACTGCCATGGCAACCATGCAGCCTTAGCTCCATCAGGTTGCTGCACAGTTGATGCTAATGACACTGCGTGTTGACCAGTGTTGACTTGCCTCACAGCCTACAATTCACGACTTAGGTTATTGCACAGTTTACCTGTTTACAGTTCACATGTCTGTACAATGCAAAAAAAGTACCAACAAGCTGATCATTTTAAAAGTTTGACACAAAAAAATGAGCAAATTACGAGTAAATAAGTAAAACAAGAGAAAATACAGTATATCCCTGCTGTCCGACTCCATAAAACACACTAAACAAGCTCACAAGGAGAAAATCCAGTTCCATCCACACACAAACATACACACACACGGGTGGTATTGACACGTCTGACAACCAATAGCAGGACATTTTTATCAGCTTGTACACCAGTCTTACTTCCCCAATAACTTTGACAGCTTTCCATTGAAGTGTGCATGACGGAGAGAAGGACAGGGAAACAAAAGAGAGTGGGAGTCACTCTAAAAAAACACACTTTCAGAGCGAATAGTGCAACGGTAAGCCAATTGAGTGAAAGAAAAATCACTCCTACATGCACAGTGGCAGGCAACGGAAATTTCCCTGCAACCCCAATGACTGGCTATTAATAAATGGAGTAAGAGCCTAATGAGAACAGAATCCTCTGGAGGCAACTCTTCTTTTCTCTTTGCTGCTTGCCTCTCTCTCTCTCTCTCTCTCTCTCTCTCTCTCTCTCTCTCTCTCTCTCTCTCTCTCTCTCTCTCTCTCTCTCTCTCTCTCTCATCACTCGCTTTCCCACAATCAGAGGTGTTAATATAGTGAACTCCATTTAAATGTCATTTCAACTCCAGCTCACTACTGTGGTCTTTGTTTTTTAACATTAAAGGGACTAAGTTTGATGCCAACATCCAACTAGTGAATACATTAAAGCAACAAGGCCACACTGTAAAAAAAAAAAGAAATGTTGTCTTAAGTTAAAGGAAAAAATATCAAAAACATGATCTGCAGAAATATCACCTGGAATATTTAGGAGAGACAGCACTCAGGTGATGAGCAAACATAACATCCAAGAAACAACACATCAGCAAATATATGCCAAACATGAAATACAATATATATGTGCAATACCTGTTAGCTAAAAATCAATGAGTCCAAAAGACAGGGAGGAAAGCTTGACAAGAACGATGCACTTGAAAATAAATCTACACCGGGTGTCACAAATTTGTAAGTTTAATGATACTGTATCACTTTGAATTGCTTCCTCTTTATCAGTTTTTATGTATTTATTTTGTTTTGTGGTTTCAGATGAATTCTTAAAATCTAGGAAATAGATAGGAAAGACTGTGACAATGTGTTTAGTGAATGTTGATTATGATGGCGGGGGGGGGGGGGGACTTGAATATACTTTTGTCTGCCTAATAAATTAGGTAACCCACTGCCTTAAATAGTGAGCACTATTAAAGTATGCAGGAGTCAACATGCATGTATTTTGCAGCAGTTGCAGAGTTGCAGTCCACTCAGTTTACACATTTCTGTGTATCTAATCCTCAAAAAAAAGTTTGATAGATAATTTACATGAAGTTGCAAGATCAGAATTAAAATGAGTTTGCTCAGACACTCATACTAGATGAACAGGTGGTCAGTCAAAATGTTTTGTTCTGGATTTAATGTCGTACTTGTTTGTCTCCTGTAACGTTGGAGCAAATCAATTGTTATTTGTAGGACTGTAAGCAAAATTAACTTCAGTTGTTCTCTCCACTTCATGGACTCCTGCAGGACTCAGCATTAAACCAAGGCTCTGTGCTGTAACACACAACACTGCCATCTAGTGGAGCCTTAGAGTCTCTGCTGTGGTGAGACTGCACATATGAAGAATGGTCACACACACACACACACACACACACACACACACACACACACACACACAGGTGGCAGCACAACCAATCTGTTTGAGGAGATTTTGTTCCTATAGAAGCAATGCAGCCTTCTAACGTTAGGGCATTGGTTCTCAAAGTGTAGTCTGGGGACGTAAAGGGGGGGACCTCAGGGAAGGTTCTGCTTGGTCCCCTTCAAAATAACAAATAGAGGGTAATTTCATGATCATTTCATTAGTTTTAGCCCAGTTAAAGAACATTTTCAGTCCATTTGTTCTGTCATTGCTTTGTTTTAAAAATTCTACATGTTATTTAGTGCAGAATCAAAAATCGTCCCCACACAGGTCTGCAGGCGGTCCACAGATTTCACACCTGCACGTGTGTTTATAATGACTTTACTGCAGCCGGCAGTTTAATAGTCAAACTAAAGAGCATCAATATTTCTGTGCTATAAAACATAAATGCTACACAAATATGCAAGGCTGCATTTTTAATTGCTCTGTCGTTGAGTGTATTGTGTGTGTGTGTGTGTGTGTGTGTGTGTGTGTGTGTGTGAGTGTGTGTCTTGCATGCTTTTTGAACTGTATGCTTTCTGAATTGTGACTAACAGGGAGTGTGTAGGGGCTCGAGTTAATGAGGTTGGGTGAGCGATGGGGGGGCCGGCACTGGTCTTCAGGGGCCGATAGGGCCCATTGGTTCTTTACTCTCTTACAGCGAGCGGGAGAGAGAGAGAGAAACAGTGGGGAAATAATTTGAATCTAAATCTGGTTCAGTAGCATGATGAGGTAGGAAGTCATGAGCTGTATCATTTATGGCATCATTATATTTTTTAGCATGCAAATAGTCAGTTTACTCATAACTAAAGAGGAAGTAAAAGTGCAGAAGAATTCAAGGAAATGGCACAAAAAAATCTCAAAGAAGAAATTCCAACACAGAGGAGTTCCTGTGTGCTGGATCTTAATTTTTCCTCCATAAGCTGAGCCTGATGTTTCCCGTCGGTCGACTGAGTAATGTAAAAACTCAGAGCTGCCGATTTACTGCAAAACTTCTGAAGGTCCTCAAGAGAATAACTAAAGCTTCCTACCTTTACTTCATACCAGTTCAACACTCATTTGAAATGAAAATACACAGACAAAAATATTCATTGATTTTAGAGTTGAATAGATTATTGGCAGTTTTTGAAACATCATTTAGATCACTTACGCTAAAAACAAGCCCGTCTCTGCTTCTCTATTTCAATAGAATGTGTTGATCTTTTTTTCAACTTTGAATCTTGTACCTAATGTTTTTTCTCGATGTCTGTCACTTTTAACGTCATACTGAACTATAACTATTTTAAAGGTGTAATCTTTTAAAGGTGTGGATCATAAAAATGTCAATTAAAACCACATTTTCCAAAGTGCTTCTTTTTGTTGGAACTCAACTTCATACAGATATGAGGACGTGAACCCTAGCCTCATTTACGCCTCTGACTTGAATCTATGTTGAATCATTCATCATATACTTTGCTTTCACCTGATACCTACAGAGAAGTCTAAGCATGTTACCTGACATGCACCTCCTTAAAATTGACATTACACGTCTAAATGAACCATAAACAAGCCCAGTGATTGGGCCACCGAATAGTATCTCGTGTCCTGCATTTATGAGATTTAGGGCATCGACATTCTGCAATTCACTTCTATCCAAAGCTACACACATCAGGCAGTAAGAACAACAAAAGCAAGCATCTCGAAAAAAGTAAAGTGCAAATCAACACTATTCTGCTATAGGCAAAAAACGTTTAATGAGAGTATAATCAACTTCATTATTCTTCATTAATACTGTACGGTAATAGTTGTTAGGAAATCAGGTCAACCACACAATGATATCTTAAATCATACATTTTTATCATATGGGCCTCTGAGTTACAAATGTTCATTTCTAGGATTTGTTTTAACTGAAACCTGATTCTTGTGTTTCTGTGTCAAATACCACAGACAACCGCTCTTTCTATCTGACCTTCCTCCCGTCTGTGTCAGTCAGCTTTCACATTATGTGTCCAGAAAGATCATTAAAAAAAATAAATGTAAACCAAAATAAGTTTTATCTTACAACAAAGCATAGTCATTTTTTGTGCTGTGTTTTTTAAATCAACAAAAAACATGAAAATTATGATTTTTACAGTCTGAGTTGTAAAATGACCTGGGGGTCCGAGAAGGTAATTTCGATGATGCCATGTTCTTTTACTGATTTACATTGCATGTTTAAATGGATGTTTGCCATTTTTGACAATGATTTATTTGTGTAATATTAATACATTTTTCATATGTAAGAAAACACTAAAAAGCAAACCTCATTGTCTCTTGCTTCTTCCTCTAATAATCTGGATTTTTGGACTCCTTTTTACTGATATCAGTAACCCCAGCCCCCCACCCCACACACTTTCCACCCTCACTATCTCCCCCTGAGTTCTCTCTTTCCTCCACTACATCTCTCCCTCTCTTGTGTCGTGATATTTCTCTTCTATTTAAAGGCCACTAAAGATCAAGCTTTAGAAAGACATTTCAATTTACTTACTGGCCTTTGGAAAGCACCTCCGGTTAGATTTGGATGCCATGGTACAGTTAATGGTGTATATCTGTTAAATGGCAAGCGTGAGCCGCAGCATCGATCACATCTGGGAGAGGAGATGGCAGTAGATATAACAGCAGGTACAGAACATTATCCCTCTGTCAAGGAGAATGGAGACTTCTAGTGGATGTGGATTATCTGTTTTACTGCCAGGGTTTCGTCCCACGTCCCTTTAAAACAAAAGGGTTTCCCTCTCCCTGCTCTCCGGCATGCAGGGACTCGGGTACAGAACAGCCAACTGTGACTTTTTCCCTCGATTAATCATTGGAGAGAGCCTGCAGGCTGCAAGCATCAATAATTTTAAAGGAAAGGGCTTTACAGTGAAGATTATAAGCATGAGAATACCTTAGCATATTTGAAATCAGCATTTTTTTCTCCTTTTGCTTAAATGCTTTTGCTCCCCTCAGGTGTGCTGACCCCTCAGTTGACAAGCAACATGTAAATGACTTTAAAGAGAGCAGCTCCTGACTCACTTTGAGTCACAACGTTTGTGGAAGCCGGTGGCCAGGGGGATGCAGTTCAAAAGTTTAAGAAGAGCACAGAGGGATACTGAGGCTAAACCATGAAAACATACTACCTCATTTTTGTCATACATGTGCAGGTATCTTTTGCAACCAACTTTAAAATATTAAACTTGCAACGATTAAAGGGTGTGTTGTTTTTTTTAAGAAAGGTTTTAATGAGGTGCTCAATGAATGTATTACCCAGAGGAGACGCCGATCAGCTTGGCCCTTTTGTTGAGAAACCAGAAGCTATAGGCTGTACCGACAGGGCCTTTTGTACCGTTATGATTTAACTCATCTGACAATGCAAATGAACGCCAGAAATCTCCACTGCTTTGCTTTGAGCCACTCTGTTTTAGCACTATTAGACCCCACCACATACGTGTTCACCACATCCCTGTGTTTCTTCCCTTGAAGCTGCAGCTTGCCTTAAAGACATTGTGAGTACAGAAGTACTGACCACACAGTGCAGCTCAGGTAAAAACAAAGTGCTGATCTAACCTGTACAGATTTCAAATCATGCACAGAGTTTACACATTTGTATGTAACAGGTCTGTAAACTATACACTAGTTTTGTAACTTACCATGGACACTTTTAGTGCTAGTTTACTAAAATGGATTGGATTTATGGCTCTTTTGTTGTTACCTGATTCCTGTGGGGCTCCATATAAAATAAAAGTATAATCCAAAACTTCAATCTTTACATGCTTGCGAAACCACTGAATGCGGCCAATAAATTAAGATCCTTTATGACAACATCTACACAAAACAAAAGACTGATTCTCCTGACCTGGCTGTTCACAAATGCATCTCACAGCAGGAGACTATCCCTGAGGATGGCAGAGGGGCAGGGGGGTCTCAACACGGATGTTTTGGATGTAGGAACAGATTCACTATAAAATACTGTTGTGAGAACATTTGCCTTTATTGTAATGCTGCAATGGTATAACAATATCAACAAAGAGTGGAGAACATTCTGAAGAACAGAAAACATTATGCAAAACTTTATTTATGCGCACCGGTCACAGGATGTAAATGTCACCATCAGGTGAATTCTCCTGATTTTATCCTGTTGCGTTCTCTCTTGAGCTCATTTAGATTTCTGTGGAAAAATACGAGGGGGTTGGTAGGACAGACCGAGCTGAAAGTGAAGAGTGACAGGGGAGGAATTTTGAGTCGCTCAGTGGGGGCCAATCAGATCTCAAGGGTGGCTTTTGCCACATCTGGCGACACTTCTTATCTGCGCCCTTGAGCCAACGTACCCCTAATAAACTGAAAATATGACGAATACCGATCACTTGTATGAATAATAAGCAGTTTTACTTTGTTATGCAACATTTCTGTAGTTCATTCACTTCATTTCTGTAGGTTTTTACGAACTCCAATGATGTGAAAATGCTTTTATAAAATGACGCAATAATATTGATTGCTACAGCATGTATTACAGTAGCTGTTTTCCAATATCTCATTAGATTCAATAATCACATTTGTTCTTTTTCTGGACACAATGAACAGATTTTCTTTCTCATCACACAGGCATGCACGGCTCCCCCTCCTCTTCTCACCACGCCATAGGCCGAGGAGGTGTGTCACCATTCACCCGCTTAGGTCTCTCTCTGCACCCGTGGGTGTCTGTGCAGAACCATTCGTCTTCAACTTCCTGAGACCGGTCAACCCAGTGTCATGCAGGAGAGTGACTATCTCAAAGCCACGCATCAGACACAGAGCAGGTGTGTGTGTTTCTTTTGATCTCTCTATCTTCTATACCACACACACACACACACACACACACACACACACACACACACACATACACACACACACACAACCACAACCACAAGTGAGCGAGAGGATCCAATCAAGGGCGCTCCAGCTAAAGAGGGGGTGGAGGTGATGGTGGGTACATGTTGGGGGTGTTGTAGGGTGTCAGGGGTGTGATTTTTGTTTCATATGTCCCCCCCTCCCCCCCTTCTGACTTGACAATACTTGAAAAACAATGAGAGTGACCCAGTTGCAGGATTCCAATTAGTATTAGATATGCAACAGTTGAGATTAGAATGCGTCTCTCCCCTCAGTCGAGGGAGGGGGGGGGGGGGGGTGCTCGCTGCTCTGATTACCAGCCCGAGCCCAAGTGTCGGGTCGTGATAAAGACTAGCATGCGTTTGTGTGTGTCTGTGTGTGAGTGTGTGTGTGTGTGTGTGTGTGTGTGTGTGTGTGTGTGTGTGTGTGTGTGTGTGTGTGTGTGTGTGTACCTTGCAAAAGGGGAGAAAGAGGGGGGAGAGATAAGGCATCAGGGGGACACAGCTGAGCATCATCACACTGGCTTGCCTACACACACACACACACACACACAAACACACATATGCACACACAGATCGCAGTCTGTCCCGTCAGTCCACTGAGGGAATATTTATTTCTAAAATAGCTTGACTCCTCCCAGACGGGAGTGGAGGTTATTTTAATCAGAGGAGTGGGACGAGAAGGAGATAGGGCTCTGGTATTTGTGTGTGTGTGTGTGTGTGTGTGTGTGTGTGTGTGTGTGTGTGTGTGTGTGCGTGTGCGTGTGTATTTTGCCATTTTAGGACGTTCTTGGAAATGGTCGACAGACGATCTTTATGACCTTGTTGTCATTTTCTTTTGATTCATGCAAGAGTGTGAAGGTCAACACATGTGATCAAAACATTAATTATTGTTAAATCCAAATTGATCATTGTTTCACTCAGAGTTGAAAAAAACTCAGAAAACTAATTTAAGACCTAGATGTGCTCATAAATTATAGGGCCTTTTCGGAAAATCACACATTACATATTTGCATGTTCAGTTAGTATGAAAAACCTTGATATAATCAGTTTAACACCTGTCCTTTTTCATTTTAAAATGTTTTTTATACAGCTCTATATGTTATCAGGAAACACTCTGCAAATAAAACTTTAAATTTTCATTTAAAAACAAAAGTTTTAGAATTGGCATCAAGGCATTTTCCTCACCTGGATTCATTCAACATGTAAGGTAACTTTGCAAGTTGGGACATTGTAAAGAATTTACAAATCAAACCAAAGTTATCTCATTACATACTGTATATATCAGGTCTAAAGGATGCACTTATATTTTTTTACCCCATTATTCAAACATGCAGGGACTCGAAACTAAGCAACATCATTTCATCCAAGTTTTGGCTATGATAACATCAAAATGTTGATCTTTACATACCACTTAGAATTTTAAAAGGAAACTTCACTTCACATAAATGTGTGTCTAATCTGTACCTGTGATTGCCAATGCCTTTGTAATTAATTAAAAAATAATAATCAGGTCTGAATTAAGCAACCAATCAGGCTAAGCTTACCAATAACAAACCAATCACAGCATTTCTGTACAACTTGCATCATCTGGCTTTTACATGACTTGTGTCGTGCACTCTCTCTCTCTCGCTCACTCACTCTTCTCCCCTCTGTGGTGCTCAACGCTCAACAACCATGAGACACACACCAGCAGTTTCTACTTCTGTTTTTTAGTTGTCTGTGTTTCATCAACAGTTCATCAAATATGATTCATACTTTTTGTTACTGCTTTAAATATGTGACCTCTTGTCTAATGTGTTACAACTACGTGTTTCACTATGCCTAGTTCCTAGTTGGAGTGCTGTGATTTGTGTATTTTGGAGTCTACCTGCAGAGAAACACATCAGAAGTACAGCGTTACATGTCAGGTTATTAAACGCATAGCAGGTCAGGCCTTATTCTGTTTGACCTGCAAGCCTTACATAGATATGAATGATCAGAGCTATAGGTCAACTGATCCATATAAAGGAGAGGGAGAGGATTTATAAGGTGCTTAAAACAAAGTACCAAACCCATCATCTCACTAAAAATCCAGTAGAGACTGTATTTAGAAATTTTGTTCCACAGAAGCAAGTTTTCTCTTCTTCACATCAACCTTTAATCAGCCGATTGCATCAAATCCATCATGAGAACAAAAACTGACGTGGCACATTTTAATCGTGCAAAGTTACAGGTCAAGTCCTCTCAAAACTTTTCCTCTCATCAGGCTCAGAGAGGACATGTGACCGCAGCTCAGGCTGGAATCATGTTACTCACTGAGTCTCCTGACAGCACATCCAGCCCAACAATGACAGTTTAGGGTCATAGTGTTTGTCTATGTTCCTCTGGTATAAGTCCATAACTTGGCCTGAACCCCTCCAGCCCAGAAGCAATCAGATTAGGCTATCATGCCATCCTTAGACCCTCAAACTCTGCCACAAATCTATACGTTCAATTGGAAGTGTCAGCGGACGGTCTTAGCTGTGGCTAAGCTCTCCGCACACGAGCCGAGCGACGTCTCAAAAGGGAGCCCTTCAGATGGCTCCAGCTGTTAATATACGCCTGCTTCCCCCGATGAGATTCTGAGAGGATAAATAGAGATGGGGAGGATTAGTTAGCAGGGCTACGAGGACAGGATCCAAATTAGCGCCAACCTCAATCACCCGGCCAAACATCCCCCCTCCTCCAATCCTCCCACTCCATCCATCCTGTCCGTCGACGCGGCTCGCTCTAACGCATCATTTTCTTGCACTGTCGTTTATGTTCAAGGCTGATTGGCAAGAAAATTTTGATGCAGCGACATGGTCAATTTGGCCGCTAATTCTCGCCTCGATACTCAGAAACCCCAATGACAGACCCCCCCCCTCCCCCCCCCTCACTTCAGCA
Organism: Symphodus melops; assembly: GCF_947650265.1. NCBI lineage: Eukaryota > Metazoa > Chordata > Actinopteri > Labriformes > Labridae > Symphodus > Symphodus melops. The sequence goes on along the minus strand of NC_136700.1, from coordinate 23,308,921 downwards.
GCACTGCACCCCTGTATGCCTCTGTCAGATTACAGGCTGGTCCTCATCTGAACTCCTCATTTACATCTAAAGTAATCGTTTTATCTTGTTGTGCCCATAGTGCGCTGTGAGTCGTTTCAGGGTGGCGTGCATGCAGTTCAATGTAAACATGCAGATTTGTATTTGGGGCAGCTCCCCCTGCAAAGATTGTAACGCTATCCCTGTCATGGCTAAGACAGAGACTTCATATGTGCTTCAAATTGCACACAAAAATAGGAAATTCATCTGTTTTCTGCTTTCAAGGTGTTCTAAATTACCATAATAACATGTTTCAGCACAGGAGGATGTGGCTAAGAGTAAGTGTGGCACTTTGTTTTGCATTTTGATTGCATGTCATTAATGATTTTTCCATGAGTCACACATGAGGCTCCACTGCTATTTGGCCTCTTGTGTGCAGTACAAGCTGTATGTGTTCAAAAGTTTGCCTGCACCTTGCTGCATTGTACTGGCTGCCTCGTTGATCTCTTAAAGATTAGTGAGTCTTACAAGTCTGAGAATTCTAAGCGTGAGGGATACAAGACTACAAATGAAGCCTTTGCTCTGCAGCATTCATAGTTTTATATTCACCTGTTTTTATACCAAGTCACAGAGATGGTGCAAATGAAGTGCTTCTTCGACACGTTTGGACTCAGCTGCCTTCGCACCTCTGCTGCCTATCTGTTCATAATCATAAACTGGACATTATAAATGCCTGTCTTGGAAGACAGAAAAAAAAAATTCAATGCCAGGCCTGTGCTGTCATTTTGCAATTATCACATATGCCAGAAAGGCTAGCCCCTCATTTGAACCCCAGTCAAAATAACAGGAAAGAAGTTGACAAGCGGCCCACTTGATGTTAAAATTAAAAAAAAACTCATGGGATGAAGGGTTAAAAAGAAGCTACATTTGTCATTAGGCTGCTGAGAATGTTACAGTGTGTGCAGATGTGCCAATCTTCACCTCTGTCCACCTCTTAAAAGTTGATGCAATGCAATCAGAATGTTTGCGAAATTGGGAAAATGGTTAAAGACAAACACATTGAACCAGATGAGGTACTCACAGTACACCAGAATCTCTTTAGATCTGCTGGCTTTACAGAGATGTAAAATCTGTTTATTGTTTTAAAAAAGTGGATCGTACTGGCTTCCCACAGGAAAAACTAACTACATCATTTCATTTTTCATTTGACCTTTATTTATTGTCGAGTATGTGTTTTAAATGTGTTTGGTTGTGTTTATTATCCCTGAAAGATGATGTTGAAGACGATCACAGTCATGAAGCCCTGAAGGGCTAAAGCAAGCTATGGAAGCACTTCCAAACTGAAGGTACCTGTCAGTCATTTAGACACTAATATATTTCAAAACAGGGTTTCAACTAAATAATTGTTTGTGTAATGGATTAATATATTGTAAAAAAAATAAAAAATAAAAACATAAATAAATACAATTTGTGTTTTTTATTTTTTTTAAATACGGAGCCTCAGGCTTCTCATAACCTAAAAAATAAATCCCCTGTATTAGCTCAGCAGACACAGAGCAGCCAAGTGTAATTGTATCCATTCAGTCTTTATTTCTTAAAATTCTGAATTCAGTTTCTAACCTTCATTGTATTCTGCCTCTGTTAGCCCTATTTACACCAACGTACCCTGATTTTAACAATTAGGAAATAAAAATGAAACACAAACAGACAAATGAACAACAAATGAACAAGACAACAACAAACACAAAAAAAGAGAAGCATGACCACACTCTTGTCTCTCCTCTTTGTTGTTTTTGTCTGTCTCAGCACGGTTCTGTGTTCCTCGCCGTGAACTGAAAATGGTATTTGGGAGACAAACAACTTCATTCCGCCGTGCATCAGTAATTAGCTGTGGAATTAGCGGGCTCGACGTGCCTCCACAGATCAGCCGGCCCTCCAGGGAGGCCCGCGGGTCCAGGCAAGCCGCATTTCCAATTATTGTGCTGAATTGCTAATTTAGTTATTGTGCCTGCCGTAATTGTGATGGGTATTGGGTGTGCGATTCAATTTGTTTTAAATATTTGTGGGCCGGCACATTGGTAATGGAGCTGACCTATCTGCAGGCCCAGTGTGAGAGTTAGCAAGGAGAAGAAGAAGAAAAAAACAAAAGGAAAGGAACTACAAAGATGATGTAGTCCCCAGTCTCTCTCTCTCTCTCACACACACACACACACACACACACACACACACACACACACACACACAATAAGACACACACTCATTCAATCTCACTCCCTCTCTCATCATCTTAGTATGATCTGCCTCATCCCTTCTAAGACTGTTGAAGTTAAAAAGCCTGAATTTAGAAAAATAGCACTTTGATCATGTTCTGGGTGGAGGCGAGGAGCATTAGACAGGAGAACACTGAGGATTTGGTTTGATGAGGAGCATGTTGTGGAAACACTAGGAGCAGGAGAGTCACTCCTGGTGAAGGTGGAGCTGCTCCCTACCCGCCACTCAAGGTTGGCGTGGACTTACCTTTAGGAAAATACCCTGGAGACAAAGTCAGTAGCTGCAGGATCAATCAAGCAAATTTAGATTGATGAAGGAATATGCAGAGTTTTTTTAAGGTTTAAAGTATTTGGGGAAATGTGGTGGAAAGAAGCCACAGTTTGGATTTGAACCCTGGCTGCCTGGTTCCAGGACTGCAGCCTCTACATATGGGGCACCCACCCTATCCACTCAATTACCGGCCACAGGAACATGCATTTTTTATACACATCACAAGGACTATTAATAACATAATTACAGCAAATATCAAAGCAAAACATATAGTTACAGATATGTCTATATTGTCTACTATGATCTCCTGATAAACAGTTTGTACACTGATCAAGTGCTGTCACCTATGTGATATTGTTTTATCAAATAATGAATATAAATGATGCATGTCATTAAGGAGCTTTTTATCTCTCTTTCTTTTAGACTTACACTTACTTACGTACATTTGGGTATTTTAGGTGAAGCAGCTTAGAGTTTTAACTACTTTTTTTAGAGTAAGAGAGAGAGAGAGAGAGAGAGAGAGAGAGAGAGAGAGATGGTGCTTTCACTTTTGCATGAAACACATGTAACCGGTGTAATCTCTGTGCACTGAATAAAACTGCTCCACTTTTTTGTTGATATTGTAAATATGTCAACTACACATAGCCCTCCCATCCGACAGGTATGGTCTCCCACTACGATGTGCATGTGTGAACATGTGACTCAGGGGCAGCCTGCCTGAAATATCTACAAATTTTCAGGGGAAACTGAAAGATAGAGAGAGAGCGAGAGAGATGGAGTTAATTGATGATCAAACACACACCAGATGTAAATGATTGTTGTCTCTTCATCTAAAGCGTGTGTGAATAAGTTTCTCCGCATGCACCTTTTGTACTTAACCGAGTGCCTGCATGCACGGCAGTGTGTGTTTGTGTGTGTCTGTTTGAGTCTCTGTATGCGTGTGTGAAGTTGCCGTTATTTCCATCGCGGCTGGACAAGAGATTTCAAAGACTTTGAGAGGTCCCATTCAGCCCGAGTCTTTCATATTGACCTCAGGGTGACAGAAATACACACACTCTGTACCATCCATAGATGAAAGACAGGACACCATATGCACACACACGTAAGCACACACACACACACACACACACACACACACACACACACACACACACACACACACACGAATGATAAGCTCTCTAGGTGTTTTTTAAATTCAAATTCATCCTCAGCAAGCACTTCTACACCCAAACGCAGCCACAGAATGTTGCCTCAATATGTTTTCACGACTCAAGTAAAAGAGTATATGTTCAAGTGAAAGAGCCAAACATATAATCATGGTCAAATATAATGACTCACAATGTTGTATAAAGCCTTTTATAGAAGCTGAGTTTAATGTTGCCACAGTACTGGTTGTTGTGAGCAGATGTGGGCGTGTCCATGAAAATAGAAACGACACTCAGGTTGATGTTCATGTGTACATTTGTTATTATGAATTGATGCAGAAACTAAGGTATATGTAATAGATTTAATCTATGAGCAATGGAAAGCTTGTGGTGTTTCTCCAGTCAGAAGTTGCACACATGGGAAATAAACCAACAAAGAGGCACATGCACATAAATGTGTCCAAAAGCACAAGGGGGTAACACATACAAACATGAACTGCAAGATTAAACAGCACAAGCAGCAGCATCTTATCGTAACCAACCAACACCATTATCTTTAAGATATGAAAATGTTTATTATTCTGCTGCTTGCTTCCTTCCTAAAACAAACATGACACTGATAAAAATCTGGCTGGTCCCGTTGGAAATGGGACGAGAGAAGAGAGGGGTGGAAAATAGATGAAGAAAAAAAACTAGCAATGAGTAGGATGAGGGCTGTAGGGAGGAGGACAAAATGAGACAAAGAGGAGAGGTGTGAGAGTTTGAAATGTTAAAGAAACAGAGGAGGAGGAAAACGAGAGAGTCTAGCAGCACAGGCAAATGAAATCAATTTGAGGGGCTTCGAAGTAATTGGTTTCTAAACAGAAAAGTGTCCTGGATGCCGAATACCTCTTTCTATTTGGCCTTGGATGCAGAATAAGTCCACCTCTGGCTGGAATGACAACATCAACACCGTGTTTCGGAGTTCTTACAAAAGGCATGTGTGAGCGTGTCTTTGCAAAAGAAAAAACTTCTCTAAAATGCTGTGATCAAAGAGGAAACGTTTCAACAATTGCAGTATGTTTCTTTGAATAACATTCAGCGTGCCCTTTTAGCTCCAGCTGTGTAAAACTGGAGCAGAAAGGCCTTTTATGCTCAATAATGGGGGCAGAAATGTAATCAAACCAATAAGATTGGCCTGTGATTTCCTGCCAAAATGCATCTAATCTCATATTAAGATACATTATTCTGCGTTATAATTGACATTTTAAAAATAGCACTTATGAAATTAGCAGAGAAAAGGGGAGAAAAGGCTTCTATGGTCAATTACAACTAACACTTGGGCTTGGCACGGGAGCCATTGGACACAAGCCATGAGTATTTAAATTAGTCAGAACCAGAGGGCCTGATTACAGCAGCGCTGAATTTAGAAACAGTAATTGTAGTCGCGGGCGCACAATGATGCTATTCACAGCCTCTTGTTGGAGGGAAGAGGGCTTTTCTGATTCCTGTGGAGGGGCTAGGGTTTAAACTATAAAACGATGTTCAGGTGTCAATGGGATTCGAGGGGCGCAAGACACATAACACTATACTCAAATCTTCTTTAAAGTAATGCTTTTAATTTGACAAATATGGATTTTAAGGGCTATTACCAGATCTGTTCGATCTCTAAACTTGTATTTATTTAAGTTATTATGTTTCCTTGGTTTGGAATAAATTTGAGACGTAGAAATAAATCTGAATTTGAATGAATGAAAAAAGGACAAAAAAGTGAAAACAATTCAGTCTTTTGAGATTATTGTCTGTTCTCACTTTTAAAGAGAAGAAACTCGAGGCAGATATTCCAAGAGCAGAGTAAAAAGTAAAAAAGAGTTCAAGTATAATGCCAATCAATGTGTACAGAAAGTACACTAAAAACTGATCTTGGTTTTTACCGAAATAAAAGAGCGCAAGCTATGCCTCAAGTGTTTGTGTAGCAGTGAGTTTATAGTCTCGCTACAGAAACAAGAGATGCACAATGGGAGTTTGAGTTTAAAGATGGCCTCTGCAATGAAATGAACACGTAACTGTTTAAAAAGGCAAAAAGTGAAGTTGGTCTGATGATGGCTGATCTGATTCAGTTTCAGCCAGAGCATCCGCCCTGTGTTGCTTCTACACAGAATCACAAGTTCACTCAAACATAAGAACTGTACGACTGAATGATACAGAAACCAAGCTGCTTCTATGACACGCGCACACACACACACACACACACACACACACACACAGAAATACTGTACATGTGATTATGCTCATAATGATGGCTTTATTTAAACCAAATAGGCTTCTTAACCTTAAAGTTTTATTTCTCTGCATGATTACAACGTATTACTTCTCAGACTGTAGCTGATGTTTTTAGATGGAAATGTCAATGGGAATAATAATGTAAATAATTGTCATTCTATGGAAAAGATGGTTTTATTAAATCAGGGGTTTGTTTGCAATGTGTTAATAACTGGGCCTACTACCCCTTTTTAGCCAACCATGTCACATACATGCTGCCTTAATATGAAAAATGAACTTTTTATGTGTCGTTCTCTTATGTTGCAATGGTGCTGAAATGCACAAACGTAAAGGCTCCCTGTTGGGTGTTGTGTCATACCTCAATCCATGCTTTTATACACACATAAAAAGGCAGACGTGTGTTGTCTGAGCCTGGCAGCCTGCGGCCAGGAACCAGTTAACACAGAGGCCTCAGCTACAAAGGCAGACCACGAAATGTCACAAATCAAAAACTCAAAGTTTCACAGCCGCTGAGGGGAAAAATACCACACCACCGCCACACCACGATATTGCCTTTTGGTCTTGACTTGATAGGGGCAAAATGCATATTCATGAAGTAAGCAACTTGTGATCCCAAACAAAGTAAAGCCCTGGCTTAGGGAGATTGGGCCCGCCGTTAATGACTTCTTCGTTTTAAACCCGCATAAGAAAGCCCCCCGATTTCCCCGCGCTTGTAGTCCATGAGAATATTTAATACCGTTATTAATCATTTTTAATCCGTTTGCTTTTAATTAAGAAACAGCATGTTGCTGTCCTATCAGCCTGTGCCAGCGCACAGATTAATTGTAGCTTAAGATAGCCGGCCGTGATTGGTGTAATGTATTAGCTAACAAGACGCCCGGCTTCTAAAGATACTTGTACACTACCTTGGGAACTTGGCACCACTCCAGGGCCTCTCTCTCCCTCCCTCCTTCTCTCTCTCTCTTTCTCTCTACCTCCTCTATCTGTCGTCCCGTGTGTCTTTCCTGTTTGATGCTGCAGTCAGGCGTCTTTGGGAAGCCTTCTCTCTCATCTCGGCGTGCCGCTGTGTTTGTAGCACCATTACTCTGATGGCAGGCCAGGCTATCCCTGATGAGGGAACATGGCGGAAAGGAGGCTTTCATTCTGTCCCTGGCCGCGGGCGATACACTGTAACCTATAGCCCCCAGTGCCAGGCCCAGACTCTTTTGCAGACTGGTTCAATTTAACTCACTTGGCCCTGGGTCTGGATTAGGATGTCAGGGAATTGTAGCTTTTTGGTTACATCCTCATTTGGTTGTTGTTTTGTCCTCCTTTTTTACGTAGTGAGGGAGATGATTACACTGACGAATTAATCCATATTTAAATATGCACTCCGAAATATGTTAGAGAGATCTTGAGATTTTCATGAGGACTGCCCCTGAATTTTAGAACGATCTGTAAATGCTGCCGTCTTCAAAAATGTTATCAGGTAATTACGGAGTCAAATAAAGGAATAGTCAATAAAGACCTTTCTGATTGACAAAGAACAACTGCTTCAACGTGAGCTGAGATATTACTGGGTGTTCGGTGAGGAAAATGTCCTGATACAGTACCTTCTGTCCTTTCTCCAGGAAAGATGGTCTGTCCTGAAACCTTAATCTCAACAACTTTCTGTCCCCTGCTCCTGACACTTATTTCCACATGATCTGTCCTTCTAGTTTTCTCAATGCAGTCAATCTGATTTTTAGTTACAAGCAGTTGTAGATTGGCTCCTCAAAGATGTGCCGATGTGAGTCCTGCTGCTATCAACCAGCAATTTGATGCAAAATGTGACAAACAGTATACAGAGCGAATGAACAGCGACATCATTAAGTGTTGAGCTCAGTGTTTCTGTGCTGCAAGGAAACAGGAATAATCTGTGATGATCTGAACTGCAGCCCTGATGAAAATGGAAGCGTGCCACAAAAATCAGAATACTGTACAAGAGTGCCACACAGTGCGTGACGTTGTGTGTGCGCGTGGGTGTTTGTGTGTGGAGCAGCGTGTGCTGGTAATTTAGAGTAAGAAAGAATAAATAGACGGCTATTTTCAGTACTAATCTCTGCATCTGCCTCAAAGGGTCTCTCTCTCTCTCTCTTTATCTCTCTTTCTATATCTTTTTTTCAGACTCATACATATACTACACATTTCTATCTCTCTCTCACACACACACACACACACACACACACACACACACACACACACACACACACACACACACACACACACACACAGTCTACTCTCTCCAGTGAAGAGGAGCCCATTGTGTGTGATGAGACTTAGATTGGATGGCTCCCCGGGGAGCTGCTCTCCATTAGCTAAGGTGATCTAACAGGTAATCAGCAGATAATTAAAAGGCTTCACTTCTCTGATGGGAGGGGCTGAGGAACTCACAGTTGTGTGCGTGTGTGTCTGTGTGTGTATGTGTGTGTGTGTGTGTGTGTGTGAGGGAGGTGTGTGTGTGAACTTTTTCGTGTGTTCTGGTGTCTATGCAGTCATTTCTGAATGTCATCAGGGCAGGAGGATCGTGGTCGTTTTGTGTTATGGCGGGACATGCATCACTTTTATAGACACTCAATCCTTCCTGGAAAAGTATCTTTGAATGGATATTGAAAGGCAAAGTCCGGGTCAAATTAGCCACAATGTCTGCTGTAAACAGATACGGATGAGTGCTTCAGTCTGGAATAGTCAGTAGTCTTCAGTAAGTGTTTCTGTACTTCTCTCTGTTCTGGGAAAAGGGACAATGTGCTCACACTATGGATTTTCAGCCGGCCACACTTTATCTGTTTGAGATGAACCATGTTGAGTAGTAACACAAATGTAAACCCCTAGCAATAGTAGAAATGGCGCTGGAATGGTCCAAGTTAACTGGAGTGTGTTGTATTGTGTTTATATCCGAGAAGAACAGCAACAGAAAAAGACACTACTAAGGGTCCCTAGTCTGTCTACAAACCCCTCAATGATGAGAAAAGTCCATCTTCTCCGTCTTCTGCCTGCTCCACTTTTCAGAAAATGTGTGCTCAAACAGGCCGTTTGGAGATGTTCCCTTCATGACATCACAAAGGGCAGTAGCCCCTCCCCCAGGTGAGTGACCCTCCCACAGCTAGGTGTTTGCCCTCTGAGTCTGAGGGGCGTGGTCAGACACAGCTAGTTTACATTTAAAGTGACAGACACAGAAACAGCCATCGGTCATGCTGTACCTTTTTTTATGACGGTCAACAAAATTCATCCTGCTTTATTTAGTTAGTTTTTCTCTTTGTGAATTTTCATTAAACATTAATCCAAAAACGAACACAAATTGTTGTTTGTTCACTCTAAGTTGCGTTGGAGTGCAAGGCACTGTATGTTTTCCAGTTTTTAGAGTCAGGACTCTGGTTGTTAGTGAACTGAATCTGTCAGTGTTTTTGCCTGCTGTTTCAGTCACCTCATTGCTCTACAGGACAGTACGCAAACTACAGGAACAAGACAGTTATGTTTGAGGTTCTTCACGTTTTAAATGTGTTAAGATCTTAAAGATCTTTTAGTGGGGGCTTAGCTTTACTTGATCCAGGATAGAAAAGAAGTTCATTTCTGAATCCAACTCATCTCTATACAGTTTCAACCTTTTGGGGTTTTTTTACTGAGTGGAACACTCTGGTGGACTATTTCTCTTATATTACATATTTTTGGCTGCACACAATGTTTCTTGTAAAAGCTTTAATCATTTTTAGTCATTTAATGTTTGGATTCTTGTGTCCGCTTGCTCTCACAGCCAAAATATTCAGAAAAGTTTTCACAGCGAGCCCCCTCCAGCCCAGAGACTCCTAAATCACACCTGTCTGTCTGTCTGGTCCATTATCTCCCCCATCAAGGAAATGACTTCTACCTTTATGTCTTGTTGTTAATAGACTTGCTCTTCTTAATGGTCCAATGTTCATCAGGAAGCAAAGTGTTCAGTGATGGCCCAAAGTGATGTCAGGGTATCCATCAATGTTTATTCTGACTGTAATAACTTCCTATTCTTTCATCATGATTTTTGGCAGGCTTCATCCAGATTAAAAGGGTCGGGTTATGCTTAAATAAGATTGTGTAAATCGTGTTGTGTGATGATGTCAGAAATCAGAAGGGTAGGTTGGTTTAAGTTATGAACAAACAAACTAAGAAAGATTCCCTCCTCGTGTTCACCTGGGAACAAAAGTGCTGGTTGTTCGTTCAGGAGTGTTTGCATGAAGTGAGCTGAGAAGAGAAGGATGCTGCACGTCCAAACCGCCTTTGACAACGACCGCCGTGTGATCGACACAGCCCATTACTTTTTAATGTATGTTTCTTCTTTATTTTAGATTGTTTATTTTCCAATCATATTGGCACATGACATGATCCATAGGCTTCAAACGTATGGGAAATATCAAACATAAGGAAAAGAGCGAGAGCAGTGACATCAAAAGCGCCTTTCTGAAAAGTTTTTCAAAGCTGCTGCTGGAGGAGATTGGAGGCTTCAGAAAAGCGGGGGTGTCACCAAACAGCTGTTTATTTTGTTTTATTTCTGGTGCTTAAGGGCGACATCTACCGGATCAAAAAGTCACACACTCTCTCTTTCAAGCTCCCCTATTAACAAAATGTAAAACTTGTATTTTAAATGTTCTGCTCAGTTTCAAACAGAAGGTATGATTTTTACAGTAAACTGTCTCAGTGAACCACGAGTTCTTATTTTTCCAGTAAAAGCAAGGACTGTACATGAAATGTTTCTGTGTTAGTTTGCACACACAATGCAGTTGCTATGATTAAGCATTTCAACTCCACCTGCACACAAAGACATGCTCACAGAGGATAACATTTCAATAAAATGGTCAGGAATCACAACGCTCACATTTCAGTTTAATCCCTCAAAGATACAAACATGTACCGTGGCTTTGTGCCCAATACAAAGTGTTCTCTTCTGGTTGTCCTCCCACATTCGGTCCACGGCGTCTCCTGACAGAGAGGGCTGCGATTAAGCTGATATTAACAGATAGGTCAATGTCTATTTTCTGCTCCACTTAAAGCTTCACTGCTGTAAAAATTGCCCCCTTTTCCTGAAAAGGAAGCACAAGACAGAGGAGAAAGGTGTGTATCTGTGTGTGTCATTGTGTGACATCTACATGCGCCAGAATCAAGTTGAAGCAAATCAATAGCTGCCAACAATGGATTTGATTTAAGGTCAAGGTTGTGATGTTAGATGGGTGTCTAGGCTGTTTCGAAACATACATTTGGACAAACTTTCACTTTTATATCACGGGCAAAAGAAATAGCTTCGACAGACACTTGGAAGTTGCACAGTCTGCACAACAATGTCATTCTCTTTTTCTTTTCTTGTTAGTTTTAAGGATGTTTAGTACCAGATTTCGCTTCTTTCAGGGTGCTGTTAAAAGACAAGAGACACAAAACCTGCAGAGTGGCTAGAATGAATTGAGAAAAACAAAACAAGAAAAACAACTCCAATACAGGCATGTCATTCCTCAACGCTGCGGAGACAAACTTAAAGATCTGCTGACACATGCTCACCTGGTCAGCTCCGAGCTACCTTGATAAGAAGTCAGTGCTCTGATCCAGTGACCATGCATGACTCACTCTTTCTGTCTCACTTCGTGGAAGGAATCCCTCTGCTGCCTACTTGTGGGTGGTGGCGGTGTGTAACGTGTTCATGGACATGGTTGCCCTGTACCCATCTGAGCTCCTATCACTTCTATTGAAGTGGAACTACTAGCGAGAGTCAATGGCGGCCCAGGACGGAAACTAGAGAGAGGTCTCCAAACAATATCTTCAGACACGTAGATCCTTTAGAATCTCAGTTTTTTTTTTATTATACATTTTCCTTTTCGACAACATTATATGTGTTACATAGCCTATTTTTCTGTTTCAAACACAATTAATCGCCTGCTGTTTTGTCCCTTTCGACACACCGTGGATGAGCTTCCACAGTACCTCCCTGTAGTCACAGTGACGTAAAAGACGATTCTGCTGTGTCTTCGACTGTCTCATTTTACTTTAAAAAACTGTCGAGAAAGCTGAATTGCTTGTCAAAAGTAGTATCCACCTTTCGACATCAGACATTTCACTTTTTACCGTTCTTTGAGCTGTTGCCATGTCGTCCGTCTTTAGTTCAAAATAAAATCAGGGTTGGATTCAAAGAGCTAATCAAGTGCTCAGCTGAAAACAGTTAAATTTGGAAATGAAGTGACAAATTGTGATTTAAAAAAATATATTTTTTGCCATCACTAATATAAAAATCTTTTTTTTTTTAAACATTATATTAAGTGAAGGTTAGTCATTCTCCTTCCAAGAAGTAGTTGGGCCGCCTGGGCGGTGTGTGTGACCTCTTAATCTAGTTTAAAATCCATGCTCTGTTTGTGCATTTGACTTACATAAAAACATAAAAAGACAGCAGGCTGTATAGCTCTTAGTATGCAGAGTAGTGTAAGGCCTCTGGAGCAGTGCATTTGTTAAACGTAGATGCATTAATGCCAACAAGCCATCTCTCTCACCTGCTGCTGCCAATCCAAACACACCAGAGTTAAATGATCCCTATCTTTAGTTATTTCAACCCATCTACATTATGGACCCTCTTCTGAACTCAGGAGTGAAATAGCAATTGCTCAATCTCAGTTTAGAAACTGTTGCTTCATGAGGAGCGAGTACATGTTAAATGTAAAGCGAAAGAAAATAAGAGCGTAATCAGGACCGGATTGATCTCTGCACGCTTAGAGACATGTCTCTCCATCCACATAATGTGTGCATATACACACAAATGCAACTTTACGTGAGCAAACGTGTTCAGAGTACTCACAGGAACCCTCCACACCCTCTTTAACATGTAGGGAAACACTTGTGTGGAGCACTGAGAGCCAACGGGGAGGTGAGAAGATGGAGCATTTAACCTCGACTGTAAAACACACAGAGATGGGCTCCTATTGTACGTGGAAATTCAGGCATTTACCTCGTTGAGGGGGGGGGACCACTGAGAATATGAGCAATGATCCCAGGATAGGTGTATGTGTTTGAATTTTCAAGCACGTGTCTGTGCATCTGCATGCTTCTTCCCATGTGTCCAAGTGGTACAAATGTGTTTGCTGATATGCATTTGCTTATGTGTATGCGCGCACACACTCACACACAAACCATTTGGCAGTTTTTTTTTTAAGTGTGTTTGCATGCATGCAGTCGGCAGAGAGGTGGGGGTTAAGCTGGTGCCGAGGCTCCTGTAATGAGTAAGCATTGGGTGGCCGGGGCTAAGATAAATGGCGGGGGCCTGCCACTAGTGCAGCAGTCAGCAGGATGCACCAGGGCCGCAGGCTTGTTTGTGCCAAATGGAGCTCGCAAAATATCAAAGGCCAGCCATCCAGAAGACGCAAGCGTCTGACAAATTTTAAATTAGCCAGAAAGAGAGAAGTGGGTGGAGGAGGGTGGAGGTTACAGGGTGAAAGAGGGGAGGTGGAGGAGGAGGATGAAGAGAATAAGACAGAAGGTACATACATGTGAGAAGACGCAAAAAAAAAGCCAAGAAATAGAAGGATGGGGTTTAAGACAGTGTGAGAAGAAGGAAACACATTTATAAATTATGTTTTTCTTTTTGTCGTCCAGCAATACCCACACTCCCCTCTCTGCGAGAAATCGTTCTTTTCTTGTGTTGTGGTAATCGCCAGCACCATTATGGTTATTAGTCGCTGAAGCTGTTATTATTCCAACTGCATAGTTACAAGAATTGCTCAGTCGGGGTGAGGAGAGTAACACAAACATAAACACACATACATACACATGACTGAAAACATATTTAAGCGAGTTAACTGTGTATTCAGATTTGTGTCTGTTTGTGTGTGCTTGGTCAGTCTGAGTGAACCATCATCACCTGGATGAAAATAATTGGAAATGAAATCTAGAAGAAGTAGGAATAAATGCAGAATAAAACAATATATTTTGTTGAAATTATGCAATAAAACAGACCTTTCCTCTATCTTGTGTTGCTCTTTGTTTGTACGGCCAGACTAGATTTTTTTTAAATTGATGCAAACAATTATGGATAGCCATGAGATAAAAGTGCAAAAGCCCAGGACACCCCATACAGACAGGTACAAAAAAAATCAAACAGTTTTTTGCATTAATTAGCACACATACGGGTGTGGCAGATTTGAAGGACAGATAGGCGCATTGTCCCTGTTTTCCTGGAGGCTTGAACCTCAGCTCCACCTCTTTGTTTGTTTGTAGACTGATCAAAAGTAAAGTATAGGTCAGCATTTCTACTACGGTGGAAAATACATCACTAAGTTTACGTTCATGTTTTAGACCTCTGTCGTCCTAACCTGCTCTATGTAAAGCTATAACCTGACAAGAGTTTTCATATCAGTCATGTAGAACTGACTTCAGGGACTCATCAGGTGAGGATGTGTGACAATGTGCTCGAAGACTTTGTAACGTCTCTCAGTGAAAAGCAAAACTATCGTTAATTTTTCAATATTTAAGTTAAAATGATTTTGTCAACAGAGTTCAAGGCTTCAGTTTTTAGTTGGTGTTGGTGTTGCATGCAGGTTTGGTATTAAAAGATTTTTTAAAGATGGTTTTTATTAAGCATACAGATTTTGGGGCTGGAGTTTTAGTTTCAGTTGATAGGTTTCAGAACTTCAACAGGAAGTAGAAAATGGTATCAGATAATGTCTTGAACTCATTTTTATAATTTGTCTGTTGTTTTCTTCGTTGAACGTGTACACCTGCATCGAAACAAGATTGTTAAAGCCTGATTGAGTATCTTTTGACCGCCTCGTTCTTTTCCACTGAGAAGACCAATTGGAGAGTGAACGATACGCTGCACTTTCAGCATTCCAGAGAGAAGCACCACACACTTCATTCTCCGTCTGTGTTTGTCCCTGCGCATTTTGTCTAAATGTGACTGCTTGGGCCCGCCTCGTAGAACAGTTTTCTTATACTAACGTCAATTTACAGCCTCGCAAGAGCTCTCTCTAATCTTTTCCTACTCATTACACACAATTTCCAGTGCGTTCAGCTGGGGTGCCCATTGGTTCCTTGCAGTGTGTGCAGCCACGGGTGCTATGATTGTTTATTGTTTATTTATTTATTTGTTTATTTATTTACACTGATGCCCCTTCCCTCCCCCACAGCTCCTTCATCTATCCCTGTTTTCTCACCTCCCCACATTTCACTCCCAGAGTCCCTAGTCTGCATTTTCTATGAATAATCAAAGTGGCGCTAAAGCATGCAGATCCGCTCCCCTGCATCTGTTTTTCCTGAGTGTCTGACCGCTTTGTGGAGAAACCCTTCTCATTCTGAGTTGTGTGCATACCTCCATATATCCATTTCTTTTTCAAACCCGAATATTTATTTCAAAGCATCATCATAGGGTATGATAGCATGTTGTAATTTGGATGTTAGCAGATGTTGAGAATTGTTCAACTTTTTAGAAAGGCGCTGTTAATGTTACCTTAATATTTCCTAGTTTAATCTTCAGAGGGTTTTTTTTGTTTGATTTGTAATGTGTCATCGTAGTGTTTCTCTATGTTCTCTGTATTTTGTGTTTTAATTGATAGACATGAATAAGATGCAGACCTGTTATTGCAAAGCGCACACTGACTGAAACCAGAGTTTTCTCGGTGAAAGGTGTCGGGCTGACAGCTGAAATCACTATATTTGCAGCTGGTTCAGCCATTAAGCTGGACTATTTTGTGATAGAATGATGAAGACTGGCTGTTCCTGCCTGTTTGGCACTCTGAAGGTGAAAATGTACTGGAAGTGAAATCAAAATTGGCATGTTCACGCAGGAAAAATGGTCAGATTGAAACTAACAGCAGGTGTTGAATTGGCTTTGATGACTACAGTGAGAACAGCCTTACTGGATGAAATGATACATTTTCACACTGTCTCCACCCCCCATCCCTCAGATACACCATTAACAGCAAATGGTCCCCTGTCTTACATTAGTTGTGTTTTTACGTTTCCTGTTGAGCCATCTGCTTCCATTTTGTTTTGTTAACTGTTTAGTTAGTTTAATTTTTCCTAAAACCTTTATGTTGTTGATTTGACCTGTCAAGCTAGGAACTGAGTCATTACATTACAAAGCTGAGTTTCAGAAGTGAAAATATAGATTACATTACATAAAGTTGGGGGGAGAGAGAGAGAGAAAGAGAGAGAGAGAGGAGAAGAAGTTTGTTTGGCGTTTTTTTTGGCCTCACTTCTTCGGTCAAACACAGATGATGGAGTCAGACGTTGGGAAGAAAGAGAGTCGGGAATGACGTGGGACAGGAGCCATACATCTGATTCAAATCCGAGCCGCCTGCTTGGAGGTTTTACAATCATAAACACAAGAAGAAGAAATACACTGCAGTTCTGCTTATTTGGTGAAACTACAAGATGAGTATTTGGATAACTAACATCAAACAATGATACAACATGGCAACAGCAGCCAAGCAGGATATGGGGAAATAATCTTAGTCAGTCTGATGTATTTACGTAGTGCTTAAAGATTTGACACTGACTTTTATATCTTGTCTTATATCTTTAAGAATAAATGCTGACTTTATAGAACTAGAACTGGCTCGAACAGAGATGTGCTGTTGGCCTACATACGCACACACATGCACACACACTTTCCTGCTCTGCATCAGTCCCAGCTGCAGGAACATGGATACCCAGCGGTCCATGACTATCAGTGAACAGGACAAACAAAATTAATTAAAGTGCCATCATAAGTGACACCTCGCTGTCACCTGGTGCACAGAGGTAGAAACGTGTCAGATGATGATGCACTGTCATGTGGACTGCACGCGGGCGAATTGCCTCATCAAATATGCATGCATGTAATCAAGCTCGCTGCACAGCAACACTATAAATGAGTCATTAATATTCAGACTTTTTAAATCTATCTCACTGTGTACACTGATCAACAGTGAGGGTCAGGAATCATCATATTTTCACTTCGCCAGAGAGCTACCAAGACAATCTGATGCATGTAAATCAAAACGTCTTATACATTTTAAATCTAAAAATCTTAATGTATTTAAATTGAAACACACTGAAGTGTTCTAGTCGTCCTTTAATGATAGTAATTACAGTGGAAATTATAGCCCTGCTTTTATGTCCTTCAGACTGAAACGTTCACACCTTCATACAGAACAGAACAGTCAACAAGAGATGGATGAGAGCAAGGAGGAGAAATACTTTAACATTTCACATTTACAACAGAAATATTATTTAACTGTGTACAAAAATTTGAATATCAAATATATTAAATTAAAACACCTGAGTAAGAAAGTGCTCCATGCCAACCTACAGCACTGTGGGTGACACAGGGGCCTTGCCTCTACTTTAAACTTTGCACCATGCACTGGGAACGTGTAGACTGGAACAGTGCACTTACACATCAGAGTAGTGCCAAAGAGTTTGGCTGCAAGTGCTGCTTGTGATGGACGAATTTATTGTACAGATTTTGCATCAATATGGAGGGAAGTGTTCTTCTTTTTACTAGGTAGTATTTGTAGAAAAGTCCACTTGCCTTTCAAAGAGTCCGTGTGTAGAGCAAAATGGATTCATCAACTCCGCTATATATGATGTGATCCCAGAACCTGGGGCAGCCGTGGCTCATTTGGTACAGATGGTTGTCTCTGAACCAGAAGGTTGAGGGTTTGATACCCAGCTCCTGTAGCAACATGGCGTATGGGATTAGTTATTTCTGATGCTTTCACAAGGCAACCACTGCCAATCGTGAATAAATGTGTAGGTGTGATTTTGAGCGTCTTCAACATGGAAAAAGGAGTGTATGCCTGGGGCTTGTAGGTTCAAGGATGGACTTCTGTTTCAATAAATGACAGGCAGGTGAGACTCTATTGAACTTCTTTTGTTTGATCATCACAAAGCGCTGCCTCGTTGGTCAGATAAATTACCGAAAAGTTACAGAGTGAAACCATAAAACAGGTCTTTCAGTGTCTTATTCTGTCTCTTCCATTTCTCTCTCCTTTTCCAACCCTCCTCTTCCTCTCTGTGTCTCTTTTCAACACTCTGCTCTAATTTCCCTTCCCATCCCAGCCCGTGCGATTGTTGCTTCTCATCATAATTTGAGCAGGCATTTCTTTTTTCATTTTCTTTTCTCATCTCCTGCCTTATTTTGGCCTCACACCCCTAAACCCTCCACCCGACTACCACTATTTTTTTCCCTCTTTCTTTCCCCTCTGTCTCACTCTTTTGCTGCAATCTTTTGTCGTCATTTAGGACGGCTTGTTTCTTTCAATGTTCTGAGGTAATGGGGGGGAATATAGCCGAGACTGCCGTCGTCGCGGAGAAAAAGGAACAATTTGTTCCCTTTGCAGTGAGCGAGGACGGTTGTGATCAAGGGTGTGATCTGCAAACGCACACAGGCCCTGCCCGCACACACGGACACAAAGCGATGATGATGAGGCCATTTCCTCCCTCATCTCCAGATCCTCATCTAACCGCTAATGAAAAACACGACAATTACCCACAACTCTTTTCACCTCAGCCTTCAGCAGCAGTAATCTCGGTGCCGATATGAAGCCATCTTGTCGTTGTGCCTCCACTGTCCCTTCCTCTTTCCATCCGTCCATCGTCCTTTCTCTCCTGTCCATTTAGAGGAGAGCCAAGCGCTGCGACAGTGAATGTTGGAAGAATGTGATTGGAATTAGAGATATGATACAGCATTACTGACATGGGCCAGTGGGGGAGTGACACAGACTGTGTTGAGGGTAATGAACGGTGGATTAAGAGTGAGTAATGAGCAGTGAGGATTATCATTTGGTGCCATGGGGGCATCATGAAGCTTTCATTTTGTCTGTGGAGTGTGTGCATGTGTGTGTACACATCTGTACACTTAGAGTCCAGTTTCAGATTTCTTTCTAATGGTCACTCTCAGGTTGCAGCTGTCTTGTAAACGTATATATTCTTAAATCTAATAAAATAACTGTCTTTCTCTCTAAATTAACCTTTGTCATGTAATAAGTGGGTGGATGGAGGTTTTCTCTAAAGCTGACATTAGCAGTGGATTACAGACAGTTATAATCATAATAAAATAGTCGACTTGTGTGTGCTAAAACTCCACAATTAAAATGTTAAAATTAACAAATTAAATGACACTAGTTCAGTTTTCCTTTGGTCTAAGGGTGCAATTTCTTGTAAGAACATCTGCACGTATTTCAATTAAAAACTCATCATACCCAGAAGGGGCAGATGTGGCTCAGTGCCCGATTTGGTCCTCCTCAGTGCTCAAGTTGATCATGACTCCACCGGAAGATCAAGGGGGTTCCATCCCCAGCTCCTGCAGCCGCATGTCGATACGTCCTTGGGCAAGACACATTTAACTCCAAGTTGAATGAATGGGGTTGGTTAATACTCAAGGCCAATTTTCATAGCAGCCTCTGCCATCAGTGTGTGAATGTGTAGGTGTGACCTGCAGTGTAAAAGCACTTTGAGTCATCAGAACACGAAACAAGTTACCAACTTATTTATCCAACAAGGCCTCGATGAGCTCTAATCAGATGTTTGCATTCCATCAAAAAATATGAAATGTATGAACCTGTGTGACTTTCAAAATAAATATTTAGCTCCAGGGACAGCATTGCAGTTTTCTTAATACTAACCAATCCTGGGTGAGCAGGCTTTTGTTTCATGGAGATACAAAGAGGGTTAGTGCATCTGCTGAGGTGAATCATTGGAGGACAATTAAATTTGAATTATTACTGAAAAACTGATATCTGCATATTAGTGTGGATAACAATTCAGTCGTATATGTCGTCTCTCAATATTATATAAGTCTTTTTTTATACCATCAATTTCCCAGAGGACATTTGGAAAAGTTGACTTTAAAGTGTTTTGTTAAAAGTGTTCCTAAGGGTCACTTATAAATCCTCAAACTCCACTTTTTAGGTTTTCTTTTTCTCATATTTCTATCCTCTTGGCATTTAAATGTTGCCTCATAAAGACTGAATCTGCTCAGCAAATGTGTTTGAGCTGCTTGCTTTCAGGAGTGTTAGGGCCAAGGGAGGATAAGGCAGCAAACTGATGAACACAAAAGGCCTTATCAGCACTTCTCTCCTCTCTTTTTTTTACCCCTCTCTCCCTCCATCTCCCCTTCTCTCTGCAGTGTTAGCACAACAGCTTCAGAGGTTACCACTCAATTAAGCCTGGCTGTTCATTTACAGCCATGACAAAGACCACTGTCTCTTCTTCGTCCTCCTCCTCCTCCTCCTCTTTCTCCCTCCCTCTCTCTCTCTTTGGCTCTCCTCTAACCAAACTTGTAATTACAGTGTTGGACAGCACGCTCCACACTGACCCGCTGTAAAATATGACCATCAATTTGGCCCTTATCCCTTCATCACCGTTCCTCCTCCTCCAATGGAGCCGGTAGATGTTGCTCACCCCCCGGCCACTTCCCGCCATTTCACCCCCTATTCACCTCACCCCTCTCAACTGCCACACCACAAACCGTCAAGATGAGGAATATCGCTGAGCACTATCTCCCCGTAATGAATTACTTTCACTTTTAACCCCGGACAGATATCCACTTGAACTTCCCTCCGCAAATCATCACATTTTTTTTCCTTTCTCCTTCTTCCCACCCTCAGCTCCCCTCCCCCGACCAGCCATCTCACTTTAAAACCACATACACTAAATTAAAATATGAAGTCAGTCCATTTAGGAGGTGCTGGTGCAGCGTTTGTGTGATAGGATGATTGAAAGATAGTTGAGGTGCTTATGAGGGGTTATGTATGTGTGGGGGTATAAACTGGGTGTGTGTATAAGTTCAATAAAGTGTGAAGACTGCCTTCCTGTGATTCGAGAAGAAAGTAAATGGTAAATGTTTTTAATGTAGCTGGCTGAGAAGAGAGATGAAGTAGTGGTGGTAGTGTGTGTGCAATCATATCATATCCTGTTATTGCTCTTAAAGTGTCTAAAAAACTGAACTGTGACCCAGCAGTCCAAAATTGGAAGACCTATGTATCGCTATGGCTGCAGTTTTGTTCTTGCAAGACTCTGGGTTTAAATGAGTAATAATAAATATGGACTATGAAGTAAGGTAAGCCTTTCATATCAAAGCTTGTTAAGAAATGCTTCATATGACTTCTCTATGATTAACAATAAAAGGTTGCAGACTGCTTGCTTGCCATAGAGTTGCGAAACGACTTTCTTTGGATAGTTTGTGTGCGAGTCTGTTGCCTTTAGAGATCTAAAATATAAAATACATGTTGATAACGGTGTTATTTGAAATGTCACAGAGCGATTCTGCCACAGCAACATTGAATAATGGGAACATTAAGCAAAACAAGTAATGTTCAAGTTACTTTTCCAAGTTACTTTTGAAATGCAGTCACTCACTTACTTTTTGATAGTAGTACATGTAGCATGTAGTTATTTTTTTTCATGTGCCCAACACGGGAAAACACACACTACGGCATTTCCTTTCAATGCTTGTTTGTGACTCAATCTTAGGCACAGAGTTTCTTTCTCTCTGATTTATTTCCCAGTTCAGTACAGTGACGCCTAAAATATCAACTTTTACCAAGTTTTCTTTTTATACTCCTTGTTCATAGGAGCATTATGACATTGAATCACCATTGTCCAAAACATCATTGTCACTATAGAACTGTACGGCCAAAAAATAAGTGGACAAGGCTGAATGAAGAGAAACTATTAATAAGCATCCTTTGAACCTTGAAATTAAAGTTTCTGAACCTTTGAATATTTGCCAGTTTTTAGGCAGGGCTTCTCTCTGCTCTGGATTTAAGTGGATTTGACTCCTAAAGTTGTGCCTTTAAATGTGTGTACGTGTTTGTGAAGATTCAGGCAGCATCATATAAAGTGCTGGTTGAAGTTAGTTCACTCTACAGTGGAGCAGAGTCACAGCAGGATGAAGAGCTGCACAGCTAAAGGAAAGATGTGCCACTGTGAGGACCAGTACAAAAAACAACGCTGGCTCTTTCACACGCTTGTGCACACACACACACACACACACACACACACACACATACAGTAGGAATGATTGTTGCCGACGCAGCTGTCCATAGGACATGTAGCTCCATATGCCCTAGCCAGTGGGGGAGTGTTGGTCCTCTCAGGCCAGCTAATCAATCACAGAGACCCCCCATCCTGCGGAGGTCATCCCAGCTCCACAGGGCAGGGTGTAGACCCCAGAGCACCGTGCCAATAATCGTCTTTTCAGCTGAGCCACAATGAAGTCCGCTTACCATCTCAACTTATGGGAGGTCAAAATGAAGACCGATTGGTTGGGAGAATGTCTGAAGCAACATTTCTTTTCAAGTGTTTTTTAGCATCCATCCAGCATTGCATGAAAGATTGCAATATGTTTTTCATCTGGGCAAAGTTGCTATCAATCTTTTCTCACTCCACAGACACCAACCTACAAGACTGTTGTTTTCCTTCAATTTAAGTAATATTGGGTGAAAATAATAGTGTGCGCCTGTTACGGAAAATTATGGGTTTTTTCACCCAACACAAATATAGCTTCTTCTCCCGTGTGGAGCAAATCACCTAGAGACCTTCATAGACTATATAAAACATCATTGTAGCCCCAGCAACATCACCAATTGGTTTCCAACGAGGCATTTCGAAGCCCACAATGATTACATATTAATATTGATACCTACACCTAACTGTCAATTAATTCAGAAACAGAAATAAATGGAGCTGTGGCTGGTTTTAAGCCTTCTGGCAAACAACTAAAATATGGCCACCGTCAACTCAGCCACACCCAGAATTATGTGCAGCTAAACTAGGCTTCACTTAAGCTAAATTCTGTGACTTACCTTTTTATCTTGTTTTCACATTTGATGTTAGCTGAAATATGACTTATATGGTTTCATTGTGAAATCAAGATATTTGTCCCGTCGCTGCTCCACTTCTTTTCCTGCTTTGAGATTAGCTGGAAGTTAGTTAGATCCTTTCCAATACGGCTAATCCTATTGTCGGGCTTTATAATGCCTCTTTATAAATCAATGTGTGATGTCACTGATCCTACTGAGCATCATGTGTTGTACAGTCATTGATCTAAACTTGTCTTTATTTGAAGTATTAAGTATCTGTCATCCACTGATCACTGTTGGTTTTATTGGAACTTGGTCTATTATGGTCAAATTAAATATTCTGATGTTGGTTAATGATTATGAGTTGATTAAAATTCTTCTCGCAGAAGTTCCCATAGTTGGTCATTTGGCTGCCGATAATCTCTGTGTCACATCCAGCTGGCCTGGGAGGTGTAATAACCCTACTAATCTCCCAATAATAGCAGCAAGACTGGGGACATGTCACCAGGGGACCACAGACCCACAGTCCCCCAAAATCAATACTTTACGCCCCTCAGGGGGACCCTGCTACCCAAGGGGATGTCAATACTGTCAATTGGGTATTAAAGAACATTTCATCAGCGAGTGTGACAGCAAGAGGGAGAGAAAGAGAGAGGCAGTGTGTGTTGAGGGTCATGGAGGGCGTCTGTAGATGTCCAGCGTGGCCTGTGTGTATTAAACCCCGCAGGGAGGTCCCAAGGTGATATGCCATCCCTCCTGACTATCGACAGGCGCAGTGACAAACTGTGTGTCTCGTTTCACAGCAGTGTGTTGTGCTCAGCTTAAATAGGATGAGAGGATGGATGATGGTAGGTTTGTGGGCTTTTATGAGCTCTCTTTTAATTCTACATCTGGCTGCATCATGAAGGGAAATATAACCCTGCAATACCAATATATATTCAATATATGTAATCGTCTTGCTGTTAGCATCGTAGCTCATTATGCTAAGATACATAACATACAACTGTTGCAATATAAAAGTGAGACACAAATATCATAGGATAGTTTTGTCAGCCTACACACTATCAAATAGGATTCATGCAACCATGACTGGGATAGATGGATGGATAGATACTTTATTTATGATCTGAGTGAAGTTCTTTAACAACAACCCAGCAACTGGCTGCCGTCCACATTCCTTCAGCATTTTGCTGGCTTTGCAACTTTTCCTCCAGAAGAGAACTGCAGTTTTTGTTCCAGCGAAGAAGAAAAACCCTGCATCAGGACTTTGCTTGTTCTCACCCAGCCGAGGCCACAGGATCGCAGCGTTCTCACTGTGCCCGCTGTCTCTGTGCCCTGCCACCCTGCCGCCCTACACCCAGCCACCACCATCTGTTCCCTGGCACAGCCCTCCACCACCCCACCACCCCCATTCCCCTGCAGGGTGGACCCAGAGTGCTGACACCCTCGCACCACACACACAAGGGGAAGATGTATGTGTGTAAGGTGGGCCACCATCACATCAAAATATGTAAGGATGGAAAGAGTGTAAACAATGTCCGATAAATATATTGCTATTTATTATTTCTGAATAGAAGGTGAATATTAACGGTACTATAAATGGACACATGGACAATTTTGCACACACATTAAAATTCAAAAATGATCATAGCTACCTTGTTCACTTTTTGTTAGTTCTCAAAATAGATGGATAGTGAAATAAAATAGTAACTTTTAAAAGTAGTCCTGTATTTAATAGGTCTTTTGAGCTTGAGTGTCTAAAGATATATTCAATAATCAGATCTGAAGACTCAAGGTAATAATTAAAATAATGTGGACGATAGACGATGAATGAATTCAGATCAAAGGTACTTTTCCTAGTTAATAATCAAAGAAAATATTAATCTGAAACCCTATCTTGATAAACAACATATTTCACCAGATCGATGACTGACATTCAAAACACAGACTTCTCTGGCTGTTTCAATTTGGTTTGGTTCTGGTGAAATACTTTGTGGTAAAGTAAGAAAAAAGGACAATCTGTTGCACATTGTTCTGCAAGTACCACACAATGATGCTGCACACATGTTGCATTCTTCTTTAAAGTTCCTCAACAATATTGTCAGACACACAGGTGTTCAAAGGAAATATTCAATGTCTGATATTATCGAAATGTAATGACTCAAAATGCAAGTTAATGGTTGGAAAAAACTAAAAGAATATAATCACATTCAGTCACATACAGTAGCCTAACATCTTGTTCAGCTTCAGACAACAGACATTCTCAAACACACACACATACACACACACACACACACACACACAAAGTGCATGCAGCTCAGGCTCTGCATTAGCATGGCGTCACAGTGGGATGACAGACGTCCAACAGTACACATCATGACAGAATTGTGCAAAAACACATTTGTGTGTTGGTACGGGTGTTTGCTCTGTGCATAATGTTGCTGTTTGACTTGAATGTGAATCAACTTAAGAATATAAAAACAATGGCAGCATATTGAGGTTTTGCACCGATTGCAGGGAATATAGTGGGCTAGAGGGAGAAACTCAAGATAAAGTTTGAGTGAACATTTTGAATGAATGAATTCAAACATGTACAGTAGCTCACCTCGAAACTTCAGGAGTTTTGTGCAAGCGTGAACAAGGCTTTTTGTTCTGTGTAAAGCACTGTAAATCCAGATTTGGTAATCCTTGTAAATCTAAATCAGGTGGATACTAACTACTTTTCTGTTGAAAAACCAGGACGAAAATGAGCCGGATTATCTGATCTTTGGTGAAAAAGTGTATTACCAAAACCAGTTCATCCTTATCCGGATTAATAATTTAAACAATCAGGACCAGGTGAAAGAGATGAATGATGGACAAAAAGTCCCGAAGATGTGAAGCAGACAGGTAGAAATGCTGAGTCTAGGTGAGCTTAGACTGTATGACATGCTTTAGTGTACAAGCGTGTGTAATGTTGTGTATGTGTGCATAGTGTCCAGAGGCGGTTTTAGCTCCATGAAGGATGGCATGAAGGCCACTGAACTCATTTTCCTTTCCCCCGTTTCAACCCTTGACCTTTGACTTTCAAGGTCAGACCCCCCTATTCTCTTTCCCCCCCATCCATCAGGCTGTGCGTCCCAAACCAAGGGGGGGAGGAATCTTTGCATTCAACCTACCTCTCATCTCTCACCTTTTTTTTTTTTGTTTTAACCTCTTTAGCCATCAGTCCTGATAGTGTGTGTGGGGATGGGGGTTTATGGCCCCGGTGGGTTATGGGTACTGGTTGGAGGCGGGGGTTGAGGAGGAGGAGGTGGGGCTACAAATCTCCAACTCGCACCTAAAGCTGTCAGTGGTGCCCTGGGGGCCCTTAGGCGTCAGCCAGCACGGTCACCTTGGATTGGTGGATGTACAAGACACACACACACACACACACACTCACACACGCAGATAGATTCATGCATGCAGACGCAGGGCGAGATAGCAAACAGAGAACATCTCCACCTCCACACCCAAACAAACACACGCATGCACATCTACAGGAGAGCAAACAGGGAGGTCGTCACCCCGTACACTCACTCACTCACTCTCTCACACACACGCACACACACACACACACACACACACACACACACACAGCTTCTCTCTGTCAGAACTCAATTAATATTCCAGAAGAGAGAGGGGAGGCTGGTGTGTGTGTGTGTGTGTGTGTGTGTGTGTGTGCGTGCGTGCGTGCGTGCGTGCGTGTGTTCACGTGTGCGTGCGCATGTTCACACGGATTACTGCACAATTCCTCTCTTCGTTGTCTCTTCCTCTGCCCCACCTTCATACTGGGATATCTCTTCTCCCAGTTAGCACTCGGCT
Source organism: Symphodus melops (assembly GCF_947650265.1). Classification (NCBI taxonomy): domain Eukaryota; kingdom Metazoa; phylum Chordata; class Actinopteri; order Labriformes; family Labridae; genus Symphodus; species Symphodus melops. The sequence goes on along the minus strand of NC_136700.1, from coordinate 23,282,328 downwards.
GAGCAGACCTGCAGCCATGAGACCAGATCAAGATGACAGCGAAGCGTTTTTTGTTAATGATGCATCTTTCCCCCCTCTTCTTCTTCCATTTGCTGGTTGGCAATAGACACCCCCCACCCCCCCCCCCCACCCCCCACCCCATATCCCACCACAGTCATCACCATCATACTCTTGCTGTGCGCTGAAGCACCCTGCAGTGGGACATCCTGGGGAGGTGTCGGTCAAGAGGGCGGAGTGGGGTATAAGTCAGGTGATGGAGAGGGTGTTGGTGGTGTTGGAGGGAGGGAGGTGTCTGAGTGTCAGTGGGACGGCCCGCTGGCCCTCACTTTCTGGGGTCACCCTGCACCTCCCACCCACTCTCCCGCCTGGTGGCAGCTGTGTGGGGAGTGCATCTTTAACAACACAGCAGGAGGTAGAGGTGGGTGATAGTGTGTGTGCGTGCGTGTAAATCTGTGTGTTTGTGTCAGTCGAGGAGACGGGACCAGATTGGAGTTTTAGTGACACAAACATTTCCCAGTGGCAGAAATAATTCCCATTGGTTAAGTTAAACCTCAGCGGGAGGACTTAAGTAGCACCAGGTGAGGCAGGACAGGTGCAGGAGAACGCTTTTAATATTTTAAAGTGTTCCATATGCTAACTGCTAACTAAAA